>NW_020837952.1:4195801-4228967 GCF_003676395.1 Aethalodelphis obliquidens | reverse complement strand
AGAGAGAGAGAGCTGGTGCAGGGCAAGAGTGGAGGTAGGGAATAGAATGAATACAATATGATTCTGGCCCTCAGAGGTCTTGTGATCTAAGAGAGGCACAGAGACCTATAGAAGCAATAATAAGTGCAAGTTATAAGGGTGGCCCTGAGGGTTGTGGACCCAGAGGCGAAGAGGTAAAAAGACATTTGACTCTGTCTCTAGGTCACTGCCTCATTTTGCTCTGTTTCCTTGTCTGTTAAATCAGAGGGTTGGGCTGAGTGAATGGCCAGGTTCCCTTCCAGCTTTCAAGGTGGGTCTTCTCGCAGGATGAGTTGGGGGCGGTGGCCCCCTGGATGAAGTGGCACTTGAGCTAGCCTTGACAAATGCTGTTCTCAATGCATAGAGATGAAGAATATGGGAATCCTAGGCGTCAGAAACAGTGAAGGCAAAAGTAGAGGGGCAGGAACAGAAAGGACATTTTGGGAAGGAGATGAGTGCCCCCGTGTGAACGCAGAATAAGGATGGAAGAGCAAAGAGGGTAAGTACCAGAGTTTTAGGGGTGGAAGCATTCTTAGAGTTTATCCAGAGAGCTACTAGATGAGGAAACCGAGGCTTAGAGAGGTTAACTAACTTGCTCAAGGTCACACAACTAGCAGGTGGGAAAATCAGATCCAAGTGACTCGATATACATAAGGATATACATAATTAACACATGCATGTCCAAACTCACATATTTATATAATTATCCTGCTTAGCTACTTATTTCCACATGTTTGAGTGTAGGATAATCATTGATGAAAACAAACCTAAATTCTTTCACTCTGTATAAAGATGCTTGGGTCCAGGATTCTCAAAAAGGCATCTTCAGAAAAGGGCATGGAAAATGGGGAGAATACTATAAAATGCCTAAGCAAAAACAGTGAAAACATCTGATAAAATAATTAGCTTATATTAGCCTCTGAGAGACGGCCCAGGCATTTGGACACCCCAGCTTTGCATCTGGAGACCCCAGCAGCTTCCCTCTGTGTCCCAATCCTTAGCCCAGGGACCTTGAAGGATCAAGCTGAATACAGTCAGCAACATCTGCCATCTGGAGATCTCTTGAGAGCCCCAGGCACCCCCCAGGCACCCCCAGGCACCCCCCCAGGCACCCCCAGGCACCCCCAGGCACCCAGGTAACCCCCATCCCCTCCACACACTGAGTCAAAGACTTGATTTCCAAAATGTCTCCAGCATGGTGGCCCAGGACCTGGCAGAGATGGTCTCAACCCTACTGAGATGTCCAGGCTTTGGGTCCCCAACAGGCTGGCCGGCCAGCCTCAAATGGAGTATTCTTGGACTGCTCAAAGTTCCAGGTCAGAATTGTGGCAGCAGAGAGCACTCCCGGCTCCTGACTGCAGCCTGCCCCTTTCCCTTCCTAGCCCTGGCTCTGTCCTCACTGCAAGGACCCCATGTAAACCCCAGCCTACATCTCCAAACTCCAGATACAACCCACAAGCAGCCTGGAGGAGTGCCCACCAGCAAGGCAGTCTGTGCACTGAGGAAGGCCCTGGGAGGAGGCCTGAACAGGCCTGGATGTGGGCTGGGGGTATGGGACAGGGAATTCTGAGGTCTTAGTTACTTAAGCTGGTCTAGAAGGGGAGCGTGGCTTCAGATGAACTTGTCCCTGTGGCCCTGCACACTCCTTGCTTTGTGGGGAGAGGGTCGCTGGGAGGGGCCACAGCAGGGCCCGCTAAAGTGGGGTCCAGGGCAGGAGCCCTTTGTGCCCAAGTATAAGGTGCTCCTGGACGTAGGACTTACATTTGGGACACTGACTGGAGCAGAACTAAGCACCAAGGTCAAGCTCTGGGTGTCGAAGGCCAAGAGGATGAAGTAGGGGTGCTGAGCCCATCAAGGAGATGAGAAATAAGTACAGAGAGAACATCAGAAGGTAAGAATAATGATAATAGCTATTGTCTCTTGAGGGTTTCCCGTGTGCCAGATGATGAGTTAGGTTCTTTAAGGATATTTCCTTATTCAATCCTCATCAGCAACTCCATTAGCATCCCTATTTTATATAAATAAAGAAACTTAGGACTGGAGAGACTATGAATTGTGGTTAGAAGGGTCACCAGCCACAAGTGGCCCCTGCACTCTCTCCTACCCTGATGGGGTACAGTGTGCTGGAGAGGGGTGACAGGAAATTCACTGTCCTCATCTTGTGTCTGCTCCAGGGCCTGGCTCCGTCTCCAGGACAGAGTATTGGGAGAGGTGTTCCAGAGCAGTAGGGGACTCTGTGTGGGACCAATGATATGGGTCTGGGAGGGTAAAGGGTAAGGCTGCAGCAAACACTGTGGACTGGGCAGGACCGCCAGACATGGTCAAGTCCATGCAAGGCTCCTAATGCCCACGTGATGAGGCCACACTTAGGGGGTGGCCAGTGTGGTCATGGTCGTGAACCTAGTGCCCTGGGGAGGTGGCAGATGCCTCGAGGTGAGCAGCTTTTTAGGAATTTCTCCCTGAGGCCAGAGGGAGTGCTTCTCAGCATCTCTCTACCTGTCTCAGGTGGGGATGGACTCAGGAGCCTCCGCCACCTCCCTCTTCCCTGAAACACACCTGGGCCAAACTGCCCACAGCTCCGGTTGTTTTGACTGCCTGGTCGGAATCTGCTGCTTGCTACACTCACCCTCTTGCTCTCTAAGGACTGTAATTTGCCTTTCTAAGTGCTCATTTGTGGTTTCCAGACACTCAGTGGTATCATTACAGAAATGGACTCTCTACCTCCCTGACTCTGGGTCAGGTGTACCTGTTGGCCCAGGTTCACAGCTGGATGTTCTGAGAATATAAAGCAGCCCAGGTTATCGCCCCGGCCCCCATCTCTCCTAAGTGCCCCCGAGGGGGCTCCTTGCTTGGCGAGAGTTGAGGCCCAGGAGCAGAGAGCAAGACCTGGCTATATGGCTGGAGAATGGACAAAGGTAGCCAGGAAACGGAGGGGAGGGTCTATTTCTGTTCCAAAGAAGAGACGGTTAGCAGCTAGCACTGCTGGCACACACAATCATTTCTGGCCGTTTTGTAGTTCTGGCCTTATTTTGATGTGTATTAGAAGAGATGTCACTCAGTAGTTAACAAAGTTGCCTTATAAAATAAATATATTAGGCAATCCAGTTTAAAGAAAAAATATTAAAGAAAATAACAGTATAACCAGTATAACCAGTTTGGAGACGTGGGCAAAATCCTGACGGCGGCACTTGAATGACTATAGTTTGGGAAACACTTAAGGAGTAGTATCCATATTAGAGAGGAGCAGACAGGCACAGGCTGGAGAGGCCAGAAATCCCAGCCCGGGGCTGGGTTGGCTAAGGGGGCTGTAGCCAGATCCTGAGGCGGTAAGAAGAGCAGGGTCAGGCAGGCTGCCGCAGTGTAGACAGCTTGGGAGATAACCGGATTATTCTCCCTGGGAGTCAGTGTCCTCCAAGTCAGAGAAAGAGGGTGACTGTGAAATGTCCCCCAATACAAAAAAATTTCACCAAAGGGAAAGAGGAATTGATCTCTTGCGTAGTTCATAGTGCAGAACAGGATGCTGGAAGGAGGCTGATCTCAGCTCACAGTGAGGAAGAACTCTCTTCTAATGAGACAGGTCTGAAATGGGCTGGTGGATCGGCGGAGAAGACAGCCCCCTCACCGACCTCCAGTGCAGCTGGGAAAGGGCGCCCTCTCTGGTCCCTCCCGGCAAGTTCAGTGTGACCCTCCAAAGAGGGAAGGCGGGAGGGACATAACTAAGGTTCTCAGAGGCAGGCTGAGGACAGGGTGGGCCGGTGGCTCCTTGGCCACGTTCCCTGGTGCCTGAGGGGAGATGTTTGATAGGTCAGATAAAGGCCAGTTCTGATTGCTGGGAGCAGATGAAGGAGAACAGGGAGAGGGACGCTCTGAAACCTGATAGAATGGGCTCCCTCCCTCAGCCCTCAGGAGATTTTTGGATGCAGACCCTGCATCAGACACATCAGGATTCCTGTCCATGGAAAACAACCACAGCCAGGATCTGAGAGCGTCCGCTTGAAGAATGTGGCCAACATGCCACCCAGCCTGAGGCCCAGCTGGAATTGGGTACCTGAGCAAGGCAGGTAACTGACGGTGCTGGAGGCCTTTGAAGGTGCCGGCCCAGCTGACTCAGCAGATGGGGCCCAATTTGGTACCATGGACCCAACGTTTGGGTGTTGGGATATACATGCTGCATCACTTTCTTTAGGGAGCAAACCCAAGACAACACCTACTTTCCTCCTTCCACTGCCATTGGGGCTGCCCCCAGCCATGGAGGAGCCGTAGCCCAGCTGCTCAGTTATCTGCAGGGACATGGTGGGGGACACAGGCCGCGGGTATCCTCACGAGGGTGTAGGTCAAGGGGAGGGCACAATTCCCGAGTAGCCAGAGCTACTTTAGCTTGTGCTCCCAGCTGAGGTCGTTATGAGATAGACCTATCGGGCACACCCTGGTTCTCCTCCAGGACTAGACCTCTGTCCTAATTCTATCACAAAGGTGCTCTCTGTCCTCGCCAACCAGGAGGGCTGTGAGGCTTTGGGCCGATGGGCAGAGTCCATGCCATTTGAAGAAATCCCTCTGGGGACTGTCTGGGGAAAGGGTGGGGCTAGTGTCCACAGCCTCCCACTCAAGGAGCTGGAACGCTGGGAAATGTCAGCATCTGTCCATCAGGCCAACGTCCTCAGGAAGACGGTGATCATGGTGTCATCTTCTAGGGCAGACACATTTTTTACCAGCTGGCAGAGACTCTTTCCCTACGAACTGCCGTCTTCCCTTTCTTGGCCTCACCAGCATGAAGACCAGGAGCTGGCAGGTGATGGGGGGAGAACCCAAGGTGGACAAAGGCAGCAACGGGCAAAGTTAACTGGCCAGGAAGGGAGCCACTGAGCTGCTGAGAGACCAATCCTCTTAAAAAGACAGGACAGACCCTGGCAAGGTGGGGTGATCTTCACCAAGCAGCCTGTGCTCACTCCAAGAGGCCAGGTCCCAGGGTGGCTCGCTCTCATCAAATAGGAAGCAAAGACTGGGCCTGTTCCAGCCCGAGTTTTCCCTGCCCTCAGCCAGCGGGTGAGCTCCTGTGCCAGTCAGTCCGCACCGGGCACTGGCCCTGCTGAGTCCTGGGCAAGGGGATGTGGACAGGTTGGAGGGAAGGTCAGTACTGAGGAAGGTGGGCTTAGGGACCCAATCCATACTGAACTCCAAGCTGAGAGCAGTGGATGAAATGCATACAGATCCTGGGGCAGAAAAACAAACATCTAAGCAGAGGACCCCCAGCAGATGGTGAGTGTAGCCTATTCGCTGTTGTCCCATAGACCTAGTCCAGATCCCGGTGGTACAAGTTGTGGGATGGATGAGTAAATGAGGTGACAGGTGAGCCTGGGCAGTGGGCAGATTTTGGAGGGGAGCTGTGAGGAACAGAATTCAGGGAGAAGGAGGGGCAGGCAGGGCTGGGTGGAGAAGGCAAGGAAGACATCTTGAAGTGGGCGGAGGGTAACCTGCATGTGGAGGATGCAGGGCGGATTTCCTTGGTCAAAGCAGAATCTGGATAGCATGGTGTATTTATTTTCTGTTGCTACTGTAACAAATTACCAAAACCACAAATTTATTATCTCATAGTTCTAGAGATCAGAGTCTGAAATGAGTGTCGCTGGGCTAACATCAGGGTACCGGCAGGGCTACATGTCTTCTGGAGGTTCTAGAGGAGAATCTGTTTGCTTGTCTTTTCCACCTTCCAGAGGCCACCCACATTCCTTGGTTCACAGCCCCTCTCCTCCCTTCTTCAGAGTTGGCAATGGTAGTCAAGTTCTCACTTGACATCACTCTGACCTCCTCCCCCTCCTGCCTCCTTCCTCCACATTTAAGGGCCTTTGGGCTTACATTGGACCCACCTAGATAATCTAGGATAGTGTCCCAAATTTTTAGGTCAGCTGACTAACAGCCTTAATTCCTTCTGCACCTTAATTTCCCTTTTCCATGTAAAATACCATACTCACAGGTTCTGGGGATTAGGGCGTGGACATCTTTGGGTGCCATGGTTCTGCCTACCATAGATGGTAGGAGGGATGGTGAGTAGGGGGACCCAGAGGAATGTGGAGGTGAGTTTAAGGCCAGTAAGAAGCTATTTTATGTTCTTGAGAAAAAGAGGACCGCGCTTCTCAGAGAGACTGGGGCTAACCTACATTCACGGGGTTATCATGAGATCATTTTCCAGTCTCAGAACAATGGAGCCACGTTCTGTCTGAGGGCTTGCAGACCATAACGTGTTACTGTTCTCTGCTGAGGGCAGTGTGCCAACCTGCAGGGGGCCTTGGCTGGCGCCAGAGTGAGGGGGCCCAGCCCTCGGGGATGCCCAGGTCAGCTGGAGGCTGTCCAAGAGGCTGGATAGGTCATGACATTCTGGCTGTGAGACATGGAGAGCTGCTGAGTGTCTCTCCAGCTCTGAATGGTGAGACTGCCCCTTCCTGGGAGGCCTGGAGGGTGAGGAGACCAATGGGTGGGACAAGTCATTCGGGTAAACTCTGGAACCGGTTGGGACTCCTGGGATGCTGAGGAGGGAAGCGGGGCATGTGGGGGCAGGGGGAGGGTCAACGTGAAAGGAGCTTTTGTTCACTCCTTGGCTCATACACTGCCTGGGAAGTGATGGATCAGTGGAGAACACTCAGGTCTGTAGATTCAGACAGTTGGGAAGTTCCATCTTGCTGGGGCATTGTGGTGTTGATGGCTCTAATGGTGTCTCCAGGATTTTCTTACGGGTCGGGCTTAGAGTTTAGGAGCTGTGATCGAGTTAGAGAGAGGCAATTGTATGGCAACCTTGGTCTCAGAGCTAGTTTGCCTGGGAGCACACTGTTTTCATTTAGGTGGTATGTTTTTTTAAAGAGGCTTTTGTGTATGGGCTGCTGATGGAGATCAGGAGTGTTCTGGGCTCCTCAAGGTCCCCTGGACACCACCACTCGTGTGCTGGTTAAGAACACGGGCTCTAGGACCAGCCAGACCTGGGCTCAACTCTCAGGTGTGACACTTATTAGCTGTGTGACCTTAGATAAGACACATTTCCTTTCTGAGGTTCAGAAAATGGGGATAATGATGCTTGACTGTCTATCGGTAACATGAGTAGCAAATATGACAATGTATGTTAAGTCTTAGCTCAATGTCAGGCACAGAGCAAGCCTCCAATGGTCATTCATTTCAAAGAGAGGCTAGAAGAAATCAGGCCTAGTGTCACCCAAAGAAATAAGGCCACTTGTCTGAATGAAATGGGGTTCATTTCTTTTCTGAGTGGGGCAGCCTCACGCAAGGAGTTGGTGTAATACCTGTGAGGCCACTCGCTAGCTCGGCCCAACCCAAAGGATTACAAATGGCAAATGAACATCAGGCTGGGTCACTCCATTTCATCCTTTCCTGTTCATGGCCTCTGCTCATTCAGAGCAAAGTTCTGTGGGGCCCGGTCTGGGAGTCTTGGCCACAGGGACCTTGGAGGATGGGAGAGACAAGACATAGAAGAAAAACTGAAGGTTGCACTAAGGCACCAGTCCACACATGAGGTTGTTAGACACGTCTGGACCTTTGGAAGAGACTACCCCAAGGCACCTGAACCTTTGCTTTGTGTCTGGTGCTAGGGGAGTGGGCAGAGGAGCAGCAGTAGGCCAAGCTTCACTCCCAGGAACATTGTATAGAGTGACCCCAATTCACTGGAACCTTGCCCCACGGTCCCAGCTGCTTCACCACAGGTTCTGACAGTTCAGAGAGGGGAAGGGTCTCCCCAGGGATCCATTCCCCTATCTCCACTCAAGGCTAGAGCTTCTTCTCCCTAAGAGTTGCTGGAAGACGCCGAGAACACTGACTGCCGGGTGGCATCTAAGGCCCTCTGTGTTTGCTGCCCTCACAGGTTGACTGGAGACCAGAGCTGCAGCTAAAGGCCTCCTCTTCAGGGTCAAGTCAGGGTCACGGGCCAACAACTTGAGTATCCACAATGGTGAAGACAAGCGCTCTTGGAGTCACACTTACCTGGATTCCTATCTAGGCTCTGTCACTGGCCATCTACTTAACCTCTCTGAGCCTCAGTTTTCTCATCTGTAAAATAGGGATAATGAATAATAGGCCCATCTCCTGGGCTTGTAAGGATTAAATGAATTGATACATCCAGAGCCATGCCTGGCACACAGTCAGTGCTCTATAAGTGTGGCTGTTGTTATTGCCTTTTATCAAACACAGAACACATCCTGGGCACTGACCCAACCCATATATTGAGCTGTTTGGGGATCATGGAAAGTTCAGAGTTTCAGAGAGGTACCCCATCTAGCAATCGTCAGACATGTCTCCCCCATTTGGAAGAGACTGTCTGAGAAAACATCTGGGTCTTTGCTTCATGTCTGTGGGACGTCAGGACAGAGAGAGAGATAGAGAAACACAGAGACAGAGAGACAGAGACGGAGCCAGCACTCAGCTGGCTGCTCCTCTTAGCATGAAAGCAGGGGAGCAGGTAGGTCCTGGGGTGTGGGTGTGGATGGGTCCCTCTGGCTGGGGAGCTGAACAGCCATGGGAACCCAAGGATGGGTGAGTGGAATTGGGACCCCTTGGAACTGTTTCAGAGGATACGATTTGACTAGAGCCAGCAGAGAGCACTGCGGGGCTCTGAACCCTGGCAAACGGAGTGAGGTGTGAATTCTCACTCAGCGGGAGTAGGAGGTGGGGAGAGGGGCAGGGCAGAAAGTGGTTTCCATCAACAACTCCTCTTCCCATCTTTGGTCAGCGTCACAGCCTCTGGGACCTAGAGGCCTGGCACAGGCGAGGGCCCTGGGGAAGGGCCCTGGTGCTGACTTTGGCTGAGGCTGGTCTCGCCCTGAGTCTGGTCTTGCCCGGGAAAGACCGGCTCAGCGTCAGAAGCTGTCAGGGCTCTGGATGGAGGTGAGGTGGGAAGCAGTAAATTTGCATCACCCATAAGTGACCTCATACACACAGGGCTCCCTCCACACTGGCCTGGGGAAGTGGTTCTCTGAAGGGGGCCGACACACGCATCCTCGAGTGAGACATGTGTGGGCTCTTGCTAGGGTGCAGGCAAGGCAGCGCAGGGCAATGGCAGCACGTGGGACGGGCCCTGGCTTTGTCCTGGCTCTGACAGCAGCTTGCTGGGGGATTTGGGGTAAGGTCTTCCCTCTCTGAACTCAGCTTCCTCCTCTGGGAATGGGTTCCTGGTGGACACCTGGGCATGAATGGGCAGGGGGAGAGTGAAGGTAGGAATCAGAGTCAGAAGATTCACATGAGCAAGTATGGCCAAGGCTTGCCTGGAATGGCTTGTGGGAGCTGAGTTTTCCTGAAACCAAGTGAGGCAGGATTCCCTAAGCCCGCCTTGGCATGAGCACCGCCTGTCACCAGGAGAGTGGTGTGGGTAAATCATCCTACTCCTGGCAGGACCCAGGCCTGTCCTCAGACCCTGCGTCTCCCCCCGGGCCTGTCTTGTTCATGGCTGTACCCCGACTGTGGCTCAGTGCGTGGCACCCCACAACTGCTCAAAACACACGTGCTGGAAGAAGAAGTGATCAGATGATCGGTACATGTGTTCCCGTGCTCTTTCTTTTCTCAGGTGCCTTTGATGCTGTGTCTCTCTTGGAAAAACTAACCTGGTTCCATGAGCCCTGGACAGTGCCCGGTGGTCCCCAGTGGATGAGGGATGAGGCCAGCGGTCTGTGTACCTGGGGGATGTGCAGGAGCTGAGAGCACGTGCAGAGGGTGCAGCTAGGCTGGGAAGGCGACCATTTGCCTCTGGGACTGTCCAAACTCCAGGTGTGTTTCAGAAACCAGCCCTGGGAGGGATAACATCTCCAGCCTCTGCACTGTTGTCTCTTTCTTTTCTTCCCTATCGTATCATCATTGTCTACACTGAATCATGTCCCAGTGATTGGACCTCACCACCTGGGAGATGGAAACAAGCCTCGGTCCCCGCACCTTGCCCTACCTCCTCAGGATGAGGAAGTGGTACACCAGACACATACTCCAGGAGGGCAGCTCCCGTCTCTACCTTCATCTCCTCATCCCTGGATGAGAAGTCACTAGTATGCTGGGGGTAGAGAAAGTACAGGAAGGAAAGAAAAAAAAAAAAAAACATGGGGGAGGTTAGGGATGTAAAAAAGTTTCCCGGCATGCCTCTGACCCTATAAGGATAGAAGCCTGGTATAAATGAATCATGTCCCTGCCTCTTCATTGTAGAGAAAGTCTGCGAATTCCTGGAGTACCAGGCATGCCCACACCCACGTGTAAGGAAAAAAGAAAAAGCCAAGAAAATGGTAAAAGCCCTTCTTTGCAATTTTAGATTCACAGATGTGGAGTTTGTAGGACAGGGCCTGGTATATGGTAAGTCCTATATGAGTGTTTATTAAAAGAAAAATAAAACCACCCTCCATGAGAAAGCAAAGCACAGAGGTTTTTGCTGTATGTCCCTTTTTTTAGTCCCTCTGACTAATTAAAGTGTTTGTTGATATCCAGTCCATAGTTTCAATCAACTGAGGGAGACTTTCAAAGACTTTGCTATGCCTTTGGCAAAATACCCTTCCGCTGAGGAAAGAACATTCCCCAGACTTGCAGGGACCTGTTGGAGGGAGGCTGAGAGCTCTGCTCTGTGGTTCTCGCACCACCAGTGCCAATCTCCAGCTCAGTCTGAGGGATGGGGGCCAAGGCTGCTCCCCACAGCCCCCTACATGTTGGCCTCACCCTTCCAGTCAACCCCAGCCAGTTTGAAATTACCATTGCAGCTCCCACGCCCTCCTCCAATGAGCCCAGACCCCTTTCCTGCTGCGTCTCCCAGCCCCAGTGGGGGAAGCTGTGTTGAAAGCTGGGCTTTGTGTCTGGGATCCCAGTAATTCAAGGGCTAGATTAGGACCAAGACATGGCCTGGGGTGGGGGGTGGGCACGGGCTTTTGTACCTCTGCTGGGACCCACGATTTGTGTGAAGCCCTTGCACAAGAGAAGTCAACTCCAAAGGCCCCCTTGTCACCATGACCCAGATAATGGCAGCAGGGGACCCCTCCAAAGCCAAGACATAGTGGTTCCTTTACTTGTGGACATGTGCGTTTCTACCCAGGTCTCTTCTCAGATGTGAGAGTCCTAGAGAGGCAGGTGGTACTTGCATCGACAAGGCAGCCTCTGCCAGATGTGGCTACATGAAGGAAGAGTGGTGGATCCTGCTCTCCCATCCGCAAAGGGGCCCGACTCCTCTCTGCTCCTGCAGTTCTGAGAATCCAGCATCTGAGATCAAAGCTGGGACACAGAGTTCCCTCTGGCTTTGGGTGGAGGTAGGAGAATTCTTCCCTCAGTTCCTCCCTGAGGCTAGGGCTTTGTGAGGAGCTGCGAGGGCTGGCTCTGGGCTCCGTCCGCCATTCTGCTGGATCTGGCTCCGTAGCTAACCATCATCCACTGAATAGGTGACTCATGCCCCAACTATTGCTCCCCACTGTCTGTGCTGAACAAGCATGGGGTAGAAGGTCCGCAAAGACAGGGACAGTGCAGCTTTCTTTCTCTCCTGGAGGGGGACGTGGCTGCTGGGGCTGAGGGCTGGGGGAGAGGAATGAAGGGAAGTCCAAGGGATGAAGAGTCATGAACTCTGTCCTCAGAGGGTGCCCAGGCCAAAGGGGACAAGAGATCTGCTCTCTGGACGGGAAGGCAGGGACAGCAGCAGGTGGACAGGACCCTGGGACTTGGCATGGGGCTGGGGAGGGCCTCCCACAAAGACCTAGGGAAGCGAGATGACCTTATTCTGTCAGTTCAAGTCGAAACTGTTTGCTGAGCGCCATCAGTGTGTGCGGCTGGGCTGAGGGTGCGGCAAGGCGAGCCAGGTGTACTCCCTAACCTGGGGGAGTCTACTGTCTGGGGAAACCTAGAGGGCATGTGCCAAACCATCTCCCGTTAAATATGTCCATTCCATCGTCTTCTATGAAAGGCACACATATAGCGCTGGGGGATCCGTGGAGGGAGCTCTAGGCTGGGATCACAGGATTTGCCTAATCCTTGTCCCACGGTCACCTGGACCAATCCTACTCCCTGCCTGGTCTGTGAGGTGCGTCCCTGTGGACAAATGCTGCCCGTGTTCTACGTTCGCACACCTTATGAGGGAGGACAAGGCAGTTGCCCCTGTCCCCCTCTGACACGAAGACCAGCAGGGACAGCTGCTGCAGCTCCTTCAGTCCTGCACTTGCCTCTTGCTGATGAGGAAAATGATGCCTGGAGAAGCTAATTAACGTGTCCTGCCAAGCCTTGGTAACTCTCTCTGTGAGAATGCCTGGCAGAAAAGCTCGGCAAGCTCTGTGTAATCTCTCTCTTCCCGCCACGGTGAAACTCCAGGCTGGGGTGGGACTCTCCCACACTGTAGTGGTGTTGGGGCCTGGTTCCCCAGGGGAGCATCGCCACTATTTGTAGCCATCCGGGTCTGGCATTGTGGGAGGGGCTGCCCTGCCTGCTTGGGGGAGAGTTCCCACAGAGAGAGATGCTTTTCCCCGAGTGAGGAATCCAAACACTCCCAGCCACAGTGACTTGCCCCTGGCATCTGAATCTGAGCTTCGCACACTCCAGCCACTCTCAGGCTGGCCAGAACGCATTCCTGTTCCACCGAGTCCTGCTCCTTCCTGAGAGGAGGAGGAATGGGGAGAAGCAAATGTTCTGGTGTCTTAGGAGGGTGGGGCTTCCCAAGGGCAGTGGAGACTAGACCCAGGATGTGTGTGTGTTGGTGTGGGTGGGCAGCGGGGGGACATACCCTGACAGTGACCTTCCATTGGAGAAAGAGGACTCATGCTAGGAGTCCCCAGATCTGTTCTGTCAGGGGCTGAGAGTCTACCCATATGTCTCAGGGCCCCCAAGACACTCACGTCTGTTCTCTGAGAGGCAAGAAAGTGTTAAGTTGACAAGCTCAGTAAAATGCATCTTTGAGTATCTCAGGAATCCTTCAGGGAGGGAGGCAACCAACCCGCATTGCCCAAGACCTGTAAGGCCAGCTCTGGCCATTGACCTGTCTGCCTGGATTTGCTCGTCCACTGCTTTCTCACCACAGCCTCTGATGAGCAATCACCTCTCGGCTGGTCTCCAGCGGCTCCGAGTCATTTTTCCACAGCCAGGGCTGCCTTGTGGCAAGCTGCAGGCCCCGACTAGGGATTCCTAAGCCACGGCTGGGTCCTCACTCCTTTACCCTTGAGGACGTACCTCCTTAGCCTCAAGGTTTCAAAACCACCCTCACCCTACCCCTTCCTCCAGCCCCAGCCCTGGGGTGCCCCCCGGCCCTGCCCACAGCTCTTAATGGCCGAGGCACTGCCTGAGAGTCCTGCTTCTGTTCTGGGGATGAAGAGATGTGAGCCCGCTCAGGTCTGCAGCCAAAAAGACGGGGTGTGATCTAAGACAGACACTTATAAAACCCAACCAGACCACTTGTCCTCCGTCTGGTACCATATAGCCCATCCGGACAAGCTTTGAAGAGGGGTCTTCCTGGGAGGTGGGACATGGGGGCTTTCTAAGACAACTTTAGCAGATTGTTAGGCCAGCTCTCTGGTCGCCCAAACCTGCCCCTTCTAGTCTCTCTGGCAGGACGATCCATAGATTTAGAATTCCTTTTCCATTCTCCAGGCCCTGAAGGAGGGTTCGGGCTGAAGCTCAAGAAAGCCCAGCAATTCCCGTTGCTTGGAACAGGGTGGTTCACTGGTTTAACAGACCAGCCAACTCTCAACATGTTCCTAATGAGAATAGAAGCTCCTGTAGGTATGTGTTTGTGGTGGCCTTCAGCCTGTATCAACAGATACGATGACTCATTTCTTCCCTAGTGGAATCACTGAGGGCTTGCCGGGACACACCTGGGGTTCTGGGGAGCCGGCAGAGGAACTCCCCATGAAGAGAGACGTGACTGCCAGGCAGAGTCTCAGGACTTCGCAGGGAGGGCTATTGATTGCATGGGACACCTGGGTTTACTTAAACCCACAGGGTCCTGGCCAGGACAAAGAGCAAGGGAAAAGTTCAATGCCACAGAAAAGGCTGAATTAGGAGGCGTTGTGGAGGGATGGGTCTGCCCGGGCAGAGAACAAAGTGGGACAGACCTGGGGCTGGGGGTCTCCCACATACTCTGTTTCTGGAGCTTGGGGCTTGGGGAGTCTTTCTGGCCCGAACCTTGCAGGAGAGTCTGCCCAGTGGGCTCTGGGATAACTGCCTCCTCAAGGAAAGGAAATTTTGCAGTAGAGGACCGGAGTCAATTTTCCCCTCTGGCACAGAGCTGAGATATCAGGCCACACTTGGCTTTCCAAGGGCTGAAATCCCTGAAACAACCTCTCATTAGGGGAGTAAGCAAAGCAGACCACTGCCAGTGGGGGACTCGCTCTGCCCCCCTAGCCTCCTGTTCATGGACAGTGTACACCATGCTGGGATGCTTGACATCCCTTGTCCTGGAAGGATCCTTCAGGACATTGGCCAAATGCCCCGTTGCTTCTTTGGGCTACTCACAGCCCTGGGCTCCCACAGTGAAGAGAGGTTTGCTGCCAAGACATCTGGGCTGCAAGGCAAGTTTATCCCTACCTGAGCAGAGCCTGCCAGGAAGAAAGTGTTTGCACCCCACACCGCTGTGCAGGTGTGCCGGTGAGCTCACAGCTGCCCTTCAGGCATGCCCAGCCCACTTAATCATTCACAGCTCAACAACTCTCTCGCCCAGCCCAGGTCTAGAGGATAAAAGGGTGGCTTGCCGCTCCTGGCTAACAGAGCCACCTTCTGCGTGCTCTCCTGCTCTGTTCTTTCTCTGCAGCACCTCCAGACCGCTAGTGCCCACTACTCTTGCTCCACTAGGAACAAGCCATCATGTCTCGCCAGTCGAGTGTGTCCTTCCGGAGCGGGGGCAACCGTAGCTTCAGCACCGCCTCTGCCATCACCCCGTCTGTCTCCCGCACCAGTTTCACCTCCGTGTCCCGGTCCGGGGGTGGGGGTGGAGGTGGCGGCTTTGGCAGGGTCAGCCTTGGGGGTGCTTACGGCACGGGCGGCTATGGCAGCCGGAGCCTCTACAACCTGGGGGGCTCCAAGAGGATCTCCATCAGCAGTAGCGGTGGTGGCTTCAGGAACCGAGGTTGTGCCACCGGTGCCGGAGGCGGCTATGGCTTTGGAGGTGGAGCCGGGGGTGGATTTGGTTTTGGCGGTGGAGCTGGTGGTGGCTTTGGGCTCGGTGGTGGAGCTGGCTTTGGTGGTGGCTATGGGGGCTCTGGCTTCTCCGTCTGCCCCCCTGGAGGCATCCAAGAGGTCACCATCAACCAGAGTCTCCTGACTCCCCTCAACCTGCAAATCGACCCCAACATCCAGCGGGTCAGGACCGAGGAGCGGGAGCAGATCAAGACCCTCAACAACAGGTTCGCCTCCTTCATCGACAAGGTGAGCCATGATTTTTTGTGAAAAACCGCTATGAGTGTGGAATAAGTGCCAAAGAAAGTGGGAAGAGGGGCAATTTCCTGACTTTGTGCAAATATCTTCATAGTTTGCACTTATGTTTTTCTCTTTGTTTCTGTGTCCTGGATTGGTGGCCTGCTTTCTTAATTAGACTGGCAGCTTGGAAGAGAAGGTCTTAATTCTTCCCCTTCAGAGATAAACACACAAGGGATCCTTGCTTACTGTTGGGCAGAGATATAGTCTGTGCTCCAGGTAACAGGGCTGATTGCACAGAAAGGTGGATGAATTCATTGGGCAGCAGCCCGAGTGCTTCTGCAGTCACCCCTACACCAGGCCACTCTCTGCCCAGCCGTGCCCAGTGCTATCTGTGCCCTGGAGAAGTGTCCTGTCTCCCCTAGAAGAGTGAGTTTAGATGTTTCACTCTGGACCTGCCCTCTGGGGCCCAGGTACAAGCACTGCCCATCATGGGAAGGTTTAGGGGGACAGAATGAGATGGGAGGGAAACTGGGAAATTGACCACTGAAACACGAAATCCAAGTTTGTCCATCTTCGAACTCCGTCCCCTCCAGGTGCGGTTCCTGGAGCAGCAGAACAAGGTCCTGGAAACCAAGTGGGCTCTGCTGCAGGAGCAGAGCACCAAGACCGTGAGGCAGAACCTGGAGCCTTTGTTCGAGCAGTACACCAACAATCTCAGGAGACAGCTGGATGGTATCCTGGGGGAGAGAGGCCGCCTGGACTCAGAGCTGAGAAACATGCAGGACTTGGTGGAAGACTTCAAGAACAAGTGAGTTGGGGTGGAATGGAGACAAGGGCGGGTCTTGGCACCAGATGTACTTTATAACCAGACTACTGCTTATGCCTTTCCCAAGGCGTGAAAACATATACCTTCCATGGACACCTAAAGTACTGGAAAAAATCCAGGTCGGTGTTTAGAAAGTTCTAGCTGCAAGCTCAGTCTCTCTGCAAGGCACTTAGCCTCCAGCCAGAGTAACAAACTCAGCACCCTTGGCACCACCTGGTGGAAAAAGCAGTCGTGTAATCCTTACTTTATGGGGCTTTTCTCCCCAATACACTCAAAGTACACAGCATTGGCTTTTTGATGGATTCCCCCCAAAGCACGAACTGATGACGTAACCTAGTTTGGTGGCTCAAAGTATTTCTTTAGTCCTTATGAACCAGCAGCCGGGTTGCTAATATTTTGTTTTTTTTCCAAAGGCTATGAAAGCTGAAAAAAAAAAAGCATTAGAGAAATTGACTAGATGTGGAGTTGTAGAGAAACAGCATAGCTTTTCTACAGGAATGTTCTTGAAGCAACTGAATTATAGCAATAAAAGAATAATTATCTGCTAGGCAATTATAGAGAAAGCAGTACCCTAATGGGTAAGGACCTTGCCCAAAGACTCATGCTCCCACTGTCTCTCTCTCTCTGCCTATATGATGTGAGAAGCCCCTTTTGGCGGGAAAGCAGGCTCACAGTTGACTTTATGCAGTACAGACCCCAGGCCTCATCCTCTGATAAGCACTTCTCATCCTTTTTATCACCAGGTATGAAGATGAAATCAACAAGCGTACCACCGCCGAGAATGAGTTTGTGATGCTGAAGAAGGTATGTGGGTAGCAGCGAAACTGTTGCCTGTGGTTATGCTCACTTAAGGTATTGTTCATTTAAGTCAGGGCGGAAATGGGGTGCAGTGCCAACTATCCCTGTTTCTCTAGGATGTGGATGCCGCCTACATGAACAAGGTGGAACTAGAGGCCAAGGTCGAGGCACTGATGGACGAGATCAACTTCTTGAAGATGTTCTTTGAGGCAGTAAGAAATGCCCCCTATTTGGGACCCAGAGAGATGGTCACAGGGATTAGGGTCTCCAGGGTTAAGTGACTTTCAGTGGTTTGTAAGCTATGGGCACATTTTGGTCTTTCCTACTCCTTTAGTACTATTCACATTACTTAGTAAAGCCAATTCTTTTTTTTTAAGTCAAATTTAAAGCAAAAGAACTCTTCAGTAATCATTTTGCAGAGTGAGATTTAGAATGAGTTATTAGAGCCCCAGGTATACCTTTCCCAGCCACCTGCCCTTTCTGGAGTATCATTCCGTCTTTGTTTACTCCCAGCATGACAGACCACACAACTAGATTCTTTTTTTTTTCTTTCTTTTTTTTTTAACATCTTTATTGGAGTATAATTGCTTTACATTGTTGAGTTAGTTGCTGCTGTATAACAAAGTAAATCAGCTATACCTATACATATATCCCCACATCCCATCCCTCTTGTGGTCTCCCTCCCACCCTCCCTATCCCACCCCTCTAGGTGGTCACAAAGCACCGAGCTGATCTCCCTGTGCTATGCGGCTGCTTCCCACTAGCTATCTATTTTACATTTGGTAGTGTATATATGTCCATGCCATTCTCTCACTTCGTTCCAGCTTACCCTTCCCCCTCCCCGTGTCCTCAAGTCCATTCTCTACGTCTGCATCTTTATTCCTGTCCTGCCGCTATGTTCTTCAGAACCATTTTTTTAAGATTCCGTACATATGTGTTAGCATACCATATTTGTTTTTCTCTTTCTGACTTACTCCACTCTGTATGACAGTCTCTAAGTCCATCCACCTCACTACAAATAACTCAATTTTGTTTAAAATAAGTTATGACCTAAGAAGATTCAAGTCTGAGAGGTTACACGGTAGGGGTTTCTTGATGTTCAGAGTTGTTAAATTAAACAAAAATAGATTTAGTAGTGATTTGGATTATTTATTAACTGACCTAAGTTTTTTACGTAGGTGGTTATTCTTATTTTTCTCAAGTCGACATAGTACAATGAGTAGAAGATTAGAATGGACCTGTTATTAAATAACATGGACTCACATGACTAACTTGAAATCTCCCTGCAGGAGCTGTCCCAGATACAGACGCACATCTCAGACACGTCTGTGGTCCTGTCCATGGACAACAACCGCTGCCTGGACCTGGACAGCATCATCGCCGAGGTCAAGGCCCAGTACGAGGAGATCGCCAACCGCAGCCGCACAGAAGCCGAGTCCTGGTACCAGACCAAGGTGGGTGCTGTGGCGAATGTGCAAGTGTGTCCTGAGCGAGGGATGGACACGTGTCTAGGATTCCAGGCCGTGACCAAATGCTAAGGATGTGGCTCCTGAGATTGGCTGAGGCCTACTGGGAGGAGTTATGGGAACAGTCATGCATGCATTTGCCACAAAAATTCAAGAACATTAAAGAGAATCTCACTGAGTTTCACACCAGTGCCTCTAGAAAAGCAAAGGCAAAAGCAAATTATTGAAGACCAGCCCCGGGCACCCAGTAACTACACCACTTGCCACCTCTTGGTAGCTCCCACCTGTGAACCTGGGAAAGTGTTTCCATCCTCATATAAATGGACTCTTTCCTCTTTTCTGGTGGCATCAGTACGAGGAGCTGCAGCTGACTGCGGGCCGGCATGGCGACGATCTCCGCAACACCAAGCAGGAGATCTCCGAGATGAACAGGATGATCCAGAGGATGAGATCCGATATTGACAACGTCAAGAAGCAGGTAGGGAAAGAAGGCAGAGAAGGAGCCTGAGCTTTGAAAGGGAGACCTATTTTGTCTTATTTTATGTTTTCTAAGTATACACACACATACACACACAGAGCTGGAGCAAGTACCAGCATTTCAATATTCCACCATCCACCATGAGACCAGGACAAATGTGTTGGTTTCTCTCTGGTCTCTCAGAAAGAGACACTTGAGGCCCAGCTCAGCCTCTAAAGTGTCCCTACTCTTCCTTCCTTCCTCTCTAGTGTTCCAACCTGCAGAACGCCGTCGCCGATGCAGAGCAGCGTGGGGAGCTGGCCCTCAAGGACGCCAGGAACAAGCTGTCCGGGCTGGAGGACGCCCTGCAGAAGGCCAAGCAGGACATGGCACGGCTACTGAAGGACTACCAGGAGCTCATGAACACCAAGCTGGCCCTGGACGTGGAGATCGCCACCTACAGGAAGCTGCTGGAGGGCGAGGAGTGCAGGTGCGTGACACGGCCGACATCACGAGCACACGATGGCCTCACATTTGATAAAATGGAGCTGCTTCTTCACTGCAGGGTGTCAAACACACACACAGGTGGCCACTCTCTTGTGCATGATGCTTATCCATCATTAATCAATGATCCAATCCAATCCAATCTGACACCTGGGCATACAGCTGACCTACACAATGTGACCTCAACTCACTTTCTGACCCTATTCCCACCACCAGTATTCTTGAATGCTGCCTCTCCTTCAAACAACCAAGCAACCCAGCAAATGTCTTCCCCATTCTTCAAGTGCTTCTTCCTTCAGGAAGCCTTTCATGATTACTCCATCTGAGTTAAATTCACCTGCCTTTGGATTCTCAAACTACTTGGGTTTTCTTCAATCTTCTGACACTGCCCACCACCTACGTCCTGTCTGAGGTATTTCTGTCCGGGCCAAGTCTTCTCACAGAATGTAAGCTCCTACAAGGCAAAAACTGCTTCCTACATATTCACAGTTCCCACAGCCTCTTCCTCACGTTTTCCATATAATGTGTAGAGGACAGTGTGAATTATAAGCTTCCTTTGATAACCTGTTTCTAGATCAAGACCTCTTCCTTGGGAAGTCCCTCCAGAGAACTGTCTCTTTCTCTAATTTAAGCAGTTTTTCTGGCATGCGATCTCCTTGCTCAGAAAACAAGTTCTAAACATGACTATGGGAGTTATCCATACAGACTAATGCTGTCTTTGGGGGGAGTTTTTAACTCTTATTTCAATTTTTCCCCTTTCAGACTGAGTGAAGGAATTGGACCAGTCAACATTTGTAAGTAACCTTGAACAGACATTAACAATGATGACAATATGGGGTACTTGATGCCAACTCAGAATCCTGCTATTTCTAGATACCAGACACTCCCATCCCCAAAATGGTTATTTAATACACTTAGTGAGAAGCAGGTGGTGGAGGAGAAAGAACACAGTTTGAGACAGGAAGCAACGGGGCTCATTTCTTATCTCCTGAAGAGCAGGCCCTGTATCTTACCTGTCTTGGACCCTGTTCCCCTGCCTTGCCCTGACCCCCATCCCCTGATGACTTAGCACTGTCCCTTGCCTACTGTGTTCGCCAGCTTTCTGTTAGGGATCTTCACTAAATAACTTAGCTCATCTGCTACTCTGTAAAAGGGGCCAAGTACAGTGCCGACAGCAGCAGGATCAAATAGATTAGATGCCTAGGCTCTAATCTGGCCGACTGGTCTCACCAGGTTCTCCCTCCTTTCTCCACAGCTTTTGTCACGAACACCGTCTCCTCTGCCTACGGCGGTGGCGGCAGCTTTGGCAGCGGCCTTGGCGGTGGTCTTGGCGGTGGCCTTGGCGGAGGCAGCAGCGGCTTCTACTCCAGCAGCAGCGGGGGCGCCGGCCTAGGCAGTGGGCTCGGTGTGGGGGGCTCCAGCTTCAGTGCGGGCAGTGGCCGAAGCCTGGGCTTTGGCAGTGGCGGGGGCAGCAGCTCCAATGTCAAGTTTGTCTCCACCACCTCCTCCTCCCGGAAGAGCTTCAAGAGCTAAGAGCCTGCAGCAGGTCACTGTCTCCCAAGTGCAGAAGCCAGCCATGGCAACAGCCTCTTCTAGGTGGTGGTCCCAGCCAAGTTTTCTCTTCTTCTGGAGTCTAGTCGACCAAGTCTATCGCAGACCCACATTCTTTGGTTCATGAAAGGCCCAACCTCCAGTCTCTAGCCTTCTGTGTCCTGATTCTATGCTCTGCTTGCAGTTAGCCTTTGGATCTCTACAGCCTGGTCCTGGGTGACAGAAGAATCCAATGTTTTCCGTATCAAAACCATCAAAACAGAGTCCCTACCCCAATCCCATCTGGCCTATCTCCAGAGTGTGTTCAATAAAATGCTTTTATAGTATAAGCTGTTGGGAAGAATTGTTTTTTCAAGATCTACAACCAACCTAGAGAACCCCTGCGGGTCCATCTGTCCAGGTGTGATTTGTTCCTTTGATGATTCACAGGGAGACAGAATGGCCTTGGAGGGAAAGTAGTCCTCGTGGGTGGTCTAGAGACTCCAGGAGGCATGAGAGGTGGATGCTAAATCCTCTAGAATGAAGGAGTCTCTAGAGGGCGTGAAGGGTAGGGTTCTTTGTTTCACAGTTTGGACAGATTATAGAGCTGTTTGTTGGAGGGGGGCCCCAGTGAAGGTGGGCCAACTTGCAAGTAACGACATAACGCGCTTAAGTCAAATTTGTAAATAGGAATATGTTGCCTCGAAACCCCACAAAGGCCTAAAAGATATTGGGCCTGTTCTAATAATGTGGGTGCTGAGAGTGTCAAAAGCTTATAGTTTCTTAACAGAGTCAGGGATGAAGTAGCCCTCGGATTAGCGAATAATTTCAAGAATTTAATGGAGGTGACCGGAACTTGCACTATGTGTTGGACAATGGCCCATCCTCTTTTTCTGAACTTCTTTGTGAGTCTTTGTTGGTCCTGAATGGGTATGTTTAATGAATCTTTTTGAAGAGGGACTTATCAATGCAATATCATACCTATGCTCCTGGGGAAAGTCAGATGCATTTAAGATCTTTCCTGCAAAGACTGTGTGTGATGGCAGGGCTGTTGAGGTACCTCACCAGCGTCTGGGTAGAGGTGGATTGTGCCCCTTCCGAGGTGAAAGCAAACTGTGATGGAGAGGCTGTTGCAATGGCTACTGAACAGAACATTATTAGCCAAATCCACAAGAGCAAATATTTACCAGTTGCTGATTGAACAGAGTCAGCGATTTCAATCATATTGGGTAGTGAGCCTTAACGGGAGTGACCATGGCATTAGGGTTGTGCTAATCCACTGCCAGGCACCTTTATTCTTTCCAAGTTTAAAAGTAGGCCAAATTGAGTTGTTGAATGGTGAAACAGTGGGCATAATCACCCCTTCTCTAAATATATTCCCTTTAATGGGTTTGACCTTTGAAGGCCCTGTTTTCATTTACATTGGGACATATTAACAATTTTAACTGGAGGAAGGTCCATGGAGTCCCATTGTGACAAGCCAATTTGTTAGTGTCAAGGATTTAATATAATTTTAGTTTTGTTACTCACTGGATCAGTGTCCATGACCACTGTGAGATATACTGGGGTGGGGGCGGGCAATGAATAGTATGATCATGTGAAATTTAGGCAAGTCAGTAGTTCTGCTAATTAAGGTGAGGCATACTTGTTTGTTCTCTCTTTTGTGTTCAATAACTCCCTCAAGATTACAGGGGGTACCTTGTTTAAATTTAGTGAGATCCCCAGTATAATATGAGCTCCAGTATGGATTAAGGCCATGAAGATTTGCCAATTGGTGTATTTCAGCAGACATTAAAGTTAATTCAGAACCTATGCAGTAGAGGTGCAAAGCCAATCCACACCCCTTTATATTTTTTTTATGTATAAATTCTTTCAGTAAATTTTGGATTTTCAATTGCATCGAATTGTGTTTAAGTTTTTTTTGTTTCCTCCCCCTGTTTCCAGGTTTCTTTCTTTTCTTGCTGCCTCACTCTGGTTCTCTCTCTCTATTTCTTCTTCCTTCCTCCCTTCTTTCCTTCCTTCCTTCCTTCCTTCCTTCCTCCCTCCCTCCCTCCCTTCTTTCCTCCCTTCCTCTCTCCCTCCTTTCCTTCCTTCCTCCCTCCCTCCCTCTCCCATGCCCCCTCTCTTTTCTAGGATTGCTAGAATTACTTATGAGAGAGGAATTCTTGCTACCCTGCTCATATGTATAAATTTCTTCCTCCAGAAGGCCTCAAATCAGTATCATCAGGGTTTAGGGCCTCCCCCACAGAAATAGTTGAATTAACTCCTTAGTTGTGCCACAAGGGTGCCCTATGTGTCTTCCCCTATAACCCTGAAGAAGAGGATCTCTTTTTGGCAACAGAGGCATAGCCAGCAGCAGCAGAAAAGCATTTTGTAGGGTTCTCATACACTATCTGCCTTTAAGAGTGTGACCTCAGTATGCTACAGAATGACTGCTTTTCCTCTCAATGAGTGATCACCCGATAGGACCATATATTGCACAGGTTGTAGTCTTTCCCCTGAGAACTTCATAGAATGGGAGCCAACACCTGCTTAAGACACACACCAATCTTCACAGGGTAACAGTCATTCCCTTGATCTTGGCGTTGGTCATTACTTATGGAGGAATCAAGAAACACAATTCAATACGAGACACACAGATAAGTCTGCACCAAAACACATGACACTTTAAGGAGGGCTCCAATCCCATAACTGTCTCCAAATGACAATGATTGAAACTTCTGACATAGATCAGTTAAGTCTGTAACAGAGGCCTTGGTAGAACTCAATAAATGTGGCACAAAGCAGTACAGCTCAAGTGCAAGCTTGACAGCAGGCAGCAACACAACTCAAAGAGCTCACTAGCCAGAAAGCAGCGGCTCAAAGTGCATATTGCCATGCTGAAAGCTAAAACAAGAAAAGAAAGATCCCTGTGGTAGCAGTCATCATCCAGACATCCTGCTCACAAAACCAATTATTGTGAACACCCTCACTCAAAATGTGGTTCCACTATTGAGACTGATGACTCCACACACACACACCAAGATGGTATGAAAATGATATTATTCACATAACAGAGCTCTCTGGAAAGAGTAGGGTAGGCCTCCCACGCTGGTCCACATATGGCTTGAAAGAGACTGGAGTGGATTTATTACGGTGGTTAGGGGTTGGGCCAGGCCAAGGATTCCCGCACATGGTCTGAAGTTCCCACTAGTCATGAATGGGGCGGGGATCACCCAGGCTTTCTAATCAGATGGGGAAGGAAGAGGGGTGGGGATTAGAAGCTGTCAACTGTCAAGCATCATTACAGTAAGAGTGCTTTAACATCCAAAAAGTTCAATCACATAATACGCAAATTTACAGAATAAAAAGAGAGGAGTCAAATGGTCACCTCTCCCTCCAAATAGACAGGAAATATTATACTTAATAGTGAATGATAAAAACTTTCCATTGAGATCAGAAAGAAAAGAAAAACCATATCACCACAATTATTCAAAATTATACTGGAGCTTTAGCCAGTGCAAGTCAAGACAAAAAAATAAATATCTTTCTTTTTTTCACACACACACACACACACACACACACACACACACACTGTATTTTATTTTTACAAGAGATAAACTGACACTAAGCACTGTAAATGGATGACCACAACAAAAGCAACAATGAGTGCAATTACCAAACACGAAGCACACTCATACTATGTCATAATATTGACATTCAGTCCAGTAATCCTCCACTGTAACAGCTCCTTTACTTTGCAGTGAAAATTGATTTGTATATTTTTTGCCTCTGAGTCCTTGTGGGATTTTTTTTTATTCAAACAGAAAGTCACAAAAACTATAATCATCCTCATCAGTTCACTCAGTCCCATGTAATTAATTTTTTTATCTTGATTTTTGTTAGCACTTTTATGAATTCATCAGTTTTCCATTAGAGTTCTGAAATGCTTATTCATTCAATTCAGCAGTAAAGTCAGTTACCAGAAACCTGTACTCATCAGAGTCTTTTCCATAAATTCCTTGAAGATGAAACCCTTTTATAGAAACATTTTTGCAAAAGCATCAGAGTACACCCAGAACTGTCTGTAAATGACAAAAGACTTAAAAATGACCACGGTTAAATATTTGATGAAAGTTCATAATAATGCAATTGACAAGGAAATTTAGTTATTTCTGAGATATACATTTTAAAGTAATAACTAGAATTATGACATAACATTACACCAGAACGTATAAGATTTTTAGAAATTTCATGTAATGTCTGAAACATTTATATTAACATATTTCCATACAAATAACCCAAAGAAAGATTAATATTAGTTGGGTTTTTTTTGTTTGTTTGTTGTTTATACTGCAGGTTCTTATTAGTCATCAATTTTATACACATCAGTGTATACATGTCAATCCCAATCGCCAAGTTCAGCACACCGCCATCCCCACCCCACTGTGGTTTTCCCCCCTTGGTATCCATACGTTTGTTCTCTATATCTGTGTCTCAACTTCTGCCCTGCAAACCGGTTCATCTGTACCATTTTTCTAGGTTCCACATACATGCGTTAATATATGATATTTGTTTTTTCTCTTTCTGACTTACTTCACTCTGTATGACAGTCCCTAGATCCATCCACATCTCAACAATGACTCAATTTCGTTCCTTTTTATGGCTGAGTAATATTCCATTGTATATATGTACCACATCTTCTTTATCCATTCGTCTGTCAATGGGCATTTAGGTTGCTTCCATGACCTGGCTATTGTAAATAGTGCTGCAATGAACATTTGGGTGCATGTGTCTTTTTGAATTATGGTTTTCTCTGGGTATATGCCCAGTAGTGGGATTGCTGGATCATATGGTAATTCTATTTTTAGTTTTTTAAGGAACCTCCATACTGTTCTCCATAGTGGCTGTATCAATTTACATTACTACCAAGAGTGCAAGAGGGTTCCCTTTTCTCCACACCCTCTCCAGCATTTGTTGTTTGTAGATTTTCTGAAGGAAATAAATATCTTAAGGATTAGAAAAAAAGAAAGAAAACCACAATTACTCACGTATGACATGATTCTGTATGTAGAAAATCAAAAGTCTCCTAACTATTAGAACTAATAAGTGAATTTATTAAGGTCACTAGAAAATAAATATAAAAATTAATTGTATTTCTATATACCTACAAGAAACAATTAGAAAATGAAATTTAAAAGATACCATTTTCAGTAGCATCAAAAATATCTGATATCTAGGAATAAACGTAGTCAAAGATATGCAATACTTATACACAGAAAACTACAAAAGTTTATTGAAAATGTAAAGAAACTTAATAAACAGGTATGTATATACTATCTTCATGGATTGGAAAACAATAATGTAGATATGTCAATTTCCTCCAATTGAACTATGGATTCAAAGCAATTTCAATCAAATTTCATTTGGTATTTTATGAAAATTTATAAACCTATTCTAAAATTTGTATGGAAATGAAAAAGATCTAAAATAATCAAAACAATCCTGAAAAAGAACAAAATTCTTATAGTTCCAGATACTGAGAATTATTAGAAAGATATAGTAATTAAGAGATTGCAATATTGAGGAAATGACTGAAAAATGGACCAATGGAACTATATACAGAAACTGGAAACAAACCACACGTAGACTCACTAGATTTACAACAACGGGGCCCTTGAAGTGCAATAGGGAAAGGATGGCTTTGCACAATAAATGATGCAAGATCAGTTAACTCTCCATATGGGAAAAAATGTATCGAGTCCTAATTCAAAACATTCACAAATATCAGTTTCAGCTGTATGATAGTTCTATATGTGAAAGGTAAAATAATGTATTTAGAAGAAAATAGAATATATCATTATGACCTGAGGATAGGCAAAATATCTTAAACATCATAAAAAAAACTGCTTCCCTTAAAAAACAATATACTTCTTTCCATAAGACACAAAGAGAACAAAACAGCAAGCCACAACCCAGGAAAATACATACTACAATGCTACATGATCCATCGATGGTTGAATCCATGGATGCAGAACTGCAAATACAGAGGGCCAACTGTAAAGTTACACACAAATTTTCAACTGCATGGGGGCCTGATACCCCTAACCCCTCCATCGTTCAAGGATCAACTGTATTGTAAGATTCTAAACTGCTGCGGTTTTGTCAGAACCTAATCAACCTGGGGGAAGAGAATGCCTGACTCCAGCTTCCTCTAGCCAGCCTGTCCCACCTAAGGGGTGAAAAAAAAACCCTGAGAAGCACACGTGGAGTTCACAGCCCCGGGGCACAAGTTCAAAAAAACCCAGGACCTAATCATGGGACTACAGAATGCTTTCTTTCCCCCACACCTTACCACCACATCACTAAAGGCCTATTTAAATAGCACAGTTTCTTTCACCCAGTACATCATGGTTGGCTTTCAACAAAAATTTACAAGGCATACTAAAAGGCAAAAAAAAAAAAAGAAAAGAAGCTTGAAGAGACACAACAAGCAATCACAAGAACCAGACTCAGATATGGCAGGAACATTGGAATTATCAGACCAGG
Source organism: Aethalodelphis obliquidens (assembly GCF_003676395.1). NCBI lineage: Eukaryota > Metazoa > Chordata > Mammalia > Artiodactyla > Delphinidae > Aethalodelphis > Aethalodelphis obliquidens. Next base: position 4,201,501 of record NW_020837952.1, on the reverse strand, counting down.
AATTTAAAATAACTATGACTAATATGCTAAAGGCACCAATGGGAAAAAAGACAGTATGCAAGAACAGATGGATAATGTTAGAAGAGAGATAGAAATTCTAAGAAAGAATAAAAATAAACACTAGAGATCAAAAACCCTATAACAGAAGTGATGAATGCCTTTGATAGTTTCATTAGCAGATGGGGCATGGCTGAGGAAAGATTATCTGAACTTGAGGATATGTCAATAGAAACTTCCAAAATTGAAAAGCAAAGAGAAAAAAAAAAACAGAACAGAATATCCAAGAACTCTGGAATAACTATAAAAGGTATAACCCATGTGCTGTGCAGTGGGAATACCAGAAGAAGGAGAAAAAAAGACAGAAACAGAAATAATATTGGAGGCATTAATGACTGAAAATTTCTCCAAATTATTGTCAGACACCAAACTACAGATCCAAGTTCAGATAACACCAAGCACGATAAGGGACAAAACAGAACCACAAAAAACAAGCAAACAAAAAGACACCTAGGCATATTCAAACTGCAAAAAAATCAAAGATAAAGAAAAAAATCTTGAAAAAATATTTTAGGAAAAAACAGCTTACCTACAAAGAATACCTTTGATTTCTTCTCAGAAACCATGCAAGCAGGATGAGAGTGGAATGACATATTTAAAACATTGAAAGGAAATCAAAACACCAACCCAGAATTCTGTACTCTGCAAAACTATCATTCAAAAGTGAAAGAGAGGGCTTCCCTGGTGGCACAGTTGTTGAGAGTCTGCTTGCCGATGCAGGGGACACGGGTTCGTGCCCCGGTCCGGGAAGATCCCACATGCTGTGGAGCAGCTAGGCCTGTGACCCATGGCCGCTGAGCCTGCGCATCCGGAACCTGTGCTCTGCAACGGGAGAGGCCACAACAGTGAGAGGCCCGCATACCAAAAACAAAAAACAAAACTACCAAAGGTAGAAAAAAAGTGGAAAACAAAAATAAGAACAAGGGCAATGACTAGAAAACTGTAACAAAAATGGTATTGATTGAACTATATTGATGATCACTTTACACAACAATGATCTAAGTATACCAATTAAAAGACAGATTAACAGAATGGATCAAAACAAAAGACCCAGCTATAGGTTGTCTACAATAAACCCACTTATATAAAGACATATATAGGTTAAAAGTAAAGTGATGGAGAAAGATATACCATGTTAACACTAACTGAAATAAAGTTAGAGTAGTTGTATTAATTTCAGAAAGAGTAGACTTCAGAGCAAGGAAAATTATCAGGGATAAAGAGGGGCATTACCTAATGATAAAGGGATCAATACTCCAAGAAGATATAACAATCTTTATCATGTACATACCTATAACAGAGTACCAAAATGCATCACACAAAAAGTGATAGAATGGTACAGAGAAATAGATGGCTACTATTATAATTGGAAACTTCAACCCTTCTCTATTAGTGATGGGCAAATCTAGCAGACAGAAACTCAATAAGGACATAGTTGAACTCAACAGCATCATGAATTAACTGGATATAATTGACATCTATAGAATACTTCATCCAACAATAGCAGAATACACATTCTTCTAAAGCTTACATGGAACACTCATCAGGGTAGAAAGAATGAAATCGTACAATCCATGTTCCCAGACCAAAAACAGAAATAAATCAGAAATGAATAACAGAAAGATAGCCAAAAAATCTTTTTAAAATGAGGAGACTAAACAACAAACTTCTAAATAACACATGAGTCAAAGAAGAAATCTCAGGAGAAAATTTAAACTATTTTGAACTAAATGAAAATTAAAGTATAACAACTTAATTTTGTGGGATGCAGCAAAAGCAGTGCTTAGAAAGAAATTTATAGCACTGAACACATATATTAGAAAAGAAGAAAAGTCTAAAATCAATAATCCAAGTGTTCATCTTTGGAAACTAGAAAAAGAGGAACAAAATAAATCCAAAATAAGTAGAAGAAAAGAAATAATAAACAGAATTCAATGAAGTTAAAATAAGAAATTAATAGAAAAAAATTAATGAAACCCAAAACTGGTTCTTTGAAATGATCAATAAGATCAATAAGCCTCTAGCCTAGTTAACTAAGAAAAAAAAGAGAAAAAACACAAATTACTAATATCAAAACCAAGGAGTGGACATCACTATAGATCCCATGGACATTAAAGAAATAACAAAGGAATACTCTGAACAACTCTGTGTCCACCAAGTTGATAAACTGAACTAAATGGACCAATTTCTTGAGAGACGCAATCTGCCAAAATTCACACAAGAAGAAACAGACAATCTCAATAAGCCTATATCTATCTAAAAATTGAATCAAGAATTAATAACCTTCCAAAACAGATAGCATCAGACTCAGATGGTTTCTGAGCCTGATGAAACTCAGAAAGTTTTTCACTGGTGAAAAACTTAAGGAAGAAATTGTACCAATTCTATACAATTTCTTCTGGAAGACAGAATCAGAGAAAATATTTTCTCATTCTACAAGGCCAGCATTGCCTTAATACCAAAATCAAAGACATTATAAGAAAAGAAAACTATAGTCCAATATCTCTCATGAACTTAGATGCAAAAATTCTCAATAAAATATCAGCAAATCAAATCTCACAATGTACAAAAAGATCAAGTAGGATTTATTCCAGGTATATGAAGCTGGTTCAGCATCCAGAAATCAATTAATATAATCCATCACATCAACAGACTATAGAAGAAAAATCACAAGATTATATCAATAGATGCAGAAAATGTATTTGACAGAATCCAACACCATTCATGATAAAAACTCTCAGCAAGCTAGGAATAGAGGGGAACTTCCTCAACCTGACAAAAAAAATCTACAAACAACCTACAGCTAACATCATATTCAGTGGTGAGAAAATAGAAGCTTTCCCACTAAGATCAGGAACAGGGCAAAGATGTTCCCTCTCACCACTCCATTTCAGCATTGTACTGGAATTCCCAGTTAATGCATTAAGACAGGAAAAGGAAATAAAGATGTACAGATTGGGAAGAAAGAATCTTTGTTCACAGATGACTTGATTGTTTATGTAGAAAATCCAAAAGAATTGATAAAAAATACTCCTAGAACTAATAAGCAATTACAGCAAGGTTTTAGGATACAGTGTTAATATATAAAAGTTGATTGCTTTGCTTATACCAGCAATGAACAAGTGGAATTTGAAATTAAAAACCCAACACTATTTACATTAGTATTCTCCAAAATGAAATATAATACTTAGATATAAATCTAACTAAATATGTAGAAGATCTATATGAGGAAAACACTAAAACTCTCATGAACAAAATCAAAGAACTAAATAAATAAAGGGCTATTACATGTTCATGGATAGAAGGACTCAATATTGTCAAGATGTCAGTTCTTCCCAACTTAATCTTTAGATTCAATGCAATCCCAATCAAAATTATAGCAAGTTATTTGGTGGATATCAGAAAACTGTTTCTAAAGTTTATATGAAGGCAAAAGAACCAGAATAACCAACACATTATTGAAGGACAACAAAGTTGGAGGATTGACACTACACAGTCTCAAGACTTACTATGTTATGGTAATCAAGACAGTATGGTATTGTTGAAAGAATAGACAAATAGGTCAATGGAACAGAATAGAGAGCCTAGAAGTAGACCCACACAACAATAGCCAACTGGTCTTTGACAAAGGAACAAAGGCAATACAATGGAGAAAAGATAATCTTTTTAAATAAATGGTGCTAGCACAACAGGACATCCACATACAATAAATTAATATAAAGACAGACATTACACCCTTCCCAAAAATTAACTCAAAATGCATCATAGACCTACATGTAAAATGCAAAACCATAAAACTCTTAGAAGATAATATAGGAGAAAATCTAGATGACCTTAAGTCTGGTAATGACTTGGATACAACACCAAGAGCATGAGTCATGAAAGACATAATTAATAACTTGGACTTCATTAAAATTAAAAACTTCTGCTTTGCAAAAGACACTGTCAAAAAATGGTAAGTCAAGCCACAAACTGGGAGAAAATATTGGGAAAAGACATATCCAATAAAAAGACTGTTATCTGAAATATAAAGAGCTCTTAAAACTCAACAATAAGAAAACTAACAACCTAATTAGAAAATAGGCTAAAGATCTTAACAGATACTTCACCAAATAAGATATACAGATGGTAAATAAGTGTATGAAAAAAATGCCTACATCATATTTTATTAGGGAAATGTAAGATAAAACAATGAGACACCACTACACACCTACTAGAATGGTGAAAATCCAAAACTCTGAGAACACCAAATCCTGACAAGGATGTAGAACAACAATAACTCTCATTCATTGCTGGTGGAGTGCAAAATGATACAGCAATGTAGGAGACAGTTTGGGCGTTTCTTATAAAACTAAGCATACTCTTACCATACACTCCAGAAATTGCACTCATTAGTATTTGTTCAAATGAGCTGAAATTTATGTCCACACAAAAACCTGTACACGAGTTTCACTAGGTCCCATTTGTTTATTTTTGTTTTTATTTCCATTAATCTAGGAGGTGGATCAAAAAAGATCTTGCTGTGATTTATGTCAAAGAGTGTTCTTCCTATGTTTTCCTCTAAGAGTTTTATAGTGTCCAGTCTTACATCTAGGTCTCTAATCCACTTTGAATTTATTTTTGTGTATGGTGTTAGGGAGTGTTCTAATTTCATTCTTTTACATGTAGTTGTCCAGTTTTCCCAGCACCACTAATTGAAGAGACTCTCTTTTCTCCATTGTATATCCTTGCCTCCTTTGTCATAGGTTAGTTGACCATAGGTGCGTGGGTCTATCTCTGGGCTTTCTATCCTGTTCCATTGATCTATATTTCTGTTTTTGTGCCAGTACCATGTTGTCTTGATTACTGTAGCTTAATAGTATAGTCTGAAGTCAGGGAGCCTGATTCCTCCAGCTCCATTTTTTCCCTCAAGACTGCTTTGGCTATTCGGGGTCTTTTGTGTCTCCATACAAATTTTAAGATTTTTTTGTTCTAGTTCTGTAAAAAATGCCACTGGTAATTTGATAGGGATTGCATTGAATCTGTAGATTGCTTTGGGTAGTATAGTCATTTCACAATATTGATTCTTCCAATCCAAGAACATGGTATATCTCTCCATCTATTTGTGTCATTTTAATTTCTTTCATCAGTGTCTTATAGTTTTCTGCATATAGGTCTTTTGTCTCCCTAGGTAGGTTTATTCCTAGGTATTTTATTCTTTTTGTTGCAATGGTAATGGGAGTGTTTCCTTAATTTCTCTTTCAGATTTTTCATCATTAGTGTATAGGAATGCAAGAGATTTCTGTGCATTAATTTTGTATCCTGCAACTTTACCAAATTCATTGATCAGCTCTAGTAGTTTTCTGGTGGCATCTTTAGGATTCTCTATATATAGTATCATGTAATCTGCAAACAGTGACAGTTTTACTTCTTCTTTTCCAATTTGTATTCCGTATATTTCTTTTTCTTCTCTGATTGCCGTGGCTAGGACTTCCAAAACTATGTTGAATAATAGTGGAGAGAGTGGACATCCTTGTCTTGTTCCTGATCTTAGAGGAAATGCTTTCAGTTTTTCACCACTGAGAATGATGTTTGCTGTGGGTTTGTCATATATGGCCTTTATTATGTTGAGGTAGGTTCCCTCTATGCCCACTTTCTGGAGAG
>NW_020837952.1:4127638-4195701 GCF_003676395.1 Aethalodelphis obliquidens | reverse complement strand
TTTTTTTTTTTTTTTTTTTTTTTTTTTTTTTTTTTTGGAGAGGTTTTTTTAATCATAAATGGTGCTGAATTTTGTCAAAAGCTTTTTCTGCATCTATTGAGATGATCATATGGTTTTTATTGTTCAATTTGTTAATATGGTGTATCACATTGATTGCTTTGCGTATACTGAAGAATCCTTGCACCCCTAAGATAAACCCCACTTGATCATGGTGTACGATCCTTTTAATGTGTTGTTGGATTCTGTTTGCTAGTATTTTGTTGAGGATTTTTGCATCTATATTCATCAGTGATATTGGTCTGTAATTTTCTTTTTTTGTAGTATCTTTGTCTGGTTTTGGTATCAGGGTGAAGGTGGCCTCACAGAATGAGTTTGGGAGTGTTCCTTCCTCTGCAATTTTTTGGAAGCGTTTGAGAAGGATGGGTGTTAGCTCTTCTCTAAATGTTTGATAGAATTCACCTGTGAAGCCGTCTGATCCTGGACTTTTGTTTGTTGGAAGATTTTTAATCACAGTTTCAATTTAATTACTTGTGATTGGTCTGTTCATATTTTCTATTTCTTCCTGGTTCAGTCTTAGAAGGATATACCTTTCTAAGAATGTGTCCATTTCTTCCAGATTGTCCATTTTCTTGGCATAGAGTTGCTTGTAGTAGTCTCTTAGGATGCTTTGTATTTCTGCAGTGTCAGTTGTAATCTCTCCTTTTCATTTCTAACTTTATTGATTTGAGTCCTCTCCCACTTTTTCTTGATGAGTTTGGCTAATGGTTTATCAATTTAGTTTATCTTCTTAAAGAACCAGCTTTCAGTTTTATTCATCTTTGCTATTGTTTTCTTTGTTTCTATTTCTTTTATTTCTGCTCTTATCTTTATGATTTCTTTCCTTCTGGTAACTTTGGGTTTTGTTTTTTCTTCTTTCTCTAGTTCCTTTAGGTGTAAGATTAGATTGTTTATTTGAGGTTTTTCTTGTTTCTTGAGGTAGGCTTGTTTTGCTATAAAATTCCCTCTTAGAATGGCTTTTGCTGCATCCCATAGGTTTTGGATCATCGTGTTTTCATTTTCATTTGTCTCTAGGTATTTTTTTATTTCCTCTTTTATTTCTTCAGTGATCTCTTGGTTATTTAGTAACATATTGTTTAGCCTCCATGTGTTTGTGCTTTTTCATGTTTTTTTCCCTGTGATTGATTTATAATCTCATAGCATTGAGACAAAAATAAACAAATGGGACCTAATGAAACTTAAAAGCTTTTGCAAAGCAAAGGAAACTACAAACAAGATGAAAAGACAACCCTCAGAATGGGAGAAAATATTTGCCAATGAATCAATTGGACGAAGGATTAATCTCCCAAATATATAAATGGTTCATGCAGCTGAATATTAAAAAAAAACAAGCAACCCAATCCAAAAATGAGCAGAAGACCTAAATAGACATTTCTCCAAAGAAGACATACAGATGGCCAAGAAGCACATGAAACCTGCTCAAAATCACTAATTATTAGAGAAATGCAAATCAAAACTACAATGAGGTATCACCCCACACCAGTTAGAATGGGCATCATCAGAAAACCTACAAACAACAAATGCTGGAGAAGCTGTGGAGAAAAGGGAACCCTCTTGCACTGTTGGTGGGAATGTAAATTGATACAGCCACTATGGAGAACAGTATGGGAGTTCCTTAGAAAACTAAAAATAGAATTACCATATGACCCAGCAAGCCCACTACTGGGCATATACCCAGAGAAAACCATAATTCAAAAAGACACATGCACCCCAATATTCATTGCAGCACTATTAGTTCATGGAAGCAACCTAAATGCCCATTGACAGACAAATGGATAAAGGAGATGTGGTACATATATACAATGGAATATTACTCAGCCATAGAAAGAAACAAAATTGGGTCATTTGTAGAGACGTGGATGAATCTAGGGACTGTCATACAGAGTGAAGTAAGTCAGAAAGAAGAACAAATATCATATATTAATGCATATATGTGGAACCTAGAAAAATGGTACAGATGTACCGGTTTGCAGGGCAGAAATTAAGACACAGATGTAGAGAACAAAGGTATGGACACCAAGCGGGGAAAATGGCGGGGGGGGGGGGGGGGAGATGGTGGTGTGATGAATTGGAAGATTGGGATTGACATATATACACTGATGTGTATAAAATTGATAACGAATAAGAACCTGCTGTATAAAAAAATAAATAAATAAACAAACAAAAAACCCCAAAAACCTGTACATGATGTTTATAGCAGTATAGATTCATCGACCGTAGAAACTGTACCACTCTGATGTGGGATGCTGATAGTGGGGAAGGGTATGTGTGTGAGGGGGCAGGGAGTATATGGGAACTCTTTACATCATGCTCAATTTTGTTGTGAACCTAAAACTGCTCTAAAAATTAAAGTCTAATGTTAAAAAATGATTCAACCATTTTAGAAAACTGATATACATTTACTCATCTGTGTGTGTATGTGTGTGCGTGAGAGAGAGAGAGAGAGAGAAGAATGGAATTTTCTATGGCTCTGGTTATATACACATAAGATGTGCCTGGCTGGGCTGGCTGTACATTTACTCTTGATGCAGCAGTTACATTCCTAGGTACTTATATAAGGAAAATGAAGCATATGTCAACACAAAGACTCACAAGTATACTCATAACTGTTTAATGGAAGGTAACCCCAAACTGGAAATATTTTAGGAACCCACGAGTCAGAATGGGTAAAGAAACTGTGGTTTATTCATACAATGGTACAGTACTCAGCCATAAAAAAGAATGAACTATCAATATTCACAACCAACTGGATGAATCTCAAAAACATTTTGCTGACTGAAAAAACTACACACACACAAATATATACATATATATTTATAAATATGTAAGTAAATGCTGTGTGATTCCAGTTATATAAAATTCTAAAATAAATTAATTCAAGGTGGAAAAATCAAAACAGTCATTGCTTTAGCCAGTGGGATTAAAGGGAAAGGGCACAGAGGAATTTTCTGGAGGAATGGAAGTGCTCTATGTCTTGATATTGTGTGGATACAGAAGTGAGCAAATTTGTCAAAATTAATTGAACACCACACTTAAGATCTGTGCATTTCGCTGTATATAAACTATACCTCAATAAACACAAAAATTTTTAAGAGAAAGAATATTTCATGTTTCAAGTTTCTAAAGCGGAAACGGGAAAGAAAAAAGTAACTCAGGAATGGAATCTAGATTAGCCAAATCAACTGTTTCTGCCACAGGGTCCAAACTTTTCTAGCCATCTTGAATGTTCTTCTGGGCCTATTGGAAAAATTCAAGCTATTTTCTGGAAGTGGCTGAGGGAAGGGCAGAGGAAAATCGGAAGGAAACTAAATGTAACAGATCCAACCTGAGGTCTCCTTTGCAATGTTAGTTCCACAGACTTGTGCCAGAGTATCAATGATCTGTTACTAATTCCAACCCTAGATTTAAAGTAAGATTATAAAGGACTAACAAATGGAAGTAGCCATTGAATGCCAAGAAATCTCAGAGGAGACAGTTGGAGGCATGTTTGCTCTCTAGGACATTCAGATGGTTTTGAGATGAATTTTTTTTGGGGTAGGAATTACTCCAAATCATCCTGAATTGGTGGGGAGAATTACCCAGTACATTCATAATTAACCAATATTTCCCCTTTACTGAAATAAAGGGAGTTTAACCAGAAGGCAGGTGTAGGAAGACATCATCCCATAAGGTGCATCTTTTCTAATCACTCATGTTATTTAAGTCAGATACTTCGTGTATCTTATTAAAATGTTGGAGAATTTTCACCCAACTATACTTTTTTTTAATGACACAGTATAGAGAGGTGGACCCTGCAGAGGTGAGGAGGTGAAAACCAGAAGCTCAAAGAGGAGGCAGACATAAGAAGGGAGGCAAGGATGTGAGGGAGGCAGTGGAGAGAGAAAGAAACCAGTCCACTGGTAACTCTTCTTGGGCACTTCCTTGGTCTCCCCTGGAGCCCTGGCTTGGCTCTCTTCAACCTCTGTTCCTACCAAGAACTGAGGACATATGACGAAGGAGGCTCTGGCCCCTTGTCCTCTTCCCCATGCTCTTTTTTGCTGCTCATCCCAGGCATGCTCCACACTAGCCCTGGGGTTTTTCCCCATCCTCACATCTTCTCTAAAACACTTCTCACCTCCTGCATCACTCTTGCTTCAGAGCATTAAAATGCCTCACTCACGAGATACCAGTTGCTCCTCCTCCTCCAACTAGTTTCCCCACATCAATTAGGAAAGCCAAAGGTTGTCCCCTTCATCCAAATATGCCTTCAGTCCCAGCCCAATGATGCACTTATCAGCGACTTATACTTTCAAGTGCACCTACCTACCCAATACCAGTATGTACAGGGCGAGTCAAAAAGAAATGAACATTTCCAAACATGTATTACTCAGTAACTAGTTTTTATAAGAAGAGGTACCAAAATCAGTTGAAGGGAAAAATCAGAGTTTTTTTTCTATAACTGTACAAACACTCAATTTTTGTCCCTCAAGGTACATGACATGCTTCAATTCTGTAGGCTAATAATTGCACCAATTCATCCCAGACCCTTTGTTGAATATTACTTTTGATAGTTGAAATGGCAGCCACAATGTTTCCCTTCATCTCCTCCAGGCTATGAGGAAGACGTGGGACAAACACAAGGTTCTTGACTTATATCCCCTAGAAGTCACATGGAGTGACATCTGGGGACTTCGGACTGTAGTTCCAGAGGTCAATACTTTGAACCGAGCATCTCACTGAGCCCCGTGGAAGGTGTTCTTTCCATGACCTCTGGACCCCACGATCGACTTAACGTAGAGCCGCATCCTGCTGGAAGACAGAGTTGTCAGAGACTACCTGCAGCTGTGAATAAAGCCACGCAGGTATCATATCCAGATATGCGACCCCATCACTGTGCTCTCTGCCAAAAATGGGTGGACTCTGTGTGTGAAAATTGAGAAATACAAGGGAAGCTCTACTGTTTAGTGCATACTACATGTTTATATACAGCATGGTTACTAAGTAATACAATTTTGAAAGTTTCAATACTTTCTGAACCACTCTGTATATCATAGAAGGCTGCACTTTCCACTCCAACTTTTGGTGCTGAGACAGGCTGGGACCTGGGTCCTGGGACCCTTTGCTGCAGTGCTTGCACCTGGGCAAGCATCTCCTTGAACAACAAAATACAAAGAAACTTATAAGGGACTAAAAATAACTGTATATGTGCAGTTGGGGCAAATTATGGACAACAAGATACAAAAAGACTGAACAAACCCAACTGCCACTTCTGAAGAGCTGGGAGGAAAAGCAGGGTACTGCGCATGCCCCCTGCACACAACACCACCAAAGGGGTGGCCAAATCACCTAAGCCACCCCTCCAGCCCGACCCCTGGGCACACCCCTACCCTCACCCTCTATAAGGAACCAGCTCGCTCCTGAGCTAGCAAAGAAATACGTTACTTGTTCTCACTCCCCGCTGCTGCAGTAAGGGTCCCAATAAAGCCTTGCCTGAATTTCTTGTCTGACCTCTGATCAATTTCTATTGATTAAGGAGGCTAAGAACCCTGGTCGGTGACAGTGCTACTGTCTCCATCCTTTACATGTGTGGTTGCAGGTGTTTCTCTTTCAATGGGTGCTCCCCAGGGACAAGACTGGGTCTGTGGGATTCCCTCTGAACAGCATCATCCTGCTCTGGGGCTTGCAGGGTTAGGCACTTAGTCTTAAGCTTTTGACAGAATGTGACAATGGCCTATTCCTCATTCTCATCTGCCAGCTCCACCCAGGGAGACAGAAAGACAAGGCAAATCCTCCTGAGGCAGACTTTCCATGGGCTCAGCCTTCAGGGGATCCCTCCTGCCTTCCTCCATGCTGGGAAAAATGCAAGGAGTATGGTTTAATCCTTGGGCCCTAGAACAAAGGCCTTCCTCATTCCATGGCCATGAGAGACAACACCAGCCTGGATGGAGCCTCTCCCAGCAGAGAGTAGAGGCTGGGTTCAGCAGCCTGCTGAGGAGGAGGCTGGCTGTTGCTGGAGTTACTCACGCAGCTTTGCTTCAGTTTCTTTCACATAGTTGCCTGGGTTATCATTCTTTGTTTTAATCTTATTATGAAGGTCCGGCTTCCCCACCTTTCTCCTCTGGGAAAATATAACTCCCCTGTGCTCCACCATAGGACATGATTCAGGATCACTGGGAAGATTTCACGTGAGAAGTCAATTCTCTAACCATCCAGTGGGTCCCCACTGCCTATGAACATAACCCTCTCCTGGGCGCTAAAACAGGGGAAGAGGGCAGAGTACTGCATTCCAGAGGAGGGTAGAAGTACAGCTTAGTCCAGGGAGGCAGTCTAAAAATGGGTTAGGGAACACGGCACACTTCCCACACCCAGACAAAGAAAGATAGAGAAAATCAAGGGCAAATGAACCACTTGCCCTTGACCTTTTAAGGGTAGTGGGACTTGAAAAGAGTGGACAGAAATGGATCAGCCGCAGGGTCCCTCCTCCCTGACTCCCCCTCCACTCTCTCAGGAGCCCTCATCATCTCTCATGAGCCCTCTCAGTGGACATGACTCAGTGTCAGGGTCCCTGGAATTGGTTCCTAGAACAGCATTCCCTGGCAGGTGGTGATATATATATGAATGACTTATAAATCTACCAATAGGAGAAATACTTGTGTCAGGAAATGAAACAAACATGATACTTTACATTGCTGATGCTATCTGGTGCACATGCCAAATTTCACATTGGATCATATGTTGAAGTGAAATCATCCTCTGATAGGCTAAATGGTTGAATGTGAGGTTCCTGCTGCAATTGAATTATATACATCATTGGAGGACGAGTCTGCTCCCACCCTGGAAAAGATATACAATTAGTACTAAAAGAGGAAGTGATCTGATCACCTGTGCTGTTTGACAGAAGCCTGTCCCCGTGTGCACAGCCCAGAGGACAGATAAGGACCCGGAAGAGGGTTACAGCAGAGAACCTGACTCCGCAAGAGGGAGAGGGCAGCCTGCCAGGCTCTCTCCTAGGACTTGGATGCTGCCTTCCTCTGACCACCGCTTTCTTCCAGCCCCTTGAGCAAGGAGCTGCCTGCTGCTCTGAGTGCCAGCAAGCTTTCAAATCACCCTTCTGATCTCGTGCCTCTGCATGGCCTCCAGGAGCAAGGACAAACTTCTACCTGTGGCTTCTGGTCTTACTAATGTGGCACAAACCTGCAACACTGGTCGCATTTTCTCCCCACCCCTCCCAGACACATACAGTTTGTCCCTGTGTTCTGTTCTTGAAGCTTCTTGTGGGTCCCTGAACACACCAAGCTTCTTCATACTTCCATTATAATGATGATATTAGCTCATCTTCATTGAGAACTTATGCGCAGACACAGTGCTAAGACTTTTACGTGAATTATTTCACGTAATCCTCACATCACTGTGAGATAGGTACTATTTTCATCCCCCAGTTTACAGCTCTAAAAATGAGTAATTTGCATAAAGACCACGGGAGCCTGTGAGCCTGAGCACTCTGTCTCCAGAGCCCTTGCTCTTAACCAGGGGTTGGCACATTTTTCTTTAAAGCGCCATCTAATAAATTTTTTAAGCTTTGCCAGTCATACACACTTCTGTTGCAACCATTACTCAACTTTGCCATTGCAATGTGAAAGCAGACACAGACCTGGGACATTGACATAGACACAGGACATTGGACAAATGCATGTTGCTCCAACTTGACTTGCTAACCCTTCCTCCCCTCCTGGCCTCATCCATGCCAAGTCTAAAGAATCTATCCCAAGAGAGTAGCTCAGAACACCATGCCATGGAAAGGAAAGCTTCTTTCTCAGAATTGGGTGGAATCACATTTCTTGGAAAAGCATTGTGCAACCAGGGTGGAGGAAGGGGAGCTGCTTCCATTGCCTTGAGAAGGTACCTCTTTCCTGCCAGATGCTGAGTTAGCACTCCTTTGGGTAGGGAATGCCCTGCTCTCCTGGATGCTGTGCCTCCGTAACACTGGAGAGATTGAATTGCTTATAAAATAGTAACAAGAGCTTTTCTCAGGCTCATCTCAATAGGGGAGTTTGTCTTTCCTCCCTTGGTTGTCAATTAACCAGATATTCTCATAAATCACCATGCCTACAATTGCTCTCAATATTCCTCTTACTACTTAATGTATGGACTAAGAAATGAATCTCTTTCCCCATAAACCAAACACCATGCTCACTTGACAGCCTTCCCACCCTCTAAGAATGTGTCTGGGGAATTGAGATTTCAAGCACTGAGATTAGAAATATAAATTTGGAATTTACTTGTGACATCATCACACTTATAAAGGCACATTTTTATGATTCACTGCTTCTATATGCCCCTCAACTTTCTGTGCACACCACATTAAGATATATAATTCTTGATTCATAAGAAAAGTCAGAATCTATGGGCATCAAAATGCAGTGAATTCCCTTAATGATTTTTGTCCTACTCATTTTAGCTTCTTTAAATTAAACTCTAAGTTAACATTCCAAAAAACCAGAGAAAAAGGTGTCTATGAATTTCATTTGGTTAAAAAAAATGTACAGGGTCATCAGCTCAATGGGAAAACAAACACTAGGGAGGGAGGTGCAGGCATGGGTAGAAATCACAAGAAGTCAGATCTCTGGGCAGGGTGGGCTTGGGAGATCTCTTATCCTATTATGAAACTGCCAATTCCACACAGGATAGAGATGCTCTTATGCTGTAAAAACTCAGCTCCTTTGTCCCTCTTGCCCTTCAAAGGAGGGTCATGTCCCCAAAGTAGCCCCCATTCCCAGGCCAGGCCACCAGAAAAGCATCCAGGAGCTCCAGAAGGACAGGTGCAAACATGGCGGAAAAACACCACAAGCCACTTCTTGCTCAGGCCACAGGGCAAATGCCTATTAGCTCTCAGAGGCAGTCCAACTTGATGGGAAGGGTGGTGCTGGTGGAAGAGAAAAACTGTGTGGGAAAGGGGCAAACAGAACAGTGTCTGAGTAAGCAGAAGGAGGGGACAATTATCTCAGATCAACTCCTTGTCTCCTTTGTTTGAGAACATGACTAACTCATGACTTCAGTGAATTTACATCCAGACTTATTATGTTGTGATCAAGTCAAGGCTAGAAGCCAGGAGAATTTCTCCACGAGTAAAGGATGCAAAAGAAGCAACATTCATACTTCATACCTTCATAGTGCCTCGGGGTGATCTCACTCTTTGTAAAGTCCAGCCTCCCCAACCTGCAGGCTCACCTTCCAGCACTGAGCCCAGCCCATTTTCCCCATATATAAGCCACTGCTGGGAACCTCGTCTCACCGATCTGCTCCTCTCAGCTCTACCCTCCACCTCTCACGCCCTCCTCAGCCTCTTCGACTTCAGGAACCATGACTTCCAACTCCACCGTGAGAAGCCAAAGCGGCAGCCGCCGTATCTTCAGTGCCGGCTCAGCCAGAGTCCCTGGGGTCAATCGCTCTGGCTTCAGCAGCATGTCCGTGTGCCGCTCCAGGGGCAGTGGAGGCTTCACTGGAGTGGGTGCAGGAGCTAGCTTTGGCAGCCGCAGCCTCTATGGCATAGGGGGCTCCAAGAGGATCTCTCTCGGAGGGGGCAGCTGTGCCCTCGGTGGCGGATATGGCGGCAGAGCTGGAGGCGGCCTTGGCTTTGGATGTGGAGCCGGGAGTGGATTTGGTTTCGGCAGTGGAGCTGGTGGTGGCTTTGGGCTCGGTGGTGGAGCTGGTGGTGGCTTTGGGCTCGGTGGTGGAGCTGGCTTTGGTGGTGGCTATGGGGGCTCTGGCTTCTCCATCTGCCCCCCTGGAGGCATCCAAGAGGTCACCATCAACCAGAGTCTCCTGACTCCCCTCAACCTGCAAATCGACCCCACCATCCAGCGAATCAAGACTGAGGAGCGGGAGCAGATCAAGACCCTCAACAACAGGTTCGCCTCCTTCATCGACAAGGTGAGCCGGGAGCACCTGCCCTCCACTGGGATTTCAGAGTCCCCAGTCGAGAGACGCAACCACTGTCCTACCAGGGGGAGTCTCGGGAGAGAGAGAGGAGGGGACTCGGGCTAGCTCTCCACTGGGATGCAGGACAGGCTCCATATGGACCACAGGCAAAAGGTGATGGAAATCATTTACAGCTACTGATCCCTTAAATGTCTTCATTCCTGCCTGGGAAGAATTCTCAACTCTTGATAACCCTGAAGCAAAGAAAAGGAAAAGAGAGAATTAAGTGGATTAACACTTACCACTAATGGGTCTACAATGGGGTACAAAGAAAAGGCCAGTCACTACCTTCTCTGAGGTTCTGGCCTACCTTTCCAGCAGGAAGAAAAAAAATGAAAAACAAAGAGAAGAAAATAAAAGTGGAATTATTTTCCATCCAGGTGAGAAAAAGAAACATTTGAGATGTGCAAATATTTATAATTTGTTGGTTTTGTGTGTGTGTGTGTGTGGTACGCGGGCCTCTCACTGCTGTGGCTTCTCCCGTTGCAGAGCACAGGCTCTGGACGCGCAGGTTCAGCGGCCATGGCTCACGTGCCTAGCCACTCCGCGGCATATGGGATCTTCCCGGACCAGGGCACGAACTCGTGTCCCCTGCATCGGCAGGCGGACTCTCAACCACTGCGCCACCAGGGAAGCCCCTATAATTTGTTTTTTTAAAAAAAAGTTATTCTAGAAACAGAGTACGACCATCTATCAAGAGTGTTTTAGAAGAGATATATGCACTAAATGGGAATTTAGATTAGAATCTAATCATTAGATAACATTTAACATCCCTTTTATTTTAGAAAATAAAAGCTTTGTATAATACATCAGGTAAAAACTATTTTAAATTACATTTTTGATTCTGCTTCTCAAGAGAAAGAGAGGAAGTGATGAAAAAATCACTGATAGGCACAATAACTTATAGGGCAGGAACAGCTCAAAAGTCTATGGGGACATTTCATCAATGAGATCTGCCGGTTGAGAAGGAAGAATATCAGGGGAGCATACCGCCCAATCTGAGCCTCTGTATATTCCCTTAGTAGCCCAGCACCATGGACACCACCCCAGCCTACTTGGAAACCTGGTAATACAGACACTTGTTCCTTTCTTTCTATGTCAGCAAACGACTCTCTTGCCTTCCTGCAGATGTGGTTCCTGGAGCAGCAGAACAAGGGCCTGGATACCAAGTGGACCCTCCTTCAGCAGCAGGGATCCAAGCCCATGAGGCTGACCCTGATGCCTACGTTTGAGCAGTACATCAACAAACTCAGGGGGTGGAAGGAATCTCTCCTCTTCTTTAGTGGCTTCCCGGATTCATAACTCAGACACATGCAGGATCTGGTGGAGGACTTCAAGAACAAGTGAGTTACAGGAGAGAAGTGAGCTCAGTTTTCTGAAAACCACACTTCAAGTCTACCGAGTGACTAGGTCCATTTGAGGGCATCATTGCTTAGGAAAAATATCCAATGGAAATGAAAATTTCCATTGGCTTTCAAAATCCTTTGCTCACTGGCTCAAGCGTCTTTCAGCACCCTCTCTGGAAATGAAGAAGAAATCAATAGGCCTGCAACCGCACCGAATGAACCTGTAACACTGAAGGTGAGCTTAGCAATATTAGGTGTCCCCATTCCTTTGTTGAAGGCTGGAAGAGCCCACACATGGGAGGAGAAGATATTGGGTGGGCTGGGAGTAGGGGTCCGCTGACTCTGAGTTGTTCCTCCTTTCCCAGGACGAGGATGCTGCATGAATGAGGTTGAACTGCACACCAAGATAAATACCCTTAACGATCAAATTGATCACTTATATTCTTACTTTGAGATGGAGAGAACCTTACCCTGTTTGTTCATTGGTTTGTTCATTTTTCTACTTAAGAGTCTGAGTGGATGGAATGTTTGGGAGTTGGATCTCATAGATGTATCACTGGAAGCAGAGGTACTAACAATCCATATCTGGTAGGAGTGCTCTCAGATGCAATCCTACAGCTCAGACATTTCTGCGGTCCTCTCCGTGGACAACAACCATAATCTGGACCTGGACAGCACCATTTCTGAGGTCAAAGGCCTATATGGGGAGATTGCTCAAATGAGGCAGGCTGAGGCCAAGTCCTTACACCAGACCAAGGTGAGCAGTTGCCAGCAGCGGGAGAGAAATCCTGTGCCCGCGCCCCAGGTGGTTACACTCAGCTGCACCAGCCTACCGCAGTTTTTTGAGTGGAGTTTGAAATACAAAGACCCTGGATGATTTCATAGGAGGTCTGTCATTGCTCAGTTCATGTAGACAATTAAAGAATTTACAATTGGGCCTATTGAGTAAAAAGAAAAAAGAGTTTAATGACATTGCCCTACTGAGTTTTGCCTTCAACCTCTTCCTGATTGTGAAATCCCGTAGATATCACTAAGAACATCACTAGTTTATTGAAAAACTAGGTGCTCAATGATCATACAGAACTATTCAGTTGTGCAGCAACAAATAATCTTGTGCCATCTACTATTTCTAGAGATGTCGCATCGTTTGGTGTGAGTTTATTAGATGGCTGGGAATTGAAAGCCATTTTTGGCATGTGAAAGCCCATAAACACTGTATCTACCCCCATGCACACTGCTTCTCTATTCTTCTGGACTACAGTGTAAGGAGCTGCAGGTCAAGGTACATAGACAAAGGGATGACATGTATAACACCAAGCAGGAGACTGCTGAGCTCAACCACATGATCCAGAGACTGATCTGAGACAGACCATGGCCACATGCAGTCTACCATCTCTAGTGGCTATGGCAGTGTCAGTGGTATCAGCAGTAGCTTAGGCCTGGGCAGAGGCAATGACTATTCCTACAGCAGTGGTCACAGCGTTGGAGGTTGCTTCAGTTCCAGCAGTGGCAGAGCCATAGTGGGTGGCCTCAGCTCCTCCAGGGACAGCAGTTCCACCGTCAAATAAACCACCACCTCCTCCTCCAGCAGGAAGAACTACAAGCACTGAAGTCCTCCTGTTGGTACTTGGTCCCACATTGTCTCAACCCCCCCATCCAGCTGCATTGCCCTCTTCTTGGGTTGCTGCTTCTCTCCTGTCTCCAACTTCTCTTGGCCTATGAGTTAGAGCAGAAGTGGTAAGTCCTCATTTCCTCTGTCTACACTGGCTTCACCCAAGCCTCCATTACTCACTATCAGAAGGTCACCAATCAGTGTCATGAACATATGTAGACATCCTATTGATGTTCCCATCTTATTATCAGTGTCATCAGTCTACCATGATTCTAGGAAGAAAATGACCTATGCCCTCCTTGAAAACTGACAATCGAGATCATGAAAACAGAGCAGGGAATCTTCCCTTTAATTGTCCTGCCCATTCTAGCTAGACTCAGGAGTTCCCCACAGAACAAATAAGTTATCTTCCCATGCAGTGTCCCTAAATGGTACTGACACCACCCTCTCAGCAGCAGTTATATCCCTACAATGTTTTTCTCTGCTCTCTTTGCTTTCTTTTGTTGTGTTGAATAAAGCATATTTCTAATATAAAGATTCTGTGTTAGATTGTAGTGTTGATCATGTACTGGTTCTGAAACTTACTCATCCCATTCAGTGATCCTCATCTTTGGAGAACCACCTCTCAGCCCCACTGACAACTTACCCTGCTTCATACCCAACTCTATCAGTCAACATCATGTGATACTCAGTTATTCTGTGGGTGGATTACTACCAACTACTATTCAGCCCTCTTCCACTCAGGGTTTTTTCTCAAAATGGAGTCTTTGAGAGAGTCTCTTCAGCAAGTAGTGTTGGGAAAGCCGGACAGCTGCATGTAAATCAATGAGGTTAGAACACGCCCTCTCACCATACATAAAAACAAACTAAAAATGGCTTAAAGACTTAAACATAAGACATGACACCATAAAACTCCTATAGGAGAACATAGACAAAACATTCTCTGACATAAATCATACCAATGTTTTCTTAGGTCAGTCTCCCAAGGCAATAGGAATAAAAACAAAAGTAAACAAATGGGACCAAATCAAACTTACAAGCTTCTGCACAGCAAAGGAAAACATAAACAAAATGCAAATACAACCTACAGAATGGGAGAAAGTATTTGCAAACGATGCGACCGACAAGGGCTTAATTTCCAAAATATGCAAACAACTCAACAACAAAGAAGCAAACAACCCAATCAAAAAATGGGCAGAAGACCTAAAGAGACATTTCTCCAATGGAGAAATACAAATGGCCAATAGGCACATAAAAAGATGCTCAACATGGCTAATTACTAGAGAAATGCAAATCAAAACTACAGTGAGGTACCACCTCACTCTGGTCAGAAGGGCCATCATTAAAAAGTCTACAAATAACAAATGCTGGAGAGGGTGTGGAGAAAAGGGAACTCTCCTACATTGTTGGTTAGAATGTGAGTTGGTGCAGCCACTGTAGAAAACAGTATGTACACTCCTTAGAAAACTAAAAATAGAATTACCATATGATCCAGCAATCCCACTCTTGGGAATATAGCCAAACAAAACTATAATTCAAAAAGATATAGGGTGACAGTGGCCTCATAGAACGAGTTTGGGAGTGTTCCTCCCTCTGAAATTTTTTGGAAGAGTTTGAGAAGGATAGTTGTTAACTCTTCTCTAAATGTTTGATAGAATTTGCCTATAAAGCCATCTGGTCCTGGACTTTTGTTTGTTGGAAGATTTTTAATTACAGTTTCAATTTCATTACTTGTGATTGGTCTGTTTATATTTTCTAATTCTTCTTGGTTCAGTCTTGGAAAGTTGTACCTTTCCAAGAATGTGTCCGTTTCTTCCAGGTTGTCCGCTTTATTGGCATATAGTTGCTTGTAGTAGTCTCTTATGATCCTTTGTATTTCTGTGGTGTCAGTTGTAATTTCTCCTTCCAGGATACAAAATTAATGCACAGAAATGTCTTACATTCCTATACACTAACAATGAAAGGTCAGAAAGAGAAATTAAGGAAACAGTTCCACTTATTATTGCAACAAAAAGAATAAAATACCTAGGAATAAACCTAAGGAGGCAAAAGTCCTGTATGCAAAAGTCCTGTACGCAGAAAACTATAAAACACTGGTGAAAGAAATCTAAGATGACACAACAGATGGAGAGATATACCGTGCTCCTGGAGTGGAAGAATCAATATTGTGAAAATGACTATGCTACCCAAAGCAATCTACAGTTTCATGAAATCCCTATCAAATTACCAATGGCATTTTTCACAGAATCAGAACAAAAAATTTTACAATTTGTATGGAAACACAAAAGACCCCAAATAGCCAAAGCAATCTTGATAAAGAAAAATGGAACTGGAGGAATCCGGCTCCCCAGCTTCAAACTATACTACAAAGCTACAGTAATCAAGACAGTACTGGCACAAAAACAGAAATATAGATCAATGGTACAGGATAGAAAACCCAGAGATAAATCTATGCACCTATGGTCACCTAATCTATGATAAAGGAGGCAAGAATATACAATGGAGAAAAGACAGCCTCTTCAATAAATGGTGCTGGGAAAACTGGACAACTACATGTAAAAGAATGAAATTAGAACAATTCCTAACGCCATACACAAAAATGAACTCAAAATGGATTAAAGATCTAAATGTAAGACTGGACACTATAAGACTCTTAGAGGAAAATATAGGAAAAACACTCTTTGACATAAATCACAGCAAGATCTTTTATGACTCACCTCCTAGAGTAATGGAAATAAAAACAAAAATAAACAAATGGGACCTAATGAAACTTAAAAGCTTTTGCACAGCAAAGGAAACCATAAACAAGACGAAAAGACAACACTTAAAAGGGGAGAAAATGTTTACAAATGAAGAAACTGACAAAGGATTAATCTCCAAAATATACAAACAGTTCATGAAGCTCAATACCAAAAAAACAAACAACCCAATCAAAACATGGGTGGAAGACCTAAATAGACATTTCTCCAAAGAAGACATACAGATGGCCAACAAACACATGAAAAGATGCTCAAGATCACTAATTATTAGAAAAGTGCAAATCAAAACTACAATGAGGTGTCACCTCACACCAGTCAGAATGGCCATCAACAAATAATCTACAAACAATAAATGCTGGAGAGGGTGTGGAGAAAAGGGAACCCTCCTGCACTGTTGGTGGGAATGTAAACTGATACAACCACCATGGAGAACAGTATGCAGGTTCCTTAAAAAACTAAAATAGAACTACCATATGACCCAGCAATCCCACTACTGAGCATATACCCAGAGAAAACCGTAATTCAAAAAGACACATGCACCCCAGTGTTCACTGCAGCACTATTTACAATAGCCAGGACATGGAAGCAACCTAAATGTCCATCAACAGAGGGATGGATGAAGAAGCTGTGGTACATATATACAATGGAATATTACTCAGCCATAGAAAGAAATGATATTAGGTCATTTGTAGAGATGTGGATGGACCTAGAGCCTGTCATACAGAGTGAGATAAGTCAGAAATAGAAAAACAAATATTGTATATTAATGCATATATGTAGAATCTAGAAAAATTGTATAGATGATCTTGTTTGCAAAGCAGAAATAGAGACACAAATGTAGAAGAAGCATATGGATACCAAGGGGAAAAGGGGGGAGTGGGATGAATTGGGAGATTGGGATTGACATATATACACTATTGATACTATGTATAAAATAGATAACTAATGAGAACCTACTATATAGCACAGGCAACTCTACTCAATGCTCTATAGTGACCTATATGGGAAGGAAATCAAAAAAAGAGGGGACATATGTATGAGTATAGCTGACTCACTTTGCTGTACAGTAGACAGTAACACAACGGTGTAAAACAACTACACTCCAATAAAAATTAATTTAAAAAAAAAAAGAAAGATGGTCCCGGTTAACAGATGACACTCAGATTAGCATGGAGGCGGTTATGGCTGGGAACATTCTCCTTTTGTGATAGGATATCCAAAAACCATTTTCAGTGTAAAATTCTATACAAGTTTTGACAAGCAAAACAAACGTTAGAGGTTTATTCACATCTTCCCAGATATCAGTGTCAGGGTTATGATTTTGACTTTTAGACAGAAACAGATTTTTAGGCCAAGTTTACACAAGCTTTTTCTAGAATTTGGCTCATCAGGCTTTCCAACCAGATCCTACCTGTATGCAGAAGAATAAAAAGCAAGGAAAAATTCCATAAGAACAACAATTACCAATTCAATTATAATAATTGTTGCTTATTTGGAGCCACAGCAGAGACCCTCTGCCCTGGATCATAGATCAAGTTGCAATCTAGCCTTATGCCATGGTGGTCCACAGGTGTGCAAGGGTCTTGCAGCTGAGCAGGTCACTAGGCAGAAGTTTTGGATCTGGGGAAGACTTCTGAGAATTAGTGACCTCCCTACCCTACTATTACGCAGCTGTAGGGTTTGAGTCAAGGGGATGATGGAAGCAGAGGTTAGGAACTACCAAGCTGTACAAAATCCCAAAAGCTGGTGGGGAAACATCCCAATGAGCCGGGCACAGACTCTGGTTCCCCCTCCCCATGTGAAAAGCTCCATGACGCAGGTTACTTACAGGCTTCTCTCATCACCCTGGGATGAAGGCCAGATATGTCCCCAGTCCTGTGGAGGCCAGCTACATGCCAGCAGCTTGACCTTCAGGACAGGCATTACTATCCCAGTCAGCTATGAATAGGGCCACCAGAAAAAATAGAGGCTGCCTAGTGGAACTTGAATTTCACATAAACAACAAAAACATTTTAACATAAGCATGCCCCAAATATTGTATGGAACCCAACTATATTAAAAAATTATTTGTTGTTATATCTGAATTTAAAATTGAACTGCACATCTTATATTTTTATTTGCTGAATATGACAACCCTACCTATGAACTACAGATATACTGAATGACAGACATTGAACTACAGACAAGGGCACTGGTGGTTGGGCTGCTGCTCCGTATTTCTATTGTAAAGCGGCAGACAATGGGCAAGGACCAAACCCCCGCATAACTCAGCTCAAACAGCCTTGAGATCCCCTGGAGTTTCTCAGAGCTGTGTCATCGCTGGTGATTCCTAGTATCCCTGACTTCCATGTTTCTATAATTTCTCAGGCTTGATCCTGGGAGAAGGAGACAGCAGTACACCTGGCTGGCCATTTTAGACAGAACTTAAGCCATGGATTCTAAAGGACATTGTGCTTATTTATTACGTATGTGATTTATTAAACGATGTTAACACGGAGAAAAGGGTGAAAGCAAATACATGCGTCAAAATATTAATAGTGATTGCTTCTGAAGAGTGGGAATTTGGGTCAATGTTCTTTTCCCTTTTGTACTTTTTTGCTGCATAAAAGTATATCCTCCTTTTCCCCTATTGAAATACTACTTTTATTACATTGAATTCATACATTCTCTGTCCTGATCCAGTCATCTCTTTGTGCGATCACACCATTGTCATTACTAAAGCTTTCTATTCCATGATGTTTTCTGATACAGTGATTTCTACTCATTGCTTGTTTGTTTTCAATGTTTTCTTCCTATTCTTGTGCATTTTGTTTTGTGGTTGCTGTTGCTATTAGGTTCCCCTAGGGATCTTACAGTTTTTTGTTGTGAATTAGAACCTCTTCTGTCATATTTTCTAATCACTGGAAGGTAGTGCATGAGAGTTACTGATTCCTGTACCAACCACCTTGCTAAACTTTATCCCAGTTCTAGTGATGAAGTGACAAGAAAGAGGCAGAGCCAGGATGCAAGGACCGACCTGCCTCCTTTCGTAATCTTCGCTCTTCCCCAGTGCTAGGGCGGTGCGATCTCACCCTTGGACTCTGGCTCCATCAGTTCCCCCTCTGGCCATGGGGAGAGGTGGAGGTGTGGACCAGGAGGGGCCGACCTGGTCTCCCCCATCACTCCAGCCCTTCCTGGCTGTGCTTGCCCTCCGGTGGAGATGCCATTGTGCTAGGGTGCTAAGAGTAAACACAGGAGTGGGCTCCTCTCCTCAGTGGGACATCTGCTGGCTCATGACATCAGCTGGTGTCACATACCCCACACCGAGGGCAAACACCAAGGAGTGTTGCCCTTGAGCCTGAGAATGCCAGCCCACACTGGGAGGATGAGGAATGACTGCTTTTGCCCAAGTTGGTACAGCATCCCGCTCTCTCCTCCCCCAGCTCTGGACTCCATCCAAGCTTTATTTTGTCTTTCCTCCTCCTGAGAACCTTACCAGTCTCTGCAGCCTTATTTTCCCCACTCTGACCTCTCGTCTATTCCTTGGTGATGTAGGAGTGATGAGTGGAGTATGACTGTCTTTAGCCTGTATTACCCTCATCTAAAAACATGTTTTCCAAACCTCATTATTTGCTCATATATGCTCTATGTCACTCAGCCACCCAGCAAAGTCACTCAGCAATACAGTGTCAGGTTACCTGTGGCAGAGCCAGCGTCTAGACACTGCAGATAATTGAAAGGCAGGCAGGTGCATTATTAAGCTCATGTTGGATTCAACTGAATGATGTGCCTACCCTTGAAGAAAAATCCCTCTCACTTGACAGAGCCAGAACTACACCCATAATCATACACACACACACACACACACACACACACACACACACACAGACACACACACACACACACCATGTAAATTAAGAGGCAAGAGTGGTGCGTGCATGCAAAGCATAAAGGTACGTGAACAGTGGCGGGTCCAACATCAGAGAGGCTGAGTGACTGTCAATTCCTTCAAGTGAAGGGCAGCTTTTTAAATGTAGGGAAACCACATTTTAGAACTAAATCCATAAAATACCATGATACCTAAACAACCTTATCAGGGTACAGCGTATAGGTACTAATCTCACAGAGACATTAAATGCTCCAGAAAAACAAAACAAAACAAGCAAACAAAAAGAACTCCATTTATTGCAGAATCACACCCTCTCAATCATTCCAGAAAGAATCAGAAATCTCATGACTTCCTGGAGAGAGGATTTCCTTGTTTACCATTGGACAGTAGAAGCGCTTTGTTACTGAGTTGAACTCCTCTTGCTGAGTTTAAGTGTATTCTATTCCCTGGTGGCTACAACAAAGCCAAAGAAACAGATTGGCCTCCTTGCACCATGCCTTTCCCCTCCCCTCACACCTCCTATTTCCCAATACCTTCATCATTTTCACCTCTGGGCTCACTCCAGGCTGGCCAGCTCTTGCTTAATAAACCAGTGCTCGGGGCAAGTGGAAAGCACATTGAAGCATTCCTTTAAAAGGAATTAGTGTCTCTCATTGGCCTGATGGGAGCATATCCAGAAGGTCCACCGGAGGAGAATCACCAGAGGGCACTGAGGCGTCTGGCTGTGGGATCGTACACCATTTTAGCCCTTTTCCCGGAAGTAAGGTGAGAGCAGTGCCCTGGCCGCTCAGTGTAACCTGCAGCACAGACATGGCGCTGGTCGTTTCGTGAAAACGATTTCATCCCATCAGATCCCAGAAATACACGTGGTTTTGCAGAGGGCTTTTCCTAGAAGCCCTCCAGGGAAGCTGCGTATCAGTCAATCACACTTTGAGTGCACGCAAGAAGAGCTGACCAGTTGGAAGGGTCCTCTGCTGAGTCCTTCTTCAAAGAGAAAAATTCTTTTGCGGTAACAGCTCACAGATCTTAATTTTTCATCCCTCTGTCTCTAGGCGTTTGAATATTTACCCTCTTAAAGCAGAGCATGGAGAGCTACCTGCTCTCCAGTTACCTGGGGCCAATCGCTCCCAGCTTAATGGCTCTTGGTTTCCCAGCACCATCGTCATTGTCACCATCCTCATCAACAGCGTATGCTCACAGGGTGCCCGCAGGTCAGCTGGGTGTCAGGCAGTCCAGAATGAGACAGGGACTCCGAGGCCAAGGCGGAATGCTCCGCAGGCCCGGCCCTCCAGGGGATGGTGGAGAACACAGCCCCCCACCCATAAACTCCTGTCCGTAGAAATACCCAGGTAAATAATGTGTCACCAAAAGGTTTTAGACAGTAATGCAACGTTACAGACAAGGTACGTGTGCGTTCAGCAGATCAATGCAATCCCATCTCAAGGATCTGTGAATGGAATCACTCTGATTTATCAGTGAGAAATGTTAAACCAACCCAGCTCCCCCAGACTCTCCTGCCACGCTCAGGAGGTTGCGTGCTCTTGTGTGCACCCAAAATGTGGTCCTTGGAGCCGGCAGGGAGAGCAAGGCTCGTCTGCAGCCTTCAACGTCTATCCTGCATTCAGTCATGCCGCTCACTGTCTGAATTTCACCTTTTTAAATTCTGTTGTATGCCACTTTATATGACTTTTATTGTTTCATATAAGTACGTCAATTTTATCTTCCTCACAGCCCAGCGAGCCCCTTGGGGTGGGAATCGTGCAGAACCTTTTATCCAGCAGGGATCAGGGTGACGTGGGCACAAGTCCTGTGCTAGGGGACAGGGGACAAGAGTCCTAACTCCAGATTTACTCTCAACTTCCTGTGGGACTCTAGGCCTCACTCTCCTCATCCATAAAATAGGGACCTCTGTAGCATGGACTTCATGAACTTTTCTGGAGCTGAGGTGAAAGCAAAGGCCTGGGGTCTACACCCCAGTGTCATGGCCTGACTTCCTAGACACGTGGCAGCTGTGTCAGAGCTCCCCATGCACACCTTATGCCTACTCCTATCCATACGGTGGCACTATCCTCATGGTCTGTTCCCTGGATGGGTTGGTAATGGGACCCCCTTCACTCTGGTATCCCAGTGCTGAGTACACTGTAAGTTCCACAGATATTTGTTGAATGAAAACATGAACAACTGCATCTTGTCTGAAGGCTCAGGTCAAAATAACTGGGGCTGAGAGGATGAGACTAGAAAGCAGGAAGGAAGAAAGCGTTTCCATGACATCCAAGCCCACGAGACACTGGGCAGTGCCCAGCCCAGCACAGGGGTGAGGCTGACACATCCGGCTGTTTCTTCCCAGCTGGTGACACACACACCCACCCTCAACTGCTAGCCCCAAGACCAGTAACGAGCCAATGGGATGGTGTAAAGAGCCTCCCTGGGTGCTCGGGTATCGTCCAGCCCACCCAGCCTGTGCCCACAGACCATGACGACGTTGCACGTTTACCTCGCCGGGATTCCTAGGTAGTGTGTTCCTCTGTTCACAGATGGCCCAGGAAGAGCCGCAGGGGCATCCCATTGCTCCCCCACTTTCCTCTCCCAGCAGCATCCCCGTTTGGCAGCTCCTCCTCAGCACCAACCAGAGAGACTTGGTGAAGCGCCCCCTCCTGGGGACACGGGAGGACATTAAGATGGTCAGAGGCAGATGGCCAAGACACACCTGAATCCTTCCAGATGCTTTCGGGGGGGGGGGGCACTGTGACAGCCCTTGAGACGCTGGCATCATACCACCCCCTCCCTCCAGGAAGAGCCCCAGCTGTGCTTCCCAGGCAAAGGGGGCTTTTCTCACTGGCTCTATGACATGAGGGACGTCCGGGGCAAAAGGCATCAGAAGGGATCGGGAGCTCTGGCTTGTCTACCAGATGATTGTGTGGACTTCGGTGGTTCCTATCCTTGGTTTCGTCCTCTCTGAGCCTCCCTCGGCTCTCAAGATTGACTCTGCTCCTTTGCTTCACCTCTCTATCCTGACGCACCCAGTCAACACTACACTCATGTGTAGATTATCGTCTCGTGAATGTCCTTAGGACGTGGGTGTCCATGTGTCCATCCACGCTTTGTACATGCACGTCGGCTGGGTGTGTCTGAAGCTCTTGATCGTGGAGGGAAGGGGCTGCTCCATCTCGCTTCTCTTAAGCACAAGCTTGAATGGAAAGAGCACCCCAATTTGCTGCTAAAATTGAGGAAAGGGCCTTGAGGGCCACCTGCCCACCTGCACCAGGCTCTGTACCTGCCCATTGAATCTGGACCTGAGTGAAAGCCCTGGTTATGCGGGCAACGGAGTGAAGCAGATCAGGTAAGTTCTGGCCGTGTGCAAGTGCACAGCTCAAGTCCTGAATCTCGGTGGTTTCTTGTGGCCAATTGGCGCGTTTAGTCCCTTTGGAGAGGAATTGCTGCCACTGAATGCAGGAGCAAAGGGGCCATGTGGTGGAAGGTCTGACCCCTGCACAGGCAGGCTGGGTGGTACCTGTTAGAGATGCCAAGTGTTGAGGAAGTCGGCTGCCCCGGCAGGAACAGTCAAGGTTGAAAAGTGTTTCTGGTGGGATGTCTCAGGTACCACTGCCACAGAATTATCATCACTGTGCTCAGTCCCCAGAAGCTGTGAGACCCAGGCTGTGACTGAACCTCCAGATGGCCCCACCCCCCTTTCTCTTTCAATGTGAGCTCCGGGAGGGAAGGGGTTGTCTGCCTTGTTCACTGCTATATCTCCTGTACCTCCATCAGTGAACACCTGGCCTATAGCAAGTGCCAATAGATAGTTTTTAACTACAAGCAGAACTCCTTGAGACAGTAGGAGAGGGCTGTCTGGGATGCATCTAGCATATTGAGGGATTGGGGGTGGGTGGCTGAGGCCTGGGGACTCGGACACTGTACCCAGGGACCCTGGCTCTGAGCATCAGCCAGCATGCTCTAGAGGATGACCCAATCCCCTCTGCCCCCGCCAGCCTGCCCTACTCTGGCCCTGGCCCGGTTGGAAGGCAAAGCTCCTTGGCGTGCCCCCAACCCCCATGGCCTTGGGAGGTGCGCCTCCATGTTTTCCTCCCCTCTTCCCATGACTTCAAGCCCTGGTTGCCACCTCGGGTCAGTCTCCTTGAAGTCCACCACAACCAAAAGCCTCAGTATCCCTCTAAGGATGGGAGAGACCAACCCGAGCAGAAGGTGCAGGAACGGCGAAGCGGAGGAGTTTGAAACTTCCAGCCTCGGGCACCAGAGCCCATACTATAGCTTTTGCATCCACGACTCCTCAAACCTCAAGAAAACTCCTCCCAGACAGACCCAACAGCACAGTGTTGGAGAAACTCAGGAGATCTGGAGAACAGAAAGGAATATGTTCCTAAAGCTCTTCTTTAAATTAGACAACCAATGTCCAGTGAGCTGCAGTCACAATTCTCTGTAGGGTGCTACGAGGCAGGGCAGGGGAAAGGGGACACACCCCAACCCTCCAGACCACCAGGAAACCAAGGCAGGAGGAACAATACGCCGATGTGCAAGCCACACACAGGCCTGCTCAGGGAACAGGTGTGAAGGGGCTGGTCTTGGGCACAGTTTATCTGAGAAGGCTTCTTGCAGGGAGAGTTCAAAGCAGAATTATAAAGGAGGTTAAAAATCGAAAAAGAAACCTCGTTGGCAGGAAGGAAAGCAGAGATGTCATAGTCTCTAAGTTCTGAGGTTTTAAAGTGGGACGCCAGGGTGTCCTAGGCATTCAGGTAGACATTGTCCACCAGGGTAAAGGTCACAGTGAAGGTCAAAGGTCACAGGAGGGGGGAGTGAAGGAGAAAGAGAGGTAAGACATATCTGTTTCCATCTACTTCACCAAAGTCAACGAGTAAGACAATCTAGCTTTGGAAACAACGGTCCAGGTAGGAAAATTAGAGAGAGGAGGGAGGGAAGGAAGGAAGTGGGAAACCCCAGACAAGAGGTGATGGCCAAGGGAAACAAGATTGGAAACAAGATGAGACGGCAATGCCTGGAATAGGCTCCCAGGAGAGGGTGTGGGAAAGAAAGGCATGACCCAGGAGGGAAAGCAGCCTGGAGCATCCTCCACACAGGAAGCTTAATGGGCAAGAGCTGCGGTGACCCCCATTCCCGTGGACGGGCCAACAAAGGCTCTCCCAGCCTTGACCCTTCACAAGCTTCTGTTCCCTGGAAAGCTCTGAAGAGTTTCCTCAGCATGGCTCAGGAAACAAGTGTCCCTTCTGGGAGAAAGATCATCATGCCATGAGTACAGAGAGCAAAGACGATTATTCTTTCCACTGCAGACGCATTCACCACGCCAGCTGGGATCTGGACGCGTTGGCAACCAGGCAAGAGAACTCCTGTGCTCCTCCTGGTCTGTATCAACAAAAGCTATGATTCACGGGTTCCCTGTGGAAAATGAGACTCTGAAGCAATTTCTCGATGGAGGAGAGGCCCGTTCCCTGGCCTCAGCCCCGAGGAGGAAATAGCCCAGAAAACAGACTGCCGCTCCAAGGGCCAAGCTGCTGCTTGAGGCTGGCGAGCGTCTGCCAACCCATCACGTGCACCTCTGAAAGGACCCCTATGTGGAGAGACCACGGAATGGGGCTCTGCTTCTCTCTAGCTCGGCAATGTTGGTCTCCTTCATTTACCAAGTGGGGACTCAGTTTCTTCATCAACAAAACAGAGACGGAATACATTTCAGCTTCTCCCATCCTCCAAAACCACTGCAAGAAGCAAAAAGTCAGCAAGACAAAAGAAGATCTAAGGATTTCTCTGTCTGACTCCGCCCCCACCCCCGCCCCCCGGATGTGAGATGAAGACAAAAGGGAACGAGAAGCCTTGGAGACTCCTTATCAATTTAGATGGATAGGGGCTGGAGGACACAGTCAACAAGACCTACAGGGATCACTATAAACTTCCCTCTTAGAACGGCTTTTGCTTAAAACTGAATCACTTCGCTGTATATCTGAAATATTGTAAATCAACTATACTTCGATTTTTAAAGAATCAAAAAAAAAAGAAAAGAGAACTGCTTTTACTGCATCTCACAGGTTTTGGATCATCATGTTTTCATTTTCATTTGTCTTTAGGTATATTTTAAATATAAATTTATTTTTAATTTTTGGCTGCATTGGGTCTTCGGTGCTGCATGTGAGCTTTCTCTAGTTGCAGCGAGCGGGAGCTACTCTTCCTTGCGGTGTGCAGGCTTCTCATTGCAGTGGCTTCTGTTGGTGTGGAGCATGGGCTCTAGGTGTGCCAGCTTCAGTAGTTGTGGCACACAGGCTCAGGAGTTGTGGCTCCTGGGCTCTAGAGCTCAGGCTCAGTAGCTGTGGTGCACGGGCTTAGTTGCTCCGTGGCATGTGGGATCTTCCTGGACCAGGGCTCAAACCCATGTCCCCTGCATTGGCAGGCAGATTCTTAACCACTGCGCCACCAGGGAAGTCCCATGTCTCTAAGGAATTTTTGATTTCCTCTTTAATTTTTTCCATGATCCATTGATTGCTTAGTAGCATATTGTTTAACCTCCATGTGTTTATGTTCATTGCAGCATTATTTACAATTGCCAAAATATGGAAGCAACCTGAATGTCCATCAACAGATATGGTACATATATGCACTGGAATACTACTCAGCCATAAAAAAGACTGAAATTTTGCCATTTGCAGCAACACGGATAGACTTGGAGGGCATTATGCTAAGTGAAATAAGTCAGAGAGAGAAAGACAAATACTGTATGATATCACTTATACATGGAATCTAAAAAATACAACAAACTAGTGACTATAACAAAAGAAGAAGCAGACTCACAGTTATAGAGAACAAAAACTGGTTACCAGTGAGGAGGGTCAATATAGGGGTAGGGGAGTGGGAGGTCCAAACTATTATTGAGTGTAAGATAGGCCACAAGGATGTATTTTACAGCATGAAGAATATAGCCAATATTTTGTAATAACTGTAAATGGAAGGTAACCTTTTAAAATTGTATAAAATATTTAAAAAAAATTTTTTAAGACTAACAGGGAAAAAAACCCAAAAAACAAAAAGCAAGTCCTCTACTCAGTGTAGCCACTGGGGCTTTTTGATGAAGGATTAAAGGGTCAGGATCCTTGGCCATCTATAGGAAAAGCGGCCAGTCAGGGAGACTTCTGGAATAAGGCGACCTGAAACAGAGCCAAGAGGTGGTGTTTTACCGCGTACCACCTTTTCATAAGTTACTCAGTGTGCTTTCATTTTGTCTTCCCAACAGGACCACAAGCCTGTTATTAAGGAAAAAGAACGTGCATTGTGCTTCTCTCGAATCCCCACAGGACTCGCTCAGGACAGACGCCTTGATAGCACTTCCTTCACACATGCGTGATTATATCAGGAAAGAAGACACAACAAACATTGGCTCAGCATTTACATGTCCTCAGTGTTGCAGAAGCTGTTTTGCCATGAATAATCATCACAAACCCCACTTTACAGACACCCACACCGAGGCCCAGAGAAGTTTCATGACTGGCCCCATGTCTCACCACTAGGAAGCGGCAGGGCCGGGATTCAAACCCATCTTCCCACTCTCTCAACTGCTCTCCACGCAGGCAGAAGACCTGGCCTTGAGGGTCACGTTATACAGGAATGGACAGGACATACATGCGTGCACGGACGCACACACTGACGCCCCAGAATGTCGTGTGTGACCCATGCAATAGAGTTGGCAGCTTCAGAGTAAAATAAAGAGGCAATCAAAATGGCTGGATTCCTGATAAAGGTGAGCGTAGAGCAGGATTTTCAAGATCTGGAGGACTGCTTGAGCTGGGGACGGGGTCGGGAGGGGGGATATTTGCCCAGAAAGTGCTCAGGAATAAGATGCACACCTAAGGGATAGGAAGGAACAGGAAACAGTGAACCGCAGTCACTGGGGTTGACACAAGATGTTTGGACAAGAGGGAGTTGGTCCCAGGCCTAAGAGAGTGGTTTAGAAATGAGGCAGTGTTTTCTGAGTCCATTATAAGATCATGATTAGGACGTGACTGAAAGCTATTTACGTGCTTCTCATTCATCTGCTGATCAAGTTGCGACTAGAAAGGAGTTTCCACATGCGGGAGGGATGTCAGGGAACCAACCAGTGGCTTTTACACTGTTTCCAGAGGGGAGCTGAGTGTGGGCTCAAGGTTGGTGGATGCCAAGGAGATGCCATCAGAGGCCTGCCTGAGCACACCCCGCCCCTCCCAGAGGCCCATAAAAGCCCAGGGGGCAGGGCGCCCCAGCTGCCCTGTCTCTTCCATCCCCCTCCACACGTACCCACATCAGGAGCTCTCCTCACCAGCCTCTCCCAGCCACCATGTCCAGGCAGTCCACTCTCACCTTCCAGACAGGCAGCCGCAGGGGCTTCAGCATGGCCTCAGCCACCACCCTAGCCACCAGCCGCTCTCGCTTCAGCTCCGTCTCTGTGGCCCACTCCCCGGGGTGGGCAGTGGAGGGATGGGAAGGATCAGCGGTGCTGGGACCAGCTGTGGAAGCCTCAGCCTCTACAACCTGGGGGGGACCAAGCGGGTCTCCATCAGTGGGTGCAGCAGCTTCCGAAGTGGCTTTGATGGCAGGGCGAGCAGAGAGATTGAGGTCAGTGGTGGGTTCGGCTATGGGGGCAGAACTGGAGGGGGCTATGGGGGCCCCGGCTTCTCCGTCTGTCCCCCTGGAGGCATCCAAGAGGTCACCATCAACCAGTCTCCTGACTCCCCTCAACCTGCAAATTGACCCCACCATCCAGCGGGTACGGAAAGAAGAGCGGGAGCAGATCCAGACCCTCAATGACAAGTTTGCCTCTTTCATTGACAAGGTGAGCCGGGGGCTGCATCTCGTCCATGCGGTTGGGTTGGCAGGAAGTTTTGGAGAGGCCCCGGCCAGAGCGCAGCAGTCACCCAACGACCTCCCTGTGGGAAAGCGCATCCGCTCGGCAATCCCGGGGGCAGAGGTATTTGCAGGTGGGGCCCCGCAGGACCTGTGGGAATTCCCCCTCATCCTCCTTGGGAGCCATGCCAGCTGGTTCAGTCAACACAGAGGGAAGCGTGAAGCTGTTAAATTCCCTGGGCAAACTAACTTAACCCAGAGCAGGTGTTGTAGAGACACTTACCCCAGGAATGGAGGCCTCCAAGGCCCACCGCACTAGTTCTGTGGAGCCCCAGAGAACATCGGGGTGGCATGATGGGCTTTTCCATTTTGACGTGGAGTTGTCAGTTATATCACTGGCAGATGGGCATACTTTTCCTCTCTCCCGTATTAATTGGGGTGTCTGGCTCTGTCTCCCCAGTTTCTCCAGACTTCACTCTCTTCTTCCCCTATCCAGATGCGGTTCCTGGAGCAGCAGAACGAGGTCCTGGAGACCAAATGGAGCCTGCTGCAGGAGCAGGGCACCAGGACCGTGAGGCAGAGCCTGGAGCCCATCTTCAACACCTACATCAACCTCCAGTGGCAGTTGGACAGCGTCACCACCAAGAGGGGCAGGCTGGGTGCTGAGCTGAGAACCATGCAGGATGTCGTGGAAGATCTCAAAGTCAGGTGAGAGTGGGAGACCCTTAGATCACATGCAGTCATCCCAGAACTCCTCTTTATGAGGACCAGAGGGGTGCGAAGGAGCAGATGCCCGTGTCAGAGAGGTTTGGACTTGCAGTCATTATCTCATGAGAAGAAGACAGCAAAGTATGGGGTAACCAAGGGACCCTCATCTCATGCATCACTATTAACAAGAAGCCTACTCTGTCTGTCTCCATGACTGCCAAGGGACATCTGCGTCATCTCACAAAAGATTCCGACTCTGGAAAGCAATATATTATTTTATAATCGGCTTATTATTTAACTCTGCTGGACATGGGCTCTGTTATTGAGACACCTGCATTTCCAAGATGCACACTAGAGTATAAACCAGTCCATCTGATCCTCCTCAGGGGAGGCAATTTTGACTTGCCATCACCCAGGCTACAGTAGGTGAGGTATCTAACAGAAAGGATGGTCCTCGCCAATCCCTTAGCTGGCTCACCCTTGGTTTCTGAGTTAGAGCAACACCTACTCACTAAAAGCACACTACTTAAATGACTGCCCTGAGGTTCAGTGAAAATATATCAAAATCGACCGGAACAGTGTCCTGAACAAAGTTTACCCCACAGTTCCAGCAGGCACTTGAGGCAGCAAAAATTTTTTTTCTTTTTTGTAAAGCAAGCATCTGCCTTTTTTTTTATTATTTTATTTTTATTTTTGGCTGTGTTGGGTCTTCGTTTCTGTGTGAGGGCTTTCTCTAGTTGTGGCGAGCGGGGGCCACTCTTCATCGCGGTGCGCGGGCCTCTCACTGTCGCAGCCTTTCTTGTTGCAGAGCACAGGCTCCAGACACGCAGGCTCAGTAGTTGTGGCTCACGGGCCTAGTTGCTCCGCGGCATGTGGGATCTTCCCAGATCAGGGCTCGAACCCGTATCCCCTGCATTGGCAGGCAGATTCTCAACCACTGTGCCACCAGGGAAGCCCAGCAAAATTTTTTAAAGATTGGAATTGTGCATCTCTAAGAGGATGGAGTTGCATAAATATGTATTTCTATTCCTATCAGTTGCACGCTCACCTTCTAGTCTTACAAAAGAAAAAAGGGAAAAAGAAACTCTGGCAGAAGAAATTATTCCCCTTTTACAGGGGGAGAAATAGAGGTTAAGTGAATTACCCAAAGTCACACACAGGTCAGCGGAAGAGCTGGGAAGAACTTAAGGTTTCTTAGCTCCTGTTGCACCAGTACAGTCCTCCTCGGTCTGGGAAGAGTTCAATCAAACACTCACTCATAAATGCTGGAGAGGGTGTGGAGAAAAGGGAACACCCTTGCACTGTTGGTGGGAATGCAAATAGATACAGCCACTATGGAGAACAGTATGGAGGTTCCTTAAAAAACTAAAAATAGAATTACCATATGACCCAGCAACCCCACTACTGGGCATAAAACCTGAGAAAACCATAATTCAAAAGGAGTCATGTACCAAAATGTTCATTGCAGCTCTATTTACAATAGCCAGGACATGGAAGCAACCTAAGTGTCCATCAACAGATGAATGGATAAAGAAGATGTGGCACATATATACAATGGAATATTACTCAGCCATAAGAAGAAATGAAATTGAGTTATTTGTAGTGAGGTGGATAGACCTAGAGTCTGTCATACAGAGGGAAGTAAGTCAGAAAGAGGGAAAAAATACCGTATGCTAACACAGGTATATGGAATCTAAGAAAAAAAAAGGTTATGAAGAACCTAGGGGTAACACGGGAATAAAGACACAGACCTACTAGAGAATGGACTTGAGGATATGGGGAGGGGGAAGGGTAAGCTGTGACAAAGTGAGAGAGTGGCATGGACATATATACACTACCAAACGTAAAATAGATAGCTAGTGGGAAGCAGCCACATAGAACAGGGAGATCAACTCGGTGCTTTGTGACCACCTAGAGGGGTGGGATAGGGAGGGTGGGAGGGAGGGAGATGCAAGAGGGAAGAGATATGGGAACATATGTATATGTATAACTGATTCACTTTGTTATAAAGCAGAAACTAACACACCATTGTAAAGCAATTATACTCCAATAAAGATGTTAAAAAATAAAACAAAAAATAACCCTTACTCACAAGCATGCCCTCTCTCCTCTGTGCTTACGGGGACGAGGATGAAGTTAACAAGCACACGGCTGCTGAGAATGAGTTTGCGGCTCTGAAGAAAGTGGTTGGGAATGTCTCTCAAAGGAGAAAATTCAAAACCAAATCCTGGAGTGTGGGGTGATGGACCCTTAGGCCGCCCAAGAAAAGTGACTTCAACCTTGAGAATATCTGGATAGCTCAAACCTGCCAAAATCCTCCCTCTGTATTTATGGCCCCAATGACCCTGCTTGGGTTTCGGTTAGCCCAGGAGATTCGAGCCTGCAGTTCCCAGCAATCACCCACCCTCAACCCCAAACCCCAGATACAGAGTTTGCTAAAATCCAAACTGTAAGGGCCATGGAGGAAGAGTCTGCCCAGCTTCTTTTGGACTTGCTACCTGGTGCCAAGGTCTCAGAAGAGCATTCTGTGCCGTCTTTCCAGGACTTGGATGCCCCCTACATGAACAAGGTGGACCTGGAGGCCAAGGTCAACTCTCTGACCAAAGGGACAAATTTCCTCTGGTTGCTCTTTGAGGCAGTAAGAGCCTGCAAGTGTGTTTGTCCCTCCTATGTCTGGACCCTGAAAAGAAAAGGATGTGGCAGGGTGTTATCCATATAGTGCCTCTACCCGGGATGGAGGGCTTAGGAGGTCATGGGTATTGGGAAGAACTGCTTGAAATCCTGCCACGTTCAACCCCACCCCACCTCTGAGGCTTCTGCCCCCAACCCCATGGCCTAGCAAGGAGGGAGTGCTGATTCCTAAAATCCCATGTCGTTGGGTAACATTTCCAAGGAATTAAGACCCACCTCTCCCTTCCCCATCCCAGAAAGTTCATAAGGCAAGCTGCCCCTCAGCCCTTTGGTCAGGGTGTTTCTTGGCCCCTGAAGATGCCTCTTTCTGGGCACTGCCACTCTGATGGCAGAGACCTGGGTCTGTGGAAGGGGAGAGAGGGGTAGAGAGTGATGAATTCACACTGTGCAGGGGGAGGGGAGCAGGGTCCGAAAAATCACCCAATCCCGAAGAAACCTTTAATGTTGGCATATGAATCACATAAGTCGTATTCAACCTGATATAATTTGGATTCAGAGAACACTTACTCATCCTTCATACTCAGGGAAAATACACAGAAGGAAGCCCTGAGAAGAGATGCTGAGGACACACTCCCATCACACTGATCTATGACCCAGAAACTCCTCAGAGGTTGACATGGGACCTCCCCCTCCATCAAATGCCTGGCATAAGAAGAGCTGGGAAATCCCTGCCGGGGTTGCCAAAGGATTCCTGACTTAGATGGGAGGTCAACTGCATGATTTCGAGACCCCTTCTTTTTTTGCTGTAGTGATGCTGAGTTAACTGGCTCTGCAGGAGCTGTCCCAGATGCAGACCCGGGTCAGCGACACATCGGTGGTCCTGTCCATGGACCACAACTGCAGCCTGGACCTGGATGGCATCATCGCCGAGGTCAAAGCCCAGTACGAGGACATCGCCAACCGCAGCCGGGCTGATGCTGTGTCCTGGTACCAGACCAAGGTGAGCGTGGGCACCTCCGTGATAGGCTCCAGGGCTAGTGTTCTCTGAAGCCCCAAATCATTGTTTAACTGCTAGCCACAAGCCTGAGGAATCATGTGAGCATTCAACTTGGCAGGAGCCAAGTTGAAAACTATGAAAACTAAGCTTGAAATGCATGTGGAAACCCTAATACACACACACTGATATGTGGTCAAGAAATGCTGGGTGCTCAAAAGGACAGTCACAGTCCCCACACCACTTACAACTGGTTGGGGGTTGGATGAGACTCAACCAACCAAGAAACGGTCATAAAACTATTTCTAAAGGGCTTGTTTATTTACGGAGCTCCTACTATATGACAAGCAGGGTTACAAAGCTGTAAATGAATGAGCTGCAAAAGGAATCCAAGGTCTGGGAGGCCATGAAGTGAATGAACAGTCACAGAAAGGAAAAAGCACTAATAAAACACTTCCAAGAAGGGTGGGTTTTCAGTCTGTGTTGGAAGCAATGAGAGGAAAAGATTGCCAAGGAGCAGGGAGGGGTTCAAGGCTGAGCAAGCGGTCCCGTGGGGCTGCAAGGCAGAAATGAACATTGCTGAACAAAAGAGTTTGTACTGGGAAGAGGGAGGTTGGAATAACCACGGAGAGCTACTATCCAAAGACGCAGATGGCCAGAAGGTTTGGCTTTGGAGGGGTGTAGTAGCGTGGATGGTCCAACCCGTGAGATCAGTTCTCTGCCAAATGCAGGTGCTTTTCTGGGGCAGCTGCTCACCTACAAACTGGCTCCCATCCCTTGCCCTGATCTGGGCATGGACTTAGTCCGTACCACTGCAACGTGGTAGAAAGGAAGCAGGGTGTCAGGTGCCAGGGGTGCAAGGGCGAGGCAGCCCCTTGGTGGTAAGTGGAGGTGGGATGCACTTAACTCCAGGTGGGATGGTTGAAATGTATAGCGAACGATTCCCTTTGCTGGCAAGGCTGCTGTTCCCTTTAACTGTGTGTGTCTAGAAACGAAGAAGGTGAACTATTCAGCACTTTCAAAACTGGACAGATCTTCACTCAGGCAGGGGCTCTTCTTCTGTTGGGCAAGGGCGTGGGTTTTCTTCAGGCTGCTGGAGGACATAGGGTGCATTTATTTCTCCTAAATGAGTGTGTCCTGGATACGCACTATTAGACAGAGAGCCACCTGAGATGGAGGATTCTGTTACAAAGTCTTCAGAACGGGGTACTCTACAGTCTGGACACCGTCCAACACCGTTCCCCTGCATCTCCTCCCTGTTTCCCCAACACCTGTGTCAGGAGGGCCACCAAAATTCATGGTCACAGTTGGTCTGGACGTATGCCCCGTGACCAAGAACCACCCCCCCAAGGACAATGCCAAGTCACCTGTTACTCCTAGAGCTCTGCGTGCGCTTTCCTATCCCAGGGTGTTCGCACACAGGCTGTTTCCCGGTCTGGAATATTCTCCCCCAAGCCGGTCACTTAAGTCAATCCTTCCCAGCCTTCAGTGCCCGGCTCAAGTATCCCCATCTCTTGAAGGACTTCCCTGCCCATCCCCCCAGCCACTTCCATATCCAGGTCAGATTCCTTTATCACACCCCCATAAGCCACTGTTCAATTCCTAAGGGACTCATCTCAGTTTGGAACCATAAACTCGATAATATGCTGGTTTGATTGTTGCCAGAAAACTGTAGGCAGGGCTCTGATTATGCTCTTCATGATATTCCCAGAGCCCAGGACACACCTGGCGAGTAGATGTGCTCAAGAAACAAGCGGGGGGATGTGCGAACGATCAGTGAACGGATGGGCCCGCTCAGGGCACCGAGGGCCGGGCTGGGTGCACAGGCAGTGCCCTTGCCAGTGTTTGGTGGAGTGGCTGACTCTACTCTGGTGGCATCAGTACGAGGAGCTGCAGGTCACGGCAGGCCGGCCCAGCGATGATCTCCGCAACACCAAACGAGAGATCTCTGAGACGAACCGGATGATCCAGAGGCTGAGAGCCGAGATCGACAACGTCAAGATGCAGGTACATTCTGGCAGGGCCCAGAGCTCCCCACACACTCATTTCTTCCGGGTCATTCTGCCACTCTTACAGGACTCCTACCCAAGAAGCACCAGATCTCCAGAGGTTAGCAGTAAGGCTCACGGCTTCCTCCTTTCCTTACAGTGTGCCAGCCTGCACACAGCCATCGCCGACGCGGAACAGCACAGAGAACTGGCCCTCAAGGATGCATGGGCCAAGCTGGTGGACCTGGAGGAGGCCCTGCAGAAGGCCAAGCGGGACATGGCACAGCTGCTGCATGAGTACAGGAGCTCATGAACATCAAGCTGGCCTTGGACATGGAGATCGCCACTTACAGGAAGCTGCTGGAGGGCGAGGAGTGCAAGTGAGGGCAGATGCACCAACTCCATCCCAGCTGCCTGGGCATTCCTAGGGGCTCAGGTGCTGCAGGCCCCTCCTTGCCTGGAAAAGGGAGCAAAACGCAGGTGGAATTGGACTATGACAAAGAATACAGGTGCAATTTCTTTCCAGGGAAATCATGAGCAGATTCCCACATTTGAGGTGTAACTACTTTTAGCACCCCATAGAAATTTAGGAGCTGATTGGATCTCCGTAATCAACTTCTATCAAAGGAGAAAGTTGGTTACACGGTGGGTCTGGATATGTGGTATGAACTGAGAATAAATTGTCCTAGGATTTGGGCTGACAGGTCTACCACTAACTAGCTATGTAAGCTTAGGAAACTCAGCATCCCCTCCCCTGCCCAGCCCCAGCCTTCAATTTCTTTAGTGATGGAATAAAGAGGCCAGGTCACATGATCCCCAAAGCCCCATGGGAGCTTTGTGCTCGCCAGTTACCAGCTGTGTGACCAAGGGCCAATTACTTCATCTCTCCAGTCCTCACCTGTAAAATGGGGATAACCACAGTTTCTATCTTATATGTTATTAAGGGGGCCAAAGTGAGGGACTATATATGAAGCTCTTAGAACAATGCATGGGACACAGCAAATGGTCAATAAATGTTAGCTATCTTTCAGTTTAATGGCCAAAGATATGCGCTCTGGAGTCAAATGAATCTGACCTCAAATCCAGCTTTGTGATCATGGGCAAGTTAATTAACCTCTCTGATCTTCAATTTCGCCATCTGTAAAACTGAGATAATAAAACCTACTTAATGGGGTGTTGAGAGAATTAAGTGGCATAATGTAGGTAGTAGGTAGGTAGCCCTTTTTAATGTTCTGTCTGTGTTTATAATGAATGCCACTTCTGTCCTCAAGATGCTAAAGCAAAACTACTCTACTTGCTACAACAATGATAGACTTACTATTGTTATCGTTACACTTATGACTCAGACTCCTCTCCACACCTGTAATAGCCTCAGTGCCTGACAAGAGTCCATTATTGAAAGAGAGCTCTTCTTGTTCTATGACAGCCCTACCTTTCCAGCTGACAGTAGCATATGATTAGCTTTAATTTTCTTAGGGTGTCTACCTCATTTACACCAAAAAATGTGTTTCTGAGATTACAGGTTTGACTCCTATGAACCCCAAACTCTGCATTATTTCATTCATTAGATTATTATTTTTAATACTACTAGTATTTAAATAATTTCAACCTCCATTACTTCTGCAATAAAAAATAATTCAGGTTTTTCTAAATACATTTAAAACAATTGCAAAAACGTCGCTTCCAATGGCTGTAAGCTGCTGGACACCACAGTAACCTTCCTTCTCCCCCCTCCCCCCCAATCAGGCCGAGTGGAGAGGGTGTTTCTCCAGTTAACATCTGTGAGTATGACATCCTCTTGTATCGTTTGGAGTGTATGTGGCTGGGGTCTGGGGAGCTGGTGGGCATGCTGGAGGGTGGCAGGGATACATGGGGCATTGGAGGGGATCCCACCTATAGGGGGTTCATTTTGAGAAGGTTTGAGGTTCTGAGTTCGTTAAAAAGAGCTGTATTAGGAGGATCTTTAAAGTCACCATTCTTACCTCTTTGCAAGTGAGAGAGGGGCCACAGAGGGGGCAATGGGAGGTTTGATGTAATCCTTCTGCATGGGTTTGGAAGAGCCACCCGCTGCGCCTCCCACCTCCCCAAATTCCACACCTTTCTTTTTTTTTTAACATCTTTATTAGAGTATAAATGCTTTACAATGTTGTGTTAGTTTCTGCTGTACAAAAAAGT
Source organism: Aethalodelphis obliquidens (assembly GCF_003676395.1). Taxonomy (NCBI): domain Eukaryota; kingdom Metazoa; phylum Chordata; class Mammalia; order Artiodactyla; family Delphinidae; genus Aethalodelphis; species Aethalodelphis obliquidens. Next base: position 4,158,774 of record NW_020837952.1, on the reverse strand, counting down.
GAATCAGCTATATGTACACATATATCCCCATATCCCATCCCTCTTGCGTTTCCCTCCCAGCCTCCCTAACCCACCCTTCTGAGTGGTCACAAACCACTGAGCTGATCTCCCTGTGAGATGCAACTGCTTCCCACTAGCTATCTGTTTTACATTTGGTAGTGTATATATGTCATTGCTACTCTCTCATTTCGTCCCAGCTTACCCTTCCCCCTCCCCTTGTCCTCAAGTCCATTCTCTACGTCTGCGTCTTTATTCCTGTCCTGCCCCTAGGTTTGTCAGAAACTTTTTTTTTTTTAGATTCCATACATATGTGTTAACATATGGTATTTGTTTTCTCTTTCTGACTTACTTCACTCTGTATGACAGACTCTAAGTCTATCCACCTCACTATAAATAACTCAGTTTCGTTTCTTTTTATGGCTGAGTAATGTTCCATTACATATATGTGCCACATCTTCTTTATCCATTCATCTGTCGATGGACACTTAGTTTCCTTCCATGTTCTGGCCATTGTAAATAGAGCGGCAGTGAACATTGGGGTACATGACTCTTTTTTTTTTTTTTTTTTTTTGCGGTACACGGGCCTCTCACTGTTGTGGCCTCTCCCGTTGCGGAGCACAGGCTCCAGACGCACAGGCTCAGCGGCCATGGCTCACGGGCCCAGCCGCTCCGCGGCATGTGGGATCTTCCCAGACCGGGGCGTGAACCCGTGTCCCCTGCATCGGCAGGCGGACTCTCAACCACTGCGCCACCAGGGAAGCCCAGGACTTTTGATTTTAAAAGTGGGGCAATAGGAGAAGGATGAGACCAGATGGTATTTTAACAATAATAGCAAATACACAGTACCCTGTGCCAGGCGTAGGCGTGGTGCTTTGCAGACGTTAACTAGTGTGATATTTGTAACACAGCAGCTCTGTGAGGCAGGACCAGTGTTATCCTCATTCTACAGATGATGAAACTGAGGCCCAGAGAGGCCCAGTCACTTACTCAAAGTCACATGGCTAGCACAAGACAGAGCTGGGGTTGAAACCCAGGCGGCAGGCTCAGTGTCCTGAGCCTGCGCAGCGCCAGAGTTATGCTGGAAAACGGAAGGACAGGCATTAGGAAGCATGGGGAAGCTTTAAATGCATCGATGTCACTCATCAAAGTGAGTCATTCGGCCAGACTAAATCCCTGACCCTGATTCCGTTGCCTTCGGGGGCAGTGAGTGGGTGAGGAGCTCCCTTGGAGCCTAGAGGAAATAGGCGGGCTGTCTCTGAGGATCTGGTAGAGTGAGTAATTGCTGTCTCTGCAAGTGAGCTGCAGGCAGAGGCCAGGCTCAGAACTCTCTTGGTGAGGAGGGGCTCGGGGTCAGCTGGGATTTCAGTGACTACAGCCAACTCTCAGAACAACTCAGAAAAGACAGCTGCGCCAGCAGCAGGCAGCCAACTCTTCACTGCCCTCCAAGAGGGAACGCCTAGATGACGTAAGCTTCCTCAGCAGCAAGATAGAATAAAGGTAGCTTTAAGAAGGACTTCCCAGAGAATGATTCGACACAGGAACAGGCTACTGGGCAGTGGCATGGAAGGTAAACTTGCTAATGAGAAGCAATGATAAAAGTCATCTGTGTTGAGTGGATGGAGGAGCCAGACGTGTCCAGAGATGGGGCTGGACCTGGTGCCTCCCTAGGGCATTCAGTCGGTGAGACACGGATTTGCCCCCAGAGGCTCCTACCCTCAGGCCTGATACCAACTCCCTTCCAAACCCCACAAGCCCAACTAAAACATTTTCCCCTGCCCATTCCGCCAGATATGAAGAGGAGCTCTCCCTGCAGCCCTCTGCTGAGAATGAGTTTGTTGCCTTGAAGAAGGTGAGGGAGGATGGCCCAGGGAGGGAGAAGGCCCCCTGAGCTGGCCCACTGGGCCTGGGGACACTCAGCCCCTGGACCGTGTCCGAATGTGCCTGCAGCCCGCCCACACCGCAGACCCTGGGAGAGAGGAAGGCCAGCCTCCCCCGCCCCTTGCAGAAGGACAGGGACTGACCTGGCCTCCACCTCCCAACTCATGTTAAGGGTTGTATTTACACCTGCCCAAGAAGCTGGAGATGTTGCAAATGCCAAATCAAAGCCAAAACAAAGACTCTGACTCAAACTCCCAGAGACGAAAATCATCTTGTTGATCCCTCACATAGATAGCGATGTATTTTCTGGCCTGAGGTCCATAGGGAGTTCTGAGGAACGCATTCAAGGCTCCTTTAACCCCATTGTCTTCAGATGCTTCCCCATCAGAATGCCAGGCCCAGGCATGGGGTCCTGGGGCTGGGGACCCCTCACTCCATCCGTGGCTTTGTCACCCCTTCCCTTCCACATAGGCCTAAGTGAGGAAAGGTGGGTCCCACACCCGCCACCTGCCACCACCTTGCCTGGTGGCCCAGCTGGCAGAGGGGTGGCCCCAGGTTACGACTGTCACTTCTCTGGCCGCAGGATATGGACACAGCCTTCCTGATAAAGGCTGACCTGGGACCAATGTGGAGGTTCTGGTCCAGGAGATCGACTTCCTGAAAAGCTTATATGAGGAGGTACCTGCAGCCATGCTGCCCACAGGTGGTCAGCCAGGGGCCAATCTCCCAGGGTCCCCACACCCAGGAGATCAGCCTGCTGCAGTCTCAGATCTCAGAGACCTCCATCATTGTGAAGGTGGACAAAAGCCAGGAGCTGCAGGCGGGCGGCATCGTTTCCCAGATCGAAGCCCAGTACGACAAAATCGCCAGCCGCAGCAAAGCGCAAGCAGAGGCCTGGTACCAGAGCCGGGGGAGGCCCAGGCGGGGCCCGGGGGACCCCAGGCCCACTATCCCCCAGGAAGCGGGTGAGGAGAGACTGAGGGCCATGCCACACCCAGGCCCTGGTGTGGCAAGGAATGCTAACTGGCAAGGAATGCTAATTGGCAATGATGACAAAGAGGACTCTGGGCTTCCGGGCATGGGAGGAGGCTAATGGCATGGGGTGGTTACTAATAGTGGAGCAGAAACCGTGATTCAGGTGGCCCCAGACTTAGGTAATTTAGGGCCTTGCTGGGAGGGCAGTTGGTGTCCCTGAGGGCAATTTGATTTAACAAATATTATCATCTCGGTCTTGCCCACCCTATCTGTGAAAGGCACCATTATTATTCACTCACTCATTCCTTCATTCATTCATTGAGCATCCGTCGTTTGCCAACCACCGTTCTAGGTGCTGGAGGTCCAGCAGGGAACAGCACAAACAATCCCTGCCTTCGTGTCACTTTCATTCCAGAGGCAGGGGCAGGGGCGGGACAGGCAAGACGAATAAGTACAGTGGATGTATGTTAGATGGACACGTGCTACGGAGAAAATAAATCAGGGGGAAGCGTAGGGAGTGTGGTGCAAATACGGGTTGCAACAGGGTGGCCAGGGAAGGAGGGCCTTACTGGGGTGTGTGGAACCATGAGGATACTAAGAGTCACAGCATCCCCATCCTCAAGGAAATTACAGTCCATGGGAGAGAAACGTGGAACCAGCCAAACTGAGATACGAGGTAGCATGAAGTGACCGCTAAGGTCAAGCTGCAGGCCAAGGGAATAGGATGATGATGCAAGTAACAAATTGTGTCTGGAAAGGCGGAGGCACTGGGGTGTGGTCGGGATCTCGAAGGCCAAGTATGATTTCCATAAGCATGGGGGAAAGGACGTCTGGCTGAGGTGAGGCATGAAAGGAAGCACCATGAAAGAAATGCAGCTGGAGACACAGGGCCAGATCACAGCAGAGCTGCAGAGCTGCACTGAGGCCTTTGGACTTTTTTCTGAAGGCAATGGGCACCAATCTCCAGGGAGTGTCCCAAGCAATGCTCTACCCTTTTTCTGGAGATCCATGGTGATCAAGGTATCAAACCCCGGCCTGGCGTCAGTTCCCTGTGACTCAGTCTGTGGCTCACCCACGGCCAGGTTTTGCTCCGGCTGGCCCCTCCTCCAGTTGCTCTCCCGGGCCATCCATCAGTCAGGTGGGCTCAGGAAAAATAACCACAGTTTCCCATCCTCCTAAGTTAGAACCAGAAAGATAACTCTATTATTTAAAAATTGTATTTAGCCGTGAGGATCAGAAATCAATAATAATAATGACAGTTGAAACAAATCTGATTTTTACTTTTTTCTCAAATAATTTGAAAGTAAAGAAGTAGACTGCCCACAGATGACTCTGGGGTTCTATGTTACCATCAGGAACACAGGCTCCTTCTAGCTTTCTATTCTGTCATTCTTAGCATAGTGCTTTAATCCTCATGGTTGCCCCATGTCCCAAGATGGCTGCAATACCACCAATCTCACATGTTCATTCCAAGCAGGCAGAAGAAGAGAGGGCAAAAGGAACATGACAACTGAATCATCTCTGACTTTAAACAGCTTTCCTAGAAGCCCTACCCAGCAACGGCCGTGCACCTCGTTGATGAGAAAGCTGAGAAATATTCTCTTATCTGGGCTTCTGTTTGAAGAAGAGGAGAATGGGTATTGATTGGGCAACTACAGGCTTTTTCACAATAACCAAAGAGAGTGACTTGTGTTTATCTTGTTTTGCATTTTCTATGCAAAACGCTCCCATCCATTATGTGCAGAAAATACAAATTGGCTAAATGTTTAATCTATTAAGGTAATCTATAACACACTATTCAGAAATTAGATTCAATGTACAAAAGTTTAATAAAAAAGTGTTAAACCAAGATAGGAAATAATATTGCATTTTGTTTTCAATTGTTTTGAAGGAGAATATACAAACATATTCACCCTGGCGGGGACAGCTGTGCTGTGTCCTCAGTCCTTGGTCGGTTAGGTACCCCAGGCTGAGCACAGAATCTCTTTCCAAGGTCCAGAGCAGGGATGGAGAAAAAAAGGAGGGAAATCCCAGGGCGGAGAGAAAAGGACAAGACACAGAATCACTAAACAGGGAGGAGGGGAGTTTGGAGCTTAGAGGAGAACTTAATAAGCCTAAAGATTCAGGGCTGGAATATGAGAAAGGAATAAGGAATAGCCCAGAAAAGGACCAGAAATGGATAGGGGATGGGGAACAGAACAAGTATAAGAATCCAAAAGCACCTGACCCAGGAAGTTAGGAGAGGAGACACGGGGGACAGTGGGGAAGGGGGCTGGGAGGGACAACAGTGTGGGTGCCCAGGTTCTGACCTCCCTGTGTGGTAGTATGAGGAGCTGCGGCTGACAGCCGGGACCCACTGTGACAACCTCCACAACTGCAAGAACGAGATTCTGGAAATAAACAAGCTGATTCAGTGGTTGCAGCAAGACATTGAGAATGTCAAAGCCCAGATGAGGCCATCACAGGGTAACCCGCCATCTGGTCTTGGTCGCGATGGGGGGGTCCATCCTCCCTGGGGGCCCAGTTGAGGAGGGAATAAAATTGCGCTGTTTCCCACGAGAGGGAGCGAGCCCTTTCTACAGGAGAGCTGACCCACAGCAGGATGAGCAGGCTCAGGAAACAGTGAGGCCCCCAACAGAGGCTAGGCAACCTACTGCATCAAGATGGAATAGCAAGGATTCTTCACTAGATGGGAGTATAGAAAAGATGTTCTCCAAGGCCCCTTCCAACCAAAGACTCTAATTCTATGATCCTGAAATTCAAGGTGACCCCGCAGAGTTCATAAACTCAGACTCACTCTCTTCTCCTAGGCTAGTGAAGACCAGGCAGACACTTAAAATCTATTAGTCACAAAGAAATTGTTTGGCTTATCTAGAGGAAACTCACAGATCTCCTTGAGGTGTTATAGACAAGAGAACTGGTCCCCATCCCCCAGAGGAACCAGATGTCGCAATCCTAGGATGAAACCTACAGCAGATTTGAATCTGACACATAACCATGACTGTAGGAAAAACTCACTCTTCCTCCTGTGTCCCTCCCTTACCCTCCCACTATCACATTCACAGCACTTTCTGATACCAGATATGGGGGAAGGGTGTTTCCATACTAACCAGTTCTGCAACACCAGCTGGGTGTTCTACAACTAACACACTTCTGACACTACCTACCTGGAGATAGCATCAGTTCCCACAGGTTAGGGACTGCCCCCCAAGTCCCACAAGGCTGCCCCCAGTTCAGATGCTAATCACAAGTCCAGGTTGTGTTTCTGACCAATCGGCTATATATTGGAGGTCTCCATGACCCCCCTCCTCAGGTTCGATTAATTTGCTGGAGTTGCTCACAGAACTCAGGAAAATAGATTCTTTTACATCTACTGCTTTATTATAAAAGCATATGATGAGGGATACGGATGAACACCCAGGTGGAAGAGAGGGATAAGGCAAGGTATGTGGGAGGGGCGTGGAGCTTCCATGCCCTCTCCAGGCGTGCCATTCTCTCCACACCTCCGCCTGGTCACCAGCCTGGAGGCTCTCTGAATCCTCTACTGTTGGGATTTTATGGAGGCTTCCTCTCCTAGGCATGATCAATTATTACCTCCGTTCCCAGCCTCTCTCCCCTCTCGGGAGATTTGCAGGGTGGGCTGAAAATTCCCAGCTTCTAATCATGGCTTGGTCTTTCTGGTGACCAGCTCCCATCCAGGAGCCTACCTAGAGTCACCTTCATTAAACAAAAGACATTGCCAATACCCAGGAAATTCTAAGGGGTTTAGGGACTCTGTGTCAGAAACCAGGGTCAAAGACCAAACGTTAGAACAAAGGATGATCTTAGTGTGCTTATCACTTAGGAAATTACAAGGTTTGGGGGCGTTCTGTCCAGAAACTGGGGGAAGAGACCCATATATATATTGTTTCTAATTGCCTCACAACGACCGTGTTCTCTGTTCTCCAGGGCGCCCCGTAATGCCTTTCTGTGCCCTCTCCTCCCAGCGCTGCAAACTGGAGGGTGCGCCATGCCCAAAGCGGAGCAGCAGGGGGAGGCGGCCCTCAACGACGCCAAGTGCAAGCTGGCTGGGCTGGAGGAGGCCCTGCAGAAGACCAGGCAGGACATGGCCTGCCTGCTCAAGGAGTTCCAGGAGGTGATGAACTCCAAGCTGGGCCTGGACATCGAGATCGCCACCTACAGGCGCCTGCTGGAGGGCAAGGGGCACATGTCAGTCAAGGATGGGCACCAGGTATGTCTGTTCTCCTGCCCTCTGCTTGCTGTTGCTGCCGTTGCCCATCCCACAGTCGTGGAAAATCTAAAACAGCACGCAGACCACAGGCCCTCCTCGCTGACAGGGTCCATGGGGCAGGCAGAAGCGGTGGGGTGCCGCGTGCCTCTTGGCCTCATTCTCTGATGCAGTTCCCTTGTGTCTCCTTTGCCTCCCACCCCCAGGCTGCATGAAGGTGTTGGGCCCGTGAATATCTGTGAGTAGATGAGCCCTCCCCAGCGGTTCTGGGGTCTTGGGAGCTGATCGACCCATAATAGACCACACTGGCCCCTGCCCAAACCTCAGCGTGCTTCCCCCACCCCAAAGGAAGAGTTCTGTTTGCCTGGAGCTCCTGGGAGATGGAAAGGCTCTCCCTCAGAGCTACCCAAGTCTATGGGAGTGAGAATCAGGGGCAGACATGCAGCGTGGTCCCAGTGCTTCAGGGCCCAGAAGCTGCAAGGAACCATATAGACAAGGGGATGCTTTTCTGGAGAAAGAGGATTTGAGGCAGGCTCAGATAAATAGAAACAGAGAGGGTGAAGCAGAAGATAGGGCTCTGGGGCAAGAGGAGAGACACGTGGGGAACTGCTAAGCACTTTATGTGGCCAGAGTGAGAGACATGGAAGTTGGTAGTTGGGATGGGAATGTCCTTAGAAGGGAGCTGCAGCAGGTGGGGGCCTGGCCTGGCCGAGATGTTTCAGGGCAGGGCCCTGAGTATCCTTTCCTGTTCCTGCAGCTGTGAACAGCTCCAAAGGCACATCCTCTAGGAGCCAAGTGTGGTCAGCACACCCGTGTACTGTCCAGGGGACACCAGCGTCCTCAAGAGCAGCGGGGGCTGCAGCATCATGGGTACGGTGAAATCTACATCCCCTGTGAGCCCCGGGGGCTACTGGGCTGTGGAAGCAGGTGGAGCTCCAGCATGAAGCTAGGGGCTGGGGGTGGCTCCTCCTGCCACAAGTGTTAGTACAGCCCCAGAGGCTAGAAGCCCAGGGGACGGGGCACCAGCCCCCAGCCTGGATGTTGTCCCCCTGCCACCAGGGTTGAAGACAAGGCTGTTCCAAAATCCCACCTTCCTATACTGATCGAAGTTTTCCCTTGGGTTTTCTCCGTGAGCCGCCCGTCAGGTATCTTCAAGAGTCACCTTTCACTTAGCTGCGTGCAGACCCTGCGCTAGGTCCCGGGGTGGGGGTGGGATGCAAAGAACGAAAATGCATCCGCCGTATATCTGGACCACGGACAGTCAGGCTCTAGTGCGGCCAAGAGAATGGCAATGGCCCCCAAACACTTCTCTTCCCCATGAGAAGGCCAAATGGGCACATCACAGCTCTGCTTTGTGGATCGTCCCATGGAACTTTCCCCACAAAGCCAGCCTCCCCCGACCCCGGGACATTCCCCTCCTCTCTTACCTCGGTCTGTCATGCGCCTAAAAAGTGAACTCCTTTTAACACCCACCTAATACACGTACTATTACAAATATCAAAATACCCCCACATCCCATTCCAAATTCCCAAGCCAGGTGCCAGGATTTCAGCTTCGCTTGGGACCTGTCCATGCTCCTCTCAGTTAGCACACGGAATCAAGAGGTGGTCTTTGGGCAGTAGATTTACCTGCTCAGGTGTGTTGAACTGGCGCTATAAAAATACATTTTTTCCTGCGCTCACAGTGGCAGCTGACGGCTAAGAAATGCCTAGCACAAAGGCAAGGGGACATGGAGTGTTTACTGAACAAAGGGACAATGGAATCAGCCCCACCCCTACCCTCTGCACGTAGCCAGCCCTGCCCTGCTCCCTCTCCTTTGAGTTCCTCTTGCTTTGGGTCGGATATGAATGTGCTCTCCTGGCTGCAGCGATACGGGGCTGCCTCAGCACACTCGGAGGCCCTGACTCAGGGGCTGCGAGGGGAGGGGAGGGGCTGAGCTGACCCCACCTCCTCAGAGCACAACACCTACTCCCGAATTGTGCTGCATCTGCAGAAGCCCTGCCCACCCAGGGATCCACGTCTCTGCCGTGAGCCTCTGGGCTTGTCTATTGCCAATCAACTGACTGTTCCCAGGCTACGGGAATCAGGAGTATTGGCCCTGCTCTGTGGAGGGCAACGAGGCTGAAGGGGAACTGATGGGCAGCTTTGGGGAACTGGGGGCTGGTGCGGAGTGCGGGGTTGGGAGTGGAAAGAGAGGTTATTATACAAAAGGGAAAACTACATATGAATGATTGGCAAGTGGCCTGTGGAGTGAGTGGGGAGCCATACAAATTCCCCTTAAAACCTGCACATCACACCCCAATAGTTTGCAAGTCACCTGCCACGTTAAAAACCACAGCCCTATTCCCCACAGACCTCCTCACCACATGGTCCCCTGCATATGTCCTAGAGAAAGTCTGTCATGTCTGTACTCGGCAGCCTCAAAGCCTGGGCTCTGCCTCCCCAGCCAGGTCCCCAGGCAGGGCAGGTGCAGACCTGGGGAAAGCAGGGAAGATAGGCAGCAGACTGGCTAGGGCGGGGCACCCCCTAGCCTCCTCTCCCTCTCGGGAGCCCCAAGACCTGGAAATGAGACTTGGTGGCAGCTGTTCCACCTCTGCCTGACCCTGATACCCTCCCTGTTGCCTCACTGATCCCCTGTAACAATCCCCCCACTACAGATGTCCCCTTGTGGCTCCCCTCTCCTGAGCACTGGGGTGCATCTCCTCTTCCCCCACAGCCCCGTGTAGGGCATCTCTTCTGTGCCAAGCCCTGCATTAGAAGCTGGTGATACAGAGGTGGCTACAACATGCTCGGAAACCTAGCGTGACTCTCAGCCTCACAGAGGAGTCGTGAGCAGTGACAGCCAGAGAGAATGGAAACGACAAGGAAAAGCAACTTGTGATTATGCCAGGCAAGGAGATCAGGGAGAAGCTCACAGAGAAGATTACAAGGACAGGGTCTGAACGGACAAGGGTTACTGACTTATGGGCAACATATTAAAAAGAACCCACCCACTTGCTTTTTCATTCACTCAATATAATATTTATCAAGCACCTGTCATGGGTCAGACCACCCAGGGGCTGGTGTCTCTGTGGTGAACAAGGCAGCCCCAGCCAGGGCTGACCTACCAGGAGGGACAGTAGACACAGTTCCTAGAGCCCATGGTAGGGACCATAAACTGGTGCAGCCACTTTGGAAAACAGTCCAGCAGTTCTTCAAAATGTTAAACACAGAGTTACCATGTGACCCAGCAATTCCACTCCTAGGTAGATACCCAAGAGAAATGAAAACATGTCCACACAAAAACTCGTACGTGAATGTTCATGGCATCACTATTCACAAGAGCCAAGAGGTGGAAACAACCAAAATGTCCATCAGTGGATGAATGGATAATCAAAATTTGGTCTCTCCATACAATGAAATATTATTTGGCCATAAAGAGGAGTGAAGTACTAATACGTGCTCCAACATGGATGAACCTTGAAAACATGAGGGAGATAAAAGAAGCCAGACACAGAGACCACATATTCTATGATTCCATTCATATGAAATTCCAGATTAGGGCAATCTACAGAGACAGAAAGCAGATCTGTGGCTGCCTAGTGGGCTGGAGGGAAGAGGAGATGGGGTGGCGGGGACAGCCAAAGGTTTCTTTTGAGGCGATGAGAACATTCTAAAAGGGACTGGGGTGACGGTTGCACTTATCTGGGAATATACTAAAACCGCTGAATTGTAATTTTCAATGAGCGAATTATATGATATGTGAATTATATCTTAATAAAGCTATTTTTAAAAAATGGGGCCCTGGCCCCAATCCATGCCCCTGGGGCTTACAGCCTACCTGAGAGTACAGACCTGGAACAGGAAATTACAGATGTCAGGCTTGTTGTGAAGGAGGACATAACTGAGGGTCCTACCCTGGTCACGGGCCTCGGAAAGATCCCCAGGGGAGGGGGCAGGCAAGCTGGATCCCAAAGGCCAGCAGGACTGAGGGGAAGCAAGGAAGCCCAGCAGGGGCTCCAGGCTGAGGGATCAGCAGCTGTGAACCAGAGTGTGCGGCGTCAGACGGGTGAGGGCCGGTGGCTTTAGGGATGCACATCCACACCCGGGAAGGAGGGGATGGGACAACGGGGGCCTCATGGCCTCCATTCCCACTTGAAGCCCTGTCACTCTGGATCTGGCCCTAGAGCCAGCTAAGCTCCTTGCTGATTAAGCACTCAAAGCTCTGAAAACTACAGGAATGCTCGGCCTGCAGTCAGCAGAAACAGAGATGACAACAGGCCACCCACCTCTGTCCCAAAGATGACTACCCAAGGCCCAGGAGGCACCCCAGTGGAGTAAAGGAGGAGGAGGAGAGAAGATTCCCCCACCCTCACAATGAGGTGGGCTTGAGCCTGGCGACCATCCCTTTGGGAATTCCCATCCTAGAGTGGCCCAGGCCCCAGGGGAAGGGAGACTTGTCTGGAACCGTCCACTAGGCAGACTCATCCCAGTAGTGAGGGCACCCCAGCTCAGTCCTGGACATGAGCTACAGGCCCCGGCGCATCCCCCTCAGTGCTGTGCAGCCATGCCCCCATTCTCCCCCTCTCTCCAGGGAGGAGGTGACTCTAGGCAGGCAGGACAAAAGTGCCTCCCGGTAGTTCCCTGGGCGGTTCACCTCCATTACCTGGGCAAACATCTGAGTTTCTCCCAGGACCCACCCTGCACCTATAGGGAGGATCAGGCCCCGCCCTGCCCTCGGAAGGAAGGGAGAGCTGACTGCTGGAAGCCAGAGCCTCCCTGCATTCCACCCGGCCACGGGAATCCAAATCCCAGCCCTTCCCAGAGCGCCCCCATGAGGACAGGTGGGGAACAGCCCAAAGAGGCCTGGGGCAGGTGGGAGGACCCTGAATGAAGCCCCTTGTTTTTGTGTCTGTCCCCCCGAATGTCTCCCATTTCTTGTCCCTCTTCTCTCTAGGAGAGCCTTCCTTGCCCCACTGTGCCCTCCCTCAGATGCCCTCTGCCCTTCCCCTGGGTCCCCCAGGATCCCTTGCTCATCCAAGTCCCATCAGCGGCCCCAGGTGGACCCACTACCGCCTCTCTCCCCTTGGGGCTCGGATTGGGGGAAATGGCTGCAGAAATGGAACTGGGGGCAGAGAAGGGGAACTTAGGATCACTGAGTCTGGTAAAAGGAAGAGGGCTGCACCCAGCAAGCATCCCAGCACCTAATCTTGATGTCGGCTCACATCACACCCAATAAAGGTTTGTTGAAGCAAACCGACCTGCACGCCTGCGAGCAGGTCACCTGTCACATTTCACCCTGACAGGTGATAACTGTGGGCAAGTGAAGAATTTGGGCTAAACCTGAAAAAAGTCATTCTGCCTGAAAGGGTGGGGACGGGCTCAAGCATAAGGGGTGCTTTGACTCTCCTCGGAGGTGTTTAGATTCTATCCAAACATCACTAGTCTGACAGGGCAGAGGGCTCTCTCCTCATCGCCCCCCTCCTTCTGCTGGGGGACCCCTGAGCTTCCCTTCCCACCAGGGCAGGTCTCAGCGTGAACACGTCCCAGTGAGTGCCTCTCTCCTGTGCAAACTTGTCCCTAGGCAAAACAGAAACATCTGAAGAAGATGGCTTTAGCAAAGCCTTCTCACCATCTGGATTTCCCTGTCACCCTCCTCCGCTCCCACAGGCATGCGCGCACACACACACAATCACACACACACACACACACACACACACACACACACACACACACAGTGCAGTCACTGTGCACCCAGGGTTCACAGGCTCTGCTCAGCCAATCAGGATGGCCCCTTCCCCTCCCATCCCCTCCTCCCTGCCAAGCCCTCATCAGCAGTTCCCCCTCCGCCCCAGGCAGTTAGCATCGAGATGAGCCAGCAAACTGCCTACACTAGCTCAGCCAGCAGATCTCAGGATTACATCCAGACCAGCTCCCAACAGGAAGCAGAAACTGTCAGAGCAGCAAAAGCCCCAGCCCGGAGTTTCCAGGACAACTCCCCTCTCCCCACCTGCTGAGGACTGTGTTTTGCATTGTCTGATGAAATAATGCCTCAGAAGTATAAACTGCTAATGGCAACAGCCCATCTCAGAAAAGGGGTTATGCGTGACTGGTCTCAATTACCGCCACCCCGCCTGGGCTGTTAAGGTTGAAGGAAGCTGAACCACAGGACAGCCCCGGGAATGGCTGGTGGGGTAATGATGCCACAGCCACTGGAGTGGGAAGCAGGTGGGGTGCTGGACGGGAACAGAAATGATGGCTTACCAGTGAAAGGAGGATTGTGCAAAAGAGAGGGGAAGGGGGCAGAGAGAAAAAGAGGGGGACGGAGGGGGGGAAAGAAATGGATGACAATAACCGCACCAGGCTCCACACAGCATACACCCCAAACATTTTCACGTGTAACCCGCACATACTGTGCAGTAGGTATAATTCCATTTTACAGATGAAGAACCTGAGGCTTAGAGAGGTTAAACAATTTCCCCAGCTCATTTGTATACCATGGAGGGCGAATGTTGCACAGTGATAATAAAAGGCAAGCAGACTTTTAGTTGGGTGTATTGTTGTTTTTAAGTTCTCTACAGACACGCACCCCTGACTGCCTGCATCCAGGGTGTGCCACTACCGTGCCCTTCCCATGCCACTGCCCAAGGTCACACTGCTGACTGATGGCAAAATTGGGACTGAACCCAGTTCCATTTGACTCCAAGGGCTGTGTCAAGTCTTCTGTTCCCGGCCTGGCATACTCACTGGTGCCCTCTATGCCATCCCTCCTGCTCCCCTCCCCTTTTCTCCTCCACAGGGGTCCCCCATCCCCTTCCCAGTCACCTGGATTCCCTTGCCTGGCCTCAGTGGAGGGGGATGCCCTTTCCTCCAAGCAGCCAGGCTTACACCCCAAGAGGCTGGAGCTGGAGGGCAAACTGAGCTCTTGGATTTCTGCACCATCCTCCTCAGGGTCATTCCTGTCCATTTTGGAGACTAGAGTCTCCTCTTCCTGAAATACTTACAAAGCCAAATGCCCAAATTCCTCTTCTTTCACCCCCTGTCCTTTCTCCCTTTTTCCTCCTGCTTTTAATCTTTGCGATGTCTTCATTCATTCAACAAAACCATATAGCATGCCTCCCACATGTCCCCGCTATCCTAAGCAGGAGACACAGAGGAGGAAAGAAACACACAACAGTGCCTGCCTCCTGGAGCTTTTATTCCAGCCTAGGAAGACAGGTGATAAACAGGTAAATCCATGCAGGAAAGGACCTCAGACTGTAAGCACTGCTAAGGAGAAGAGGAAGTGGGGAGGGGGAATAGAGAGTACACAGGGGAGGGGGCTTTAAGGAGGGGGCGACCCATGAGCAAAGAACTGGAAGAGTTGAGGGACCCGGCCATGTAGCCATTTGCAGGAAAAGAGTTCCCAGCAGAAAAACAACAACAACAACAGCAAATGGGAAGGCCTCTGAGTAGGAGTTTTCCTGCCTGTCTGATGGCCACACAGGAGGCCAGGGTGGCTGGAGCAGGGTGAGCAGTAGGACGGATAGAGGGAAGTGAGGTCAGTGAAAGAGGAGAGCAGACTACGTAGAGTCCCGTATGGCATTTACTCTGAGTGGGATGGGAAACCACCAGAGGCATATGAGCTTAGAAATGGCATGATCTGACATGTTTTTAAAGGACCCTTCTGACTATGGTGTTAAGGAAAGTCAGAGGGGGCAAAGGAGGAAGCAGGGTGACTAGCTGGAAGGAGACTTCAATAGACCCTGTGAGGAGTGATGGGCTTGGACCAATATGGTAGCAGTGGGGTGATGAGAAGTAGTAGGAGTCCAGGTATATTTTGCAGGTAGGACTTGCCAATGGATTGAATGTGCGATATGGAAAAAGCTGAGGAATAAAGGATGACTCCCAGATATTTGGCCTGAGCCACTACAGGGATAGTGAGCCTGGCAAGTGGAACATATTTCATAGGAACAATCAATCGGGAGAACAGCTTTGGATAGATGAAGGCTGAGATACTAATCGATATCCAAGTAGAGATGTGGGGGCTTCCCTGGTGGCACAGTGGTTGAGAGTCCCCCTGCTGATGCAGGGGACGCGGGTTCGTGTCCCGGTCCGGGAGGATCCCACATGCCGTGGAGCGGCTGGGCCCGTGAGCCATGGCCGCTGAGCCTGCGCATCCAGAGTCTGTGCTCCGCAAAGGGAGAGGCCACAACAGTGAGAGGCCCGCGCACCATAAATATATGTGTGTGTGTGTGTGTGTGTGTGTGTGTGTGTGTGTGTGTGTGTATACATACATGTGGGGCACAGAAGAGATGCCTGGGATAGAGATACACCTTGGCAGTCATCAGTGGAAAGATGGTATTTAAGTCATGAGGCTGTATGCTGTCATGAAGGGAACAAGTATAGATAAAGACATGAACAGGAACAAGGGCTGAGCCCAATGATGCTGTGGTGTGTGGAGGTCGGGGATATGAGGATAAACTGGTTGAGAAAACTGAAAAGAAGCAGTCAGTAATATGTATAGAAAATCAGGAGAATGTGGTGTCTGGAAACCAAAAGAAGAAATTGTTTTAAGGAAAAGGGAATGATCAACTATGTCAAATCCTGCTAAGTGAAATGAGAGCTGGGAATGGACCAGTGATTTTAGCAACCTGGAGGTCACTTGCAACCTTCACAAGAAGTATTGTGTTATTATTATTTTTCTGCTTCTCCCTTTAGACATACACCTGATAGCTGGGTCTGTATAAAACAGTGGTAAACTAGGAACAGAGGAAAACTTCCTCAACTTGACAAAAAATATATATATCTACAAAAAAACTACAGCTAACATTGTACTTAATGGTAAGAAACTTGAAGATTTCCCACCAAAAATCAGGAATAAGGCAAAGATGCCCCCTCTCACCGCTGCTTTTCAACATCAAACTGGAAGTCCTAGCTAATGCAGTAAGACAAGAAACAGAAATCAAAGATATAGAGATTGGGAAGGAAGAAAATAGTGAAGACCTGAGATGGTTAGCTCCAGAGAAAAGCACATATCCCCTTCCAAGTAGAATCCCAAGTGAGCACAAGTTCCCCCAGGCACAGACGAGTAGGACAAATCATGTCACTCTCTAGAATAGAAAAGGCAAACATCTGTCTCTGGGTCCTGAAATACTTGCGATATTGATTAACGATGATAATGATAGCCAGTGACTTAGAACTTTTCATTTCCTACCCAGATGCTTATTGCTTGGTTTCTCTCCCTCCTAACCAAAGATTCATCAATAATGCAAGGAACCCGCATAGGCAGGACTATAGATCAGCCCTAATGTGTATTGTGGGGGCTCAAAATCATGTGGTTAACTTTCCACACAGATACACGGCCAAATCATACATAATTTTGGCCTCAAACTATGCCACAAAAGTATTGGTTGGTGGAAGTCCTCAAGATTAATCTCCCCCCAACACCAGGAGGATAGAGACCATCTTTTTATCTCTGTACCCTCGGCACCAAGCACATTACCTGAGAGAGAGTAACTGGAAATTGTCAAATGAATAAACGAACGTATGAATGAATGGATCTCCTTTGAGTGTCTCAGATCAGACATGTATCTACACTACCCCAAATGAGCTTTAGTGACGATTCAATTTTTATGTAAACAGTCAAATCAGATCATGAAGGTTAGATAAAACACTGCAAAATGTTTTTGGACTGTTTAATCCATCTACAGGAATGCAACCAACTGTATTCTCACCATATCATTTCTTACTTAGGGCTATGAAAACCCTGCCTGTCTTCTGCACACCCCCATCTATTGAGGGGGTTATCTGTATAGCTGCATCCCTTGCAGCCTCCTGCTGGAGCAGTTACCATCCTAACTTTCTGGTGGTTAGCCACACTTACTGTGGAAAGTCTATTGGATTTATGACCAAAGCAAATTAAGGTCCCCATAATGGCAATAGTGGTGGACTTGTGGAAGAAGTAGGACCATAATGTTTACGTGTTTATATGTTTTTAATGTTTATAGGTTTGATGTTATGGCCCTGATTCTGAGGAAAATAGGTGTGTCTGAGATTAGCTCATTGTGAAGGAGGTTACAGGCTGGAAGGTTTTCTGCTAACTACCCAAGCTCATAAATGCTTCCAAAGGGCTTTTTCCATTTTTAGGGGGCCAATCCTCAGATCCCCACACACATAAAAGTGCTTAGAGGGATCCACCGGCCTCAGAGGGCCTCCCAGCTCCGGCTCCCCCTGCTCTGCAGTCGCTGCTCGCCTCTCACCCAGGACACCGTCACACCTTGCCGCTCCGACACAGTCAGCTCTGGTCGCCGTGTGGGCAGCTTCAGCTCTTGCTCAGCAATGAACCCGAACCACTTCCGGGCCAGCTCTGTCTTCTGCAGGAGTGGGCCCCACTTCCAGGGTCTTAACAGCTTTGGCAGTCGGAGTGTCATCAGGTTTGGATCGTGCTCACCCCGGATAGTAGCTGTGTGCCCTCGGCCCATCCGCTACGGAGTTGGCCTTGGTTCTGGCAGTGGGATGGCCTTTGGCTTTGGTGATGGGAGCGGTGCTGGTCTGGGGTTTGGAGCTGGCAGTGGCCTCGGCCATGGCTTCGGCGGCCCTGGCTTTGGCTACCAAGTTGGAGGAGCTGGAGCGCCAACAGCCCCGTCCATCACAGCAGTGACTGTTAACCAGAGCCTGCTGACCCACCTCAGCCTGGAGGTTGACCCTAATGCCCAGAGGGTGAAGAGGGATGAGAAGGAGCAAATTGAGACCCTCAACAACAAATTTGCCTCCTTCATCGACAAGGTACTTAGGACAGCTCAACCTCCGGGTCTGGGATGATGTGAGCTAAACGCACTGAGATGTTCTTTCCCTTAAGAAGAACGGGTCCAGACCTAGGGCATCGACCTTGAGCCCAGATCCTTCAGGCACCAGCCAGAGGCATGGCGGTATGATTTCTGGGTCACTCCGCTGCGGAGCCAGGACGAGCCCGAGGAAGCACTGCATGGAGGGATAGATTAAGACAGTGGTGGTGTCTTCTGGGGGAAGGAGGAACATCCAGCCAAATCTGAAGGCATCTGAACAAACTAAGACCTACCACCTAGTCGCTTAGAAATGTCTCCCAAACAGGCTAGAAACACTAACACCTCCACCAGCTGTTGGCTGGTACAGGTTTAAGAGGTTTTATCCTTTGAGATCCTCATGCTCTCTTTCAAGTTTCCATGGTTTCTGAGGCTGAGTGGCCACACCTATTCAGGCTTAAAGAAATGGAGAATGGAGTTGAGTAATTTTTGTACATAGCAAAGAATTCATACCCCTCCCCCACCTGGGTTATCCAGATTCAGCTGAGTCGCCTAGATTGAGGGAAACAGTAGGGAATGACCACTGGTGGTCACTGGTCTTCAGGCTGATGAGAGGAACAGAGAGGTGGAACTGACACAGCCCCAAACCCCAGACCGTGTCTCCATGAAGTGGGGATGCTCTATTGTGTCTGAGATTGGAAACTCACCTCTGTGAGCTTCATTTCACTCCGAAATGAGGGGTTGGAGCAAATGGCCTCTGTGTTCCCCTCCAGCTCTATAAGTCTCAGCTGATGGAATTTCTGAGGTGATGGGTATGAATTATGACCTGAGAATTCCCACCTCCTAATACCACATCCCAGCCCAATGTACTTTATTCTGCTCCTCATTCCCTGCTAGGGATGGCTGAAATCAGTTTTCAGATATAGGCAAACCCCAGCTCAGGTAGAATCGATCTCCAACTTCCCAGTGAACCAGCCCTCACCTTTCTCAGAGGGTTGAAAGGGAAATGGTTGAAGAGCTTTGGTTCCAAAGCTTCTGTTTGTAGATAAGCCTGGTTGAGCACGAGGAGGGGTCGCAGACCTGCTCTGCAGATTCTACTGAGTTAGAGGAGGAGCTAAATTCAACAGAGGGGGGAACGATGTCACCACAGGTTTAAGTCACCTCTGGCCATCTGAGCAACGTTGACATACAGGTGACTATATCAAGCACTTCAATTGCCATGTCTTTGCCCCTGTGGATTTAGGTGCGGTTCCTGGAACAGCAGAATAAGCTCCTAGAGACCAAGTGGAACTTCCTCCAAGAGCAGAAATATGGCAGGAGCAACCTGGAGCCCCTCTTCGAGAACTACATCACCAACCTGCAGAGACAGCTGGACGTAGTGAACAGCGAACGGGCCCGGCTGGAGGCTGAGAGGAACAACGTGCAGGATGTCCCTGAGGGTTTCAAGAAGAAGTGAGTGGCTGCTGGACTGCACTGACCTAGGATGGGCACGGGCTGGTCCCCAGAGCAGCGGCCAAGCTTGGGTGAGAGCTGCCGGAAGGATCAGGGTTGAATGCTGGTTTCAATTCCCAGCCTGAAGACAGGGGTGGGGATGTGATATGTATGGGAGGAGGAGGCCCTCCATGGGTCCTGAGGAGAAAGGAGACTTGGAATTGGGCATGGTTGTCCCTAATCCTACCTGTGAGCATGGGTGAGTTGACCCCAGGAAAAGAAACTCTCTGATTTTGAGAACAGTGCCTAAGTCCAGCCACAAATAAGGTCCTACTTCCTCTAAGCGCAATGACCCTAAGGCTTTTCCAGCAGAGGAGCACAGCAAAGGTCCAGATTTTCAGACCCCACATCCAATTTGAGAAAGTAAAAGGGATTTGGAGAAACCAAGGGCTGTGGACTCATAAAAGGTCTTAAAGATGGGACAGAGTGGATGAAAACATGCAGGGAGCCAGGCTCCTGGACGGAGCAGAGAGATCACAAGAGGTGATAACTGGGGAGCTGGGAGTAATCGGCTCTCAGTTCAGAGTGAGAACTCACCCTCTTCATCCTTATCATCCACATATGAAGAGGAGGTGGAACTCCTGACCAACGCTGAGAATGAGTCTGTGGCTCTGAAGAAGGTAAGGAGAGCAACAGGCCCAGGCAAACTTCTCCTCCAGACAGACAAATGTTCTCGCAACTCCAGGACACTGCCCGGACAGACCTGTGAATACTCACACACAGTGGACCCCCTAAGGTCACAACCGCTTCCCTTCGAAGTTCTGATTTGGCCTCCAGTGACTTAGGATTGGGTCTTCATGAGAGCAGAGGTCTGAAGGGATGACATTTGAAGAGTCTTGGATTATCCAGACTCTTCCTGCCTCTAAATAAGCATCAGAAAATGTCCAGCATCCCTGGGGGTTTCATGCTATATAAGGGAGAAGAACAAGAGTCACTAAGCTGTATTTCCACCCAATGACTTTCCCATCTGTCCCACTTGGCCTGGCCCTGTGGGAACTGGCCTGGTCTTCCCACCCACCTCCAGAACCTGCCAAGGCGGGGAGGTTAAACAGTGCGCAAGTAATGAGCATTTTATCCTTCTCTCTTTGATACAGGATGTGGATACAGCTTTCTCAAATAAGTCTGATCTAGAGGCCAACGTGGATACCTTAACTCAGGATATCAACTTCCTGAAAACCCTACACATGGCGGTAAGGGGTCATCCCCTCTGAGCTATCCAAGGAGCTCAGTGTGTGGTCTGGACTCCCTGGGGGATTCACTGGACTAGTGTATTTTCTAACCTTTGGTATCATACCTCTTTCCTCCCATCAAATCTATATCCTCTATAGTTGATGCATGTACAAGCGGAGAAGGTAAGGGGAGCAGGCTTCTCGGCAGCCTGACTCAGGTCTGTGAATCAGCTCCTTGGATCCATGAGCCAACTTCTGTTGACCAATCTAAAGACTGGGGTCTAGGAATGTCACTTCCTATCTACTGAGGAGAAGACCCTGGAAAACTGATTTTCTAGGAGATGTAAGAAAAACTGTGTTACCTAATTAGTCAAATGAACCAGCGATCTTCTGCTTCTGTTTGGTCTGGAACGATCCCAATCAGAGCTAAATGGCTGGCTCTGAGTGGAAAGGCTGAAGAAAGCTCTCTCGGGGGCCCTCACCTTGCAGGCCAGTTCCCAGCCCTCCCCCAGCCCCACCCCTGGTTCTATTAAGGACTTGGGATATAGGAATTCCTAGACCACCATGTTCTAAAATATTGTCAGCTCTCAGTGATCCAGACTGGCACAGCCACTGTATGGATAAACCAAAGAAAGTTTAAGCTTTAGCATGGTCTCGCTCCTCTCCGCCAAGTCCTTAGGCTCCCATGGTTTTAATAGTCACCTAAGAAGTTAAGATGTTAAAGGAATGTCTCCTAGTGTATAACAAGGGTTTAAAGTCAAACTGAAACGGTTCTGGGCCACCTCTTTTTCTTTGCTTTTGGTTTGGATGATCTGCCCCATTGCTGTGCTCTGAACAAACAAGCAATGCTCTCTCCCCCGACTCCGCATCCTGGGGACCCTGTGGCAGAGCCCCGGGCACTGACGGGACTCTGAACCCATCTGTCTCGCTGATCCTACAACACAGGAAATCCAGTTGCTGCAGTCACACATCTCTGAGACCTCAGTCATCGTGAAGATAGACAACAGCCGGGACCTGAACTTTGATGGGATCATCGCCGATATCAAGGCGCAGTATGAAGAGACTGCCAGGCGCAGTCGGGCTGATGCAGAGGCCTGGTACCAGACCAAGGTGGGCAGGAGGGCACTGGGGAAAGGGTGTAGGCAGCCCTGGGGTCAGACTCATGGATGACAAAGTGGGCTGTGATCTTGACCCAATCTTCAAGCCCTCGGAATACCCCTTTCTCCCCCACCCGCCAGTATGAGGAGATGCGGGTGACAGCTGGCCAACACTGTGACAACCTGCGTAACACTCGGGATGAGATCAATGAGCTGACCCACCTGATCCAGAGGCTGAAGGCAGAGATCGAGCACGCCAAGGCTCAGGTGGGCGAAAGAAAGGAGAGAAAGCCCCACAGGGAGGACAGGCAGGGCCCCAAGCTTTGGGGAGCCCAAGTCTGAAGATGTGGGGGAGGCCACCAGGACCCAGAAACAGAGGAATAAAAGAATTAGTCCAGGAAGACTTCCTGGGGGAGGAAAATGTGGAACCAGGGAAAGAGTCTCCCATGTAGAAGGAAAGACCTGGGGCTGACTTAGAGGGGCAGGTGAGGCAGAAAGAACGGCTTTACTCTCTGGACCCCATTGGTCTTAGAGCAGCAGAAATCAGTAAGTGCAAAATCAGTGAGGATAGAAATGGAAGATAAGCAATGTTCTGCTCCCTGCTGACGTCAAACTACAGGATGACAATCCCTGGGGAAGCATCCTCCACAGGCTCCACCCCTGGCTTAGCACCATGCCATGTGCCCACTCACAGGGGGCAGAGTTTCTAGTCTGACCTGAGGATCCCCTAGTCCCTGCCAAAGCCCACCTGCAAACTGCCCTCCCCCCAGCACTGCAAGCTGGAGGCCGCTGTGGCCGAGGCAGAGCAGTGGGGCGAGGCAGCCCTCAGCGACGCCAAGTGCAAGCTGGCGGAGCTGGAGGCTGCCCTGCAGCAGGCCAAGCAGGACATGGCACGGCAGCTGAAGGAGTACCAGGAGGAGATGAATGTCAAGCTGGCCCTGGACATCGAGGTCGCCACCTATAAGCGCCTGCTGGAAGGCGAGGAGAGCCACTAAGTGCTCTCAGTGCAGCAGGTGGGAGTGGGTCAGGAGGAACGAAGGACTACCTTTTTTTTTTTTTTTTTTTTTTTGTGGTAGGCGGGCCTCTCACTGTTGTGGCATCTCCCGCTGCGGAGCACAGGCTCCGGACGCGCAGGCCCAGCGGCCACGGCTCACGGGCCCAGCCGCTCCGCGGCATGCGGGATCCTCCCGGACCGGGGCACGAACCCGTGTCCCCTGCATTGGCAGGGGGACTCTCAACCACTGCGCCACCAGGGGAGCCCAGGACTACCTTTTTGATGGGCAATGTGGGGACCGCCAAGGAGCATGATATCATTGGAAGAGAGAAGCCCTGTGGCTTCATGCAAGCTACTGACGCAGCTGCTGGGTAATCCAGATCGCTACCCGCCTCACTCAACCCAACCTGACTTTGGCCGTATATAAATGGTGGTGGACTTATGGCTATAGGCCAACACCTGGGGAACTGGCTGAATTCTTCCATTTTAGTCCGAATGTTTGACTTCAGTGGAGTCACAGCCTTTGAGACACCCAGACAAGAGAAGGGAAAAGTGGGTACTGACTATGTAGACAGTAGGAACTACTCGGACCCAGGCCACTTCCCCTGATGCCACCGCCCGTCCCTCCCCCCACCCCCAGTGGGAGGGGGAGGATGAGGCAGCCTCACTGAGGGTTTCATCCTCCCACAGCGGTGAGCAGTTCCCGGGGCGGCCCGGTGTGCGGGCCCCCGAGCCTCTGGTCACCACCTGCAGCCTCTCCGGCGGCGGGGTCACCATCTCGGGCCGCAGCAGCAACCGGTCCAGCGGCTTCTGCAGCTCGAACGTGGGCGGGGCCCAGGTCGTGGGCGGGGCCCAGGTCGTGGGCGGTGGGGACCCGCTGAGCGCGGGCTTCCAGGGAGGGGAGCTCGGTGCTTGTGGGCGAGACCTGCGCCCCCAGCGTCCCCTGCCCGCTGCCCACCGAGGACGGCTTCAGCAGCCGCGGTTGCAGCGTCCGCTTCGTGTCCACCACCACCTCGAGCCGAGCGCCGACCAGCCACCAACCAGGAAGAACCATCTCCACGGCTTCTGCTTCTGTCCCCAAAGTGCCCGGACTCTGGGCCGAGGGCGCTCTAGGTACCCATCCTGCCAAGAAGCCGAGGGCTGCTCTGCCTGGCCTGTGTCCTCTGGGGGGATTTTTTTTCACCACCTAAACGCTCCATCCACAGCCCCAGCGGACTGGCCTCTCCCTGACTCCCAATTTCCTTCCTTTGGGTCACTCCTCACCACCCAGCCCAAAGACCTCAAGAAATGCAGATTCAATACAATTACAAAAATCAGCATGTTGGTCCTAGCTTTGGATTAACTTAGAGAATGGAGAGCTGGCTGTCCACACAGCAGGTGTCCTCAAGCCACCGTCCTCTGCTTCCCTCCCCTTCCTTTCCCTGGCAGGAGAAGGTCCTTTCCTTCTCTTCCTGACCCAGAAGGATCCACAGTTTTTGGTGGGCCAAGCGATCCCAGAGATGGTTCTTCTCTGAGCGGCATAGGTCCTAGCTGCTTCTCTTCCTGGGGTGTTGGTGAAACCCTGGCATGCGAGTCCACGAGGTGGGTGAGTGCTGGTAGAGAGATGGACCCTGCAACACTCCACGCCCCTGCTGGTGGTGTGAGGGAGGCCCAGCTCTGTTCACTGCAGGGGGGTTTATGTCTGCATGCTCCAGGGAGGCCTGGGCTGGGGTGGGTGCCTGTCTGTACTGCTCTTTGTGTTGCTGGGATTTCAATTAACTTGCCAAGCTAGGATCACTAGGACTCTGGCCTTTCCTTCCCAATCACACTGGGGACGGGGGAGCTTGCCTCCTAGACTCCACTAGCCCACCCCCCTGGGGACTTGCCAAGGGCAGAGGCTGGTGTCCTGGGACAGAGGAGGTACTGAGGAAAGAGCGCTCAGGCCCCTCTCTGGAGGGGCTCACAGCTCAGCAAGGGAGACGAGACATATAGCAAAAACTCTGAAAACAAATGCCAAGCAGCCCACTTCTCTCCATGCATTGCCCTCCAGCCTCCTCCCTACCAGGGCGAAATCCTTCACTTGTTCCCCAAGTCCCACCCCGCCCCCAGTTCCTCTGGGATCATTGCAGGGGCCAAGAGACCCAACCATGTGTTTAACGGGTTGGAACTTTCAGTCCACCCTCCCCAACCTCCAGGGAGGGAAGCAGGGTTGGAGTTTGAATCAATCAATCAATCCTGACTATGTAATGAAGCCTCCATAAAAACCCCATAAGGACTGGGGGATTCAGAGAGTTTCCGCATTGGTGAACATGTGGAGGAGTGGCACACGTGGAGAGAACGTGGACGCTCTGCACCCTTCCCCCATACCTTGCCCTATACATCTCTTCCATCTGGCTGTTCCTGAGTTATATCTTTTTATAACAAACTGGTAATCTAGTAAGTAAAATGTAAGTAAATCTAGTAAGTAAAATACCTAAGTATCAGCCTTTAAAAAGGATCTGTATGCTAAAAACTATAAAACAATAATGAAAGAAATCAAAGAGGACCTAAATAAATGGAGATACATACTATGTTCATGAATTGGAAGATTCAATATTGCTAAGGCATTGATTCTCCCCCAAAGATGGCATAAGGTTCAAACCTGTGGACTCACAGACCCCAGTTCAAATCCCAGGCTCTCTACTTAAAATAGCTGTGTGACCAAAAGTAATAATAGGCAAGAATAATACTTATAGATTGAACTGAGAAGAGTTTCAAGTGTGTTTTGTGTTTTAACTTGACTTTTTCAACAATCTTAGGCAGTAGGCACTTTAATAATTTCCCTTTTGACAGATGACAGAATCAAGGCCCAGGGGTCAAAGCAGAGGCATTCTGACTCCAAAACTCACACTCATCACCACCATGCTGTTCTGTCTGTCACAATCTCACTAAGCCTCTTGCCTCATCTGTAGAATGGAAAATAGTTCCTATTTCAAAGATTATTAGCCCATAGCCTGGCACACAGTGATGCACAACAAACGGTTGCTACTGTTTTGATGGTGATGGTGGTGGTGGTTCTAGTTTTACTACTAATGGAGAAGAGCTGTGTTCAGCAGCTCAGCCACTCCAGGACCAAACAAGGGTGGATACCGAAGTGTCAGCGGACTGTTTCCAGCGTCTGCACCTGCACCGAAGCCCCAGCTCTGATCCACAGGCAGGCGACTCCCTAGCCTTTCCAGCTCCGGCAACCAGGACTGAGCCTCTGCGGGGCTGCCTGTGGGGCTTTGCTGCCCTCTGCTGGCCACCAACTTCCGTGGAGACACCGCACCAGGGCATTTTCAAAGCACTCCCGCAATAGGATTTTGCGGAGGGAGAGGGGAGTTTTTTGTTTCGTTTTTTTTCCTTTTGTTTTTTTTAATCAATTTCCCTAAGTTTTTTTTTAATTGACGTATATTTGATTTACAATATCGTGTTAGTTTCAGGTGTACAGCACAGAGATTCATTTCTGTATACATATACAAATATATATATAAATATTCCTTTTCAGATTATTTTCCCTTATAGTTTATTACCAAGTATTGAGTACAGTTCCCTGTGCTATGAGAGGGGAGTCTTTTAAAAACAAATTGTTTTCTCCAAAACTGTGTTTAGGACACAAACATTGCAACACTGAATAGCAACTTTAGGAAAAGAAATCCACCCCCTCACTCACCAGCCCAGCACAGCACTGTTTTCACCATCCTGTGTCTCTGTCAGCCTGGGTTCCCACAGATGCTCAGAAAACCACAGGCTTGAATCAGGAAAGAGCCATGGAGGGCTCTGAGCGCCACGGTTCTCAAACTAAGTGTGCTCCTCAGGACTCAAGGGCCACACATAAAACATTTTATGTGTTTTATGCCACACATAAAACATTTAAAGTATCCAAGACATCCATTCATTTACACAGTCATTCAGTCAGCAAGTATTTACTGGGCACTTACTCTATCCCCAACACTGTTCCAAGTGCTTGGGAACCATCAATGAACAAGATGGACAAAAATCCTGCTTCCATGGAGTTTATTTTGGGGTGAGAGGAAAGACTGATAATCATCAAGAAATAGAACAGACAGGCCAATTATAGGGTGTGCTAGAAGGTGTTAAGTGTTATGGAACAAAGAAATAGATCAGAGCAGGATAAGCTGGATGGAGAACGCTCTGGGAGGGAGAAGGCAGGTTGCCATTTTTAAAAGAAATACCAGAGAAGCCTGTTTGAATAGTGACGTTTGGGCAAAGAGCCACAGGTGGCAACGGAGCGGGCCATGTGGCGGAGGGAACAGCATTCAGGGCAGAAGGGCCAGTCAGTGCAAAGGCCCTGAGTCAGGAGTGGGCCAGGTGTGTCTGAGGAGCAGAGGGAGGCCGGTGTGGGTGACGAGAGCAAGGGGATGAGGTGAGAACTGTAACAACAGGGACAGGCGGTGCATCATTAGGACTTTTTTTTTTCTTTCTTTTTTTACTTTGAGTGAAATGGAGAATTATCGGGGCATTTGAGCAGAGGAGTGACACAGCTCAGTGTCTTAAGGGGATCACTGGAGTGGGGGTGGGCAGGGCAAGCAGAGACCAGCGTGTCCATCTTTTTTTTTTTAATAAATTTATTTATTTATTTTTGGCTGCTGTTGGGTCTTAATTGCTGTGCGCGGGCCCTCTCTAGTTGTGGCAAGCAGGGACTACTCTTCATTGCTGCGCGCAAGCCTCTCATTTTGGGGGCCCCTCCCACCGCAGAGCACGGGCTGTAGGCACTCTGGCTCAGCAGCTGTGGCTCGCGGGTTCTAGAGCGCAGGCTCAGTAGTTGTGGCGCACGGGCCCAGCCGCTCCGCAGCACGTGGGATCCTCCCAGACCAGGGCCCGAACCCGTGTCCCCTGCACCGGCAGGCGGGCTCCCAACCACTGCGCCACCAGAGAAGCCCCATCGTGTCCATCTTATCTGTTTGTGTAGCTGGATAGATAGACAGACAGACAGACAGATAGATAGATAGACAGGCAGGTTTATATAGCTGTTTTCCTCCTAAGATTTAGGGAAATGGTTCTACTGCTAAAGAAGAAGAGAAGGAGATGAAGGAAGAGAAGAAGACGAGGGAGGGGAAGGGAGGGGGAGGAGGTAGAGGAGGAGGAGAGGAAGAAAATTTCAAAACCATTAGTATGGTCCAATTTTGAAATTTGAGGCTCTGTATTTACTGAGCATCTGCTCTGGCCCAGAATAGCCACAGGAAACAGCAAAGCCATGAGAGAAAGCTGCCTGCAGGAAGGCATGTGGACAGGGTTCGGGAGGAGAGTCTAGAGTTCCTGGCAGGGAAGCCCATGAGAGGAAAGATGGGGTGGCCCAGGGAGCGGCTTTGCCAGCTGGATGAGGGGCCCAGCCCCAGATGTGCTTGGGAGGGTCCGGTGTTCATCCAATGCCTCTCTGTTGCTCTGACCTCACTCCTCTCACATAGGGTCTCTGAGTCACACCCAAGTCTTGCAAAAGCCAGAGGAAATGTCACGGGGCTAAAAGACCCTGCAAGAACTGTGTCCCAGCACCAGGAGGTGGCGTAGATCTGGACGCATAATAAAATTGTGGAAAAGACCGGCAGAGATGAGGGGAGATGCCCAATTTGAATGAACTGTGTGGGCAGCTACCAAGGCCCTGATCAGGACAGGCCCATGGGAGCTCTCAGGGTCAATCCCAGAGAACTAGTCAGCCGGGTCAACAGGCAGCTCTAAGGACACGTAGGGCAAGACAAGAAGGTATCAGCGCTCTCCCATCTTTGGACAAATCCAGGAAGCCCTCCTAGGGGCAGGGGGATTTTAAGCACAGTAGAGAGAGCAGAAGGGAAGGCAGGTAGTGAGTGCCTGGTGGGTGGAAGAGCACGCGTGCCCCCAGCAGGCATCCCAGCTTAGGCAACATGCGGGAGGAGGATGGAGCATCAGCCGTGGGTGTGAGTATGAGCGGTGAGGCCTCTGGGGAGCCACAGGAGAGGGACTCCAGGAATGGAGCAGATTTAAAGGGAGTCATGGCAGCTGCCAGGGTGGAGTAGGAAACCTCTCTCAGCCAATTAGCGCTTGAAGACTTCCTGGAAAAAGTGGCCTCTCGGGAGTATATTAAATTATGGGAGGGCCATGGGTTTTCGAGTGGACATTCTGACACTGGGTGTGGCTTTCAAAAGGTGGGGGGAGCACAATGGGACAGGACCAAAGAGCATGATGAATGCCAGCACCCAGGACAAGCGGGTGTGGAGGAGGCTAATTGGAGTTAACCGGGCAGCCCTGGAAAGGGCATTTAGTGAGCTGCCTGCTGAGCCAGAGGAGGAGAAATCACAGTCTTCCTCTGACTAGTCCAAAAAGACTTCCTGGAAGAGGTGGCCGGCTGTTCCGGGACATTCCAGGCAAAGGTGTGACCAGGGAGAAGCCTTGGGGATAGGGAGAGGGGGCCAGAGAACCCACAGGGCACATGTGGGCAGTAAATGAGGAGAAGGCCAGTAGAGAGAGATCCAGCTCCCACCCCAGCACCCAGACAA
This sequence comes from Aethalodelphis obliquidens, assembly GCF_003676395.1. Taxonomy (NCBI): domain Eukaryota; kingdom Metazoa; phylum Chordata; class Mammalia; order Artiodactyla; family Delphinidae; genus Aethalodelphis; species Aethalodelphis obliquidens. Next base: position 4,129,712 of record NW_020837952.1, on the reverse strand, counting down.
GGATCTGGTCTCACTAAGCAGTGTGCCTGGGTGATGGGTAGAGATGGGCATGGCTCTATGGGTTCTCTGTGCCTCCCTTGGGTAGAACCAGATGGCAAAGACCCAGGTCCTATAGGTCTACACAAACCCCCCAGGGCGTTGTGCCAGATTGGCCTGATCTGTGAGTTTCTCACTTGCCCAGGATGACTGGGAACAGCCCCATAAGGACTCAGCCTCCCGCTCCAGCCCAGCCCCTTCCATCCGAAGCACCATGTGGACGGTCTTCCTGAGCATTCCCCACTGGCCCTGGGCTCTGCTGCCACCTGCAGTGATGCGAACTTCACCCAGCACCCACGAGCACATCCCTGTGCTGGGTGGGGCCTGCCCTCACTCCCGGCAGACCCGCCCAGGGGCTCACACCCCGGTTCTGAATAGTCCTGCTGGTCCTGGATGGGTCTTTCATTTCTGAAGGCAGTGGGGTATCTCCCGGTCTCCTGAGCCCCCGGCTCTCCTTCCCCATCCTCAGTGCCTAGGCCCAATTTGAGGTGGAGGCTTGCGGGGTGTGTGTGTGTGTGTGTGTGTGTGTGTGTGTGTGTGTGTGTGTGTGTGTGTGTGTGTGCTGGGGGCCTGAGGGGACAGCCGACACAAGAACCTCCCTCTGGGGCTAAGCCTCCGCTCCCTCCTGCTACCAAGAGGCAGACGTGGGTTTTCCATCCTCTTCAATCAGCTGAAGGAGAGCAGAGGCTCACAGGAGTTGAGAAGCGGATGAGGTTTTATGGGATTTCCAGGCTGGCAGAGCGGAGGGCCCGTCCCTCCTCCACCTCCCATGCTCAGGCCCCACCCTCCTCACTTTCAAAGGGTCTGAATCCCTCTTGGCCACACCACACCATCCAGGTCTACGCCACCATCAGTCAGTGAGCTCACTGTCCGAGGCTCAAGAATCCATCCCTGGATCCAGGCCCACAGGGCCCCACTGGAGGGGTGGGGGCTGGGAAACCATCCCCCGTGCTCCCCAGTATAGCCTCCTCTCTCCACCCCAGACTCCACCCCAAATTTGTACACTAGTGAGATCAGGTTAAAGAAAACATTAAAAGCAACCTTGAAAGGATAATGAAATCATAAATGTGCAGAGGAGGTGAAGCCTGTGGACGGGGCAAGGAGCAGGCCCACTCTCTGCTGGGTGGGGGGATGCAGGGGGTGGCAGGGGAGTTTCTGATAGGAAGCAAGAGTCCCTTTCCTTTATACAGACCCTTTTGGTCCCCAAAGCACATTCTTGTATATTATCCACTTAATCCCCCCAACAACCCCAGAAGATAAGAATGAATCCCACATTACGGCCAAGGAATCAGAAGCTCAGAGAGGTTAAGAGCTTCCCCAAAGCCACACAGCTAGGAAGTGTCCAAGCTGACATTTATACCAGGTCCTCCAGTTTGGATTCCATTGCCCAGATTGCTAAATGCCAGTGGCTTCACCGTAGGTGACTGTATGATCTGAAGACTATTTAGGGCCAGCTAGTGGGGTCTCCTGCTCCTTGCCCACCCAAAGTCTCTGCCCTACTTGGAAGGACAGGCGTGGGATGTGGAGATAGAAACCAGTCAGCTTGGTGCTGGGCAAAGACCTGCAGTGGATCTGGCTGTGAAGACAAGGGCAGACCCAAGACAGAACGTGGGGCATCTGAGGGAGGATTCAGGGAACCGTGGCACAGGGACAGCATTCGGTTCTGGGAGGCTCCCTGGAGGGGTTGTCACCCTCAGAAGAAGTTCCTCAGCTCTTCTTCCTGAAGTTCCTGACCCCTCAGGGGCCTGGCTATCCTCCCTCAGCACAGACCAAATCCCTAGGTCTGTGCTCAATGAACATTAAAGACTATCCATCATGGGCTTCCCTGGTGGCGCAGTGGTTGAGAGTCCGCCTGCCGATGCAGGGGACGCGGGTTTGTGCCCCGGTCCGGGAAGATCCCACATGCCGCGGAGTGGCTGGGCCCGTGAGCCATGGCCGCTGAGCCTGCGCGTCCAGAGCCTGTGCTCTGCAATGGGAGAGGCCACAACAGTGAGAGGCCCGCGTACCGCAAAAAAAAAAAAAAAAAAAAAAAGTGAAT
>NW_020837952.1:4072540-4127538 GCF_003676395.1 Aethalodelphis obliquidens | reverse complement strand
AAAAAAAAAAAAAAAAAAAAAAAAAAAAAAAAAAAAGGACTATCCATCATTATCCTAATAAATGGCCCCGGGACACACAGGGATGCAGGGATGTTAGCAGGAACGACGATTTCAGATCCCCCAGGAGCCAGAAATCACAGTGTCCTTGGACAAAAAATAAGCCACCTTCCCACCCCCGTCTCTGTGCAGAGCAGTCTCTGAATGTTCTTCTAGGGGTGACAATTCTGGAGCTGACAAACAGGCTGGCCCCTGCCCCTGCCCTGGCTGGTGGTCTTGGAAGGAAGTGAGGCTCACAGGACCTGTTTCTTCTTAAAGAACCCAGGGACGGTGTCCAGAGCAAGTCCGTAGCAGCGAGGTTATCCCGGCTTCTGCCATCCTTTCAGCTAAGTGGGAGAAAGCGGCTAAAGGGAGGCGCCCCCTTATCCACAAGGGGCCGTCACCGTGGCCACTGAGAGTTGCGATTCTGCGGGTGAGAAATGAAGGCTCTGGAACAGAAACTGCTAGGGTGGAATCCAGAAGGTTCTAAGGGACCACGTGCTCCAGCCCTCTGTTCTGCAGGGAGCATGGTCAAAATGGCCCCTCTGGACCTGAACCACCTCCAAGCAACGCTGCCTGAGTGGGTTTGACTCACCTGATCTATCAGCCCCTGAAACACATCGATTTACTTGAGAATGTGTTCAGTGTGGAGCCAAGAGGACAGAGGTGATGACCGCTGGTGGTCTCACCCAACCTGGGACCCTAGAACTTCTCCCTGGAGACAGTGGCCCCAGCCCCTACTCCATGCCCAGCCACCTCAGACTGTTGTGGAGTTCAAACCCGCCTCCAGGTGTGGGTGAAGGCCATCTCACAGGGAGACTGCGAGAAAATTCATTACCTAATGTATGTAAACGAGCTTTGAAGATGAAAAGTGCAAACACACAGTATCCCTAATAACATCTTCAATACTTTTAGGGAGGCCCAGAGTCGCCGCTGAGCTCACCTTTAAGACGAGTCCTTGGGGAGTTGCTGGCAAACTCCCCAAGCCAATAAACAAAATAAATTGACTTTTCACTCCTTTCATGCAGCCGAGCCCAGCTCTCCCCACCAATAAAAGGACCAGGATCAGAGGAGCCAGACGCATCCTCAGCAGTGCACCCGCCACCCTCGACACCCCAGCACGCTCAGCCTCCATCTGCTCAGACCCACACCATGACCTGCCGCTCCTACAGGATCAGCCCAGGATGTGGGGTCACCAGGACCTTCAGCTCGTGCTCAGCTGTGGCCCCCAAAACTGGCAGCCGCTGCTGCATCAGCGCTGCCCCTTACCGAGGGGTGTCCTGCTACCGGGGGCTGACGGGCTTCGGCAGCTGCAGCGTCTCAGCCCTGGGATCCTGTGGGCCCCGCATAGCAGGGGGCGGCTTCCGCGCCGGCTCCTGCGGCCGCAGCTTCGGGTACCGCTTCGGCGGCGTGTGCGGCCCCAGCCCGCCCTGCATCACCACCGTGTCAGTCAACGAGAGCCTCCTCGTGCCCCTCAACCTGGAGATCGACCCCAACGCGCAGTGTGTGAAGCACGAGGAGAAGGAGCAGATCAAGTGTCTCAACAGCAGGTTCGCTGCCTTCATCGACAAGGTCAGTGAGGCCTGGGATGGTCCAGAGACGGCCCCAGCCCTGCCCTCCCCTCGGGAGGATCTGTAGGGGAGCCAGCATGGCAGCCAGCAGCGGGAGAGAAATGCAGACCAAAATGCGCGGAAGGATCCGTCTTCTCGTTTAATTCCTGCAAAGTATATCGGACACCCATTGTGGTCCAGAAATTGAGCCTGTAGTCTAAAGTGAGTGTGTTTCCCGAGACAAGACAGCATGGGAATATCAGAGCTGCTGCTGAAACACAGGGCACTGGGTACCGGAAGAGCGGGAGACAGTGGGGAGAGGAGACTCCTGCGGTGGGGCCGCTCCGGAAGTGGTTAGGGTGCTGCAGCTCCGGAAGTGGTTAGGGGAGTGCTGCTCGGAGCCACGCTGCCTCCCCACCCTCGCTCTGCCCCTCCGCCGTGCGAGTCCTCATGCGGGCTGCTTGTCTGGCCTCACATGCTTGGTGTGAGGATTCACGGGGTTCATGCAGGGACAGTGCTGGCACACAATAAGTGCTTGATAAACGTTAGCTGTTAGCATTCTTTTCCAAGGACAGTAGTGGGCGAGGAGGTGTAACAGTTAACCAAGCAGGCTTGGCAGCCTCCTTCATGGATGCAGAGCTGGGAATGGGGAAGGCAAGGCCGCCAGGATGGCGGGAGGAGGCCCACCAGTGCAGAGCGTGAGAAACCCGGAACTGCCCAGAGGCTGCCTCTCAGAAGGGCCACCTCTGCATCTCCCCTCATGTCGGCTCCTACTGTGTCGTTGAGGCCTTACTCCAGCTGAGGAAGGAGGACCAGGCTCTGGGGTCTGGAATCGGGGGCAACAGGGGGTACCTTCTTATTATCCCTTTCTCTTTAGTGATCTCAGTTAATCCTCAACATGACTCAATGGAGTAGATATTATCATCTTTATTTTTTGAATAACAAATTGAAGCCGAGAGTTTAGTGAGCAGCTTAGACAGACTATGGTGACAGGCAAGTGAAGGGGACTCAAGGGACATGAGATCCTGACTCCTTACTAATTATGAGACAATCAGTTAGTCACTTCATACCTTGGGGTCTCTGTTTCTGCTTTTGTACTATAGGAGAAATAAGATCTCCCCCCAAAGCGTCGTGAGAATTGAATAAAATTGATTGATAGGTACAGACATAGACAAAGATGTGTGTGTGTGTGTGTGTGTGTGTGTGTGTGTGTGTGTGTATCTTAGCACAAGTCCTGGCACCATATAGTAAATATTCAATAAATGTTTGTTGCATAAATGAATACATGAAGAATGACTGTAATTAACAAGTCATAGTTCAACTGATTGAGCACTTACTGTGTGTCAGAAACTGTTCTAAGCACTTTACATATAGTAACTTGTTCAATTTTTACAACTTTAAGGAAGGTACTATTATCATCTCTGTTTTGGAAATGAGAAAACCAAGCACCCAGAGGTTAGACAACTTGCTGTTACAGTGGCAGACCTGGGAGCTGAATCAGACCCTTGGCCTCAAGCCGGGGGCACTCACACCCACAGTGCCTCCCTTGGGGGCTGGGAGCAAGGCCCGCTGAGTCGCAGACACTCCACGGCTCAGCCCTCGCCTGGCCCTGGCTGTTCAGAGAACATCAGAGCAGAGGGAGAGAGAGCTCTGGGGAGGCAGGCATCTCCCCAGCCTCCTCCTGAGTCTCTTTCTCCCACCCTGGGCGGCAGGTGCGCTTCCTGGAGCAGCAGAACAAGCTGCTGGAGACCAAGTGGCAGTTCCACCAGAACCGCCAGTGCTGCGAGAGCAACCTGGAGCCCCTGTTCCAGGGCTACATCCAGACGCTGAGGCGGGAGGCCGAGCGCGTGGAGGCCGAGAGCGGGAGGCTGGCCTCGGAGCTCAGCCACGTGCAGGAGGTGCTGGAGGGCTACAAGGAGAAGTGAGTGCGCCCGACCCAGAATAACAGGGGCAGTGGGAAAGCTCCACCCACAAGCCTCTTGAAGCAGCTTCATTAAGATTCCTGCCTGTCTGTCAACAGGGGCTGCCTGGGACCCAAGGGGATGGTCAGGAGGGGCCTAGGTTTTTTCAGATTCTTTGGCTCCACCTCAACCCCGTGGAGGCCCGTGAGTCTCAGAGCCGTTTTCAGGGGAGGAAGGAAACCCACTCTGGGGTTCTACAGCTTTCTCGTTCCTCCACGCCCGCTCACCTTCATGACACGGGCTCCGTGCCCTTCCTGCCTGCGGCACCGCCTCTCTCTGGATCTAGGAAGCACAGATGATTTTAGACTTGGGGGATGGAGTGTTACTCATCCAGAGGCAGCAGGAGTGGGGTGGAATAAGCCAGGCTGGGACAGGGCTAGCCCACGAACAATGCCCTTCATCCCTTCTGAGCCCCGGAAGAGCTTGGCCAGGAGCTGAGATGGTTGCCAAGCCCCGACCCCTCACCTCCAGCCCCTGTCTCCCCCACCCCCAGGTATGAAGAGGAGGGGGCTCTGAGGGCCACAGCAGAGAACGAGTTCATGGTTCTAAAGAAGGTGAGGGGCTGGTCACAGGGCAGGGAGGGAGGGGCACCCTCTGTGCAGCCTGCACCGTGGTGGGTCACCACACCGACCCAGAGGCACCTTCCGGGGGCCTCTTCCCACATGCACACCCCCTCCTCTTCGGCCCACTGCCAGGACGTGGACTGCGCCTACCTGCGGAAGTCAGACCTGGAGGCCAACGTGGAGGCTCTGGTGGAGGAGTCTAGCTTCCTGAAGCGCCTCTATGACGAGGTGAGGAGGCCCTTGCCACCCAGCCAGGAAGCAGGGAGGGAAAGCGTGAGGACTGGGGGGAGGTGTTGTGTGCACATTTGCCCCCTGAGTGGTGGAAGCATGTAATGAACGTGCACGCACAGGCAGGAGGGGCCTGTCGTGGAGCTGTCACAGACACGTGCAGATAAGCCCCAAGGACGGCGGCGCTCGAGTGTGCTTGGGCCTGTCTGTGCCGGTGAGCCCCTGGGTGCTGCAGCGTGTGTGCCTGTGTGCTGGCCTTTGTGCGTGTTGGTCTCTACATGGATATGGAAGAGTGTATGTGGGAGTGGGGTAGGGTGGATTTCCAGTTAGAGAGGGGGTCTTAATTCCTGGACAGATCACTAGTCCCGGCATTCAGACCCCAGCTCTCTTGCTGAATGACTTTGAGTCAGGCCTTTTTCAAATGCTGGGCCTCAGTTTCCCCCTTTGTTAAGTCCTGGGCTGCCCCCAGCTGACCTCCAAGGCCCCTCCCAGCTTTACTGTCTTATGATGTACCTGTGTGTGAATGAAACGGAGTGGGAGTCATGTATCATACATGACCAGCGCCCACTCCAGGGAGTGGACATGGCCCCCAGGGGTGGAGCACGTGGCCCAGACAAGGCACCAGAACCAAATGCATTGGCTCTCGGCCCCCCAGGAGCTCCAGGTCCTCCACGCCCACATCTCAGACACCTCAGTCTTCGTCAAGATGGACAACAGCCGGGACCTGAACATGGACTGTTTCGTCGCCGAGATCAAGGCTCAGTACGATGATGTTGCCGGCCGCAGCCGGGCCGAGGCTGAGTCCTGGTACCGCAGCAAGGTGAGTCGCCCAGGACTCCTGCCTCCTAGACATGGCACTGGGAAGGATGCGAGGTGTATATTAGAAAAGGCTTCTTTTGTCTGGGGATTTTGATCTTTAGGGATGGTAAGAAAAGGACTGACAGATCTCAATTTGGGCGTCAGGGTGGGGCTGCCTTGTCTGGCTGCACAGGCTGAGCACTGCATAACCTGCACGATCATCCGTGTTGTCCTGAATGGATGGGATGTCCCATCCTGAGCCTCAGGAGCCTCTCTGCTTCCCCCAAGTGCGAGGAGATGAAGGCCACGGTGCTCCGGCACAGGGAGACCCTGCGCCGCACCAAGGAGGAGATCGGTGAGCTGAACCGCATGATCCAGAGGCTGACGGCCGAGGTCGAGAATGCCAAGTGCCAGGTATGGGTTCCGGGAGAGCTTGAATACCCAGCACAGGCAGACTGCAGCACCGGGCCCTTTGCCAGCAGGAGAGCAAAGGCCTGGCCCTAATCAGGCCTCAGAGTGTGCCCGTGAGGAAGAGGGGTCCAGAGAGAGGGCAGGGCCCCTGGCACATCATGCAGCACTGGAGCTGGGATGAGCCGTATCACTGATGTTCCCCCTCCCTGGCCACCCTGCAACACCACCAAAGGAGAGGTGGTGAAAAGTGCCCATTCCTCCCTCGTGTTCATAGTCTCATTAACTACCTGTTTATAGGTAGTTAATCTACCTTTTCTCTGGGACCCTTGCCCCAGCTCCCTCCGCTCAGGGGAGCCAAGTTGCACCTTCTCTCTCTCTTCTGCTCCTCCTCACATCTCCTTCCCCACAGCGGGCCAAGCTGGAGGCTGCTGTGCCCAAGGCAGAGCAGCAGGGCGAGGCGGCCCTTAATGATGCCTGCTGCAAGCTGGCCGGGCTGGAGGAGGCCCTGCAGAAGGCCAAGTGGGACATGGCCTGCCTGCTCAAGGAGTACCAGGAAGTGATGAACTCCAAGCTGGGCCTGGACATCGAGATCGCCACCTACAGGCGCCTGCTGGAGGGCGAGGAGCACAGGTGGGACTAGGGGAGACCTCGGGGTCTAGAAGGGGGAGGCCCTGGTCCTCTGGCAGTGAATTTCGCTGAGCCCAAATGTGAGCTGTATCTCTGCCCACTGCTAGCACAGCTCAAGCTTCAATAACAATGATAATTTACTGAATGCTTATTAGGCCTGTGCTAGGTGCTCCTTTTAATCCTCCCAGTCCAGTGAGGTAGGTATCATTTTTCCCATCCAAAGATAAGGAAAGAAGGCCCAGCGTTCAGTGACTTTCTCGTGGCCACACGGTTAACAAGCACAAGAGCCAGGACCTGCACCCAAGACATATGGCTCTAAAATCCATTGCCTTCCAGTAGCTTCCTAGAGGAGACTGAAGCTTGGCCTGCCCCGGAGGCGGTGCATTATAAGGATGACGCACCCTGTGGCTGTAGCTCTTCCTTGGCATCAAGCCCCTTCACACACGCTGCTGCATTCAATGCGACTCTCCTTTCTGTGAGCCTGATCGGCACTACCCAGGGTGGGCCACGCCATTCAGACTGGAGGCCACGGGTGGAGTTCGTAAACTCACTCACCTCTGCTGAAGATCAGAAGGCCTTGTCTCTGTGGTCAGAGAATAGTTAAAGAGAGTGAGCATTTAATAGAGACTTTGGGGGAGCACTTCCTGCCTCTTGGGGGTTGGATCTGTACACAGGAAGGCCCTCTCTGTGGCCAAGCAACCATCTGCCTCAAGGAATCCAGCTCAGTGCCCAGAATTAACGGAGTTTTCTTTCCCCTTAGGCTGTGCGAAGGGGTGGGCTCTGTGAATGTCTGTAAGTACCCGCTTGAAGCACCCCTAGAAAAATGGCTTTGTGGATGGGCAGATCTGAACCTGACAGCCTGACCCACTAAACCCGGAATGTTCCGGGCCTGGGAGGGAGGGGGACTTTCATGCCCCTCTCCCGCCCCACTCTTCCCTGGAGGCACTAAACAAAGGCATAGTTGAGCGCCATCCACTGGTGGCGATGTGAACTGCAGGCCAGGGTAATAAGAGCACAGTAACTTTGCCCCTCTGAGTGCAGGGGTCCTCGATTCCTTCTCACCCAGGTGCCCAAGAACAGCGGTCCCCAACCTTTTTGCACCAGGGACCAGTTTCGTGGAAGACAATTTTTCCATGGAGGCGGGGTGCGGGGGGATGATGGTGGAGTGATGTGGGGAGCAGCAGATGAAACTTTGCTCACCCACGGCTCACCTCCTGCTGTGTGGCCCGGTTCCTAGGGGTTGGGGACCCCTGCCCTAGAAGGCTGAGATGCTGAGGAGAACAGGGTCTGAGTTATGAACCACTAAACCCCTTTGAGGAGGAGGAAACTCCTGCGGTGCAGAAGCCCTTAGGGCCTGTCCTGGGGTTGGTGACATCACAACAGGCCACTCAGCCCTTCCTGTCCCCTCTCGTCCCACAGGCGTCAGCAGCTCCCGCGGTGGAGTCACCTGGGGGGCCTCATGTATAGCACCACCCCGGGCCGCCAGATTGCCTCTGGCCCCGTGGCCACTGGGGGCAGCATCACAGTGATGGCGCCCGAGTCCTGCGCCCCCGTCAGCCCCGCGTCTCCAGCTTCCGCTGCGGGAGCAGGTCCCTCCGCTTTGCCTAGAGTCCGAGGCCCCGCCTGCGTCCCCCGGGCACGGAATGGTGTGTGAATGGAAAATGTGTGCTTGCTGCCAGAATCCTCCACGTGTTCCTCCAAGGGAAAGACCCTCCACTGCTCTCCACCACCTTCTCATTTTAGGGAGCTGTTTCCTGGTTCTCCAACAGGCTTCAGTTAGAGAGAGTCATTCCCAGCCCTTTTACTCAATTCCGATTTGACTCCTAAATACCAGTGGCCAATTTGTATTATTCACCAGGCTCTCTGGGACCCTACCCGTCACCCAGGGCTGCTGGACATTGTGAAAATTTGACCTTCTCCTGGCACAAGGAATAAGCCTGACTATACAGCCTGGTCTCCCACAGCCTGAGAATCAGAGAGGAAGCAGCACCCTGCCACTTCTGGCCGGGAAGGTCTCTGCAGGAAAGAATTGCCCCTTGGTCATTTTTGTTTGTGTTTTGCTTGTCTCTCTAACCAACTGCCTTCTTCTGGGTTAACCTGTTCCAGCCAAACTCCTCCTGTGACCTCCCAGTTGAGAGACCCATTATGGGGGGAATTCTTCTGACTTCGGACAGGTCTTGCTATTCAATACACCTTTATACATTTCAAAGAAAACACCATGGTTGCTCCAAGGTCACCCCCTGCCGGTGCAGGAGGGATCTGTCCAGTGCTGAGTGGGTGGGATGGAGCAGGGGAGGCCACTACCTGGGTCTCCCTCTTGCTATGACTGTCTCTGGATGCCTCGCCTTCTGGGTTGTCTCAAGCCTTGTTTCAATAAATGCTGCTGCTCTGCAAAGACATGGGATCTTGTGAACAACACTGTCTCTATACCTGCAACAAGGCCGACACTCGGAGCCCTCTGGCCCCATCTCCAGCTGGCCAGTCCTTTCCAACCCCATGCAGTGTTTCCCAGCCCTCCAGTGATTCTGCCTCTTCCTGTCCACTTCCATAACCTGATTCCAGCTCAGACCCCTCAGGCCTGGACCACAGCTCCAGATCCCCACATGACCTCTTTCTCCCCACCCCACAAACCCCCTCCCCAGCAGCCAGAATCCCAGACTCATAGCTCTCATCCCCCACTGCCTGATTCACACCACTTCCCAGCATATGCATGTGCTCCTTATGTCAGACACAGGCTCCTCCATCTCCTCTTTCCCCAGCTGCTCGTCAGCCCTGTGCAACCCCTCCACCCAGATGCTCACCTTCCCAGATGCAGGCTCCACCCAATGGAGACAAGTCCGCCGCCTGAGGCCTCCCAGTTCTATCCCACGTGGACACATAGGCTACCCCACACCCCTCCTCCCATTTGCCTTTGCTCAGCACTCCCTCTGCCCCCCTTCCCTCCCCTCCCTCCCTCCACACACACACATCCCCCGCCTCCTGCCGCACAGTGTCTCAGACCCTGAGGATCTCTGGTTCTTTCTTTGTGGCTCGTGGCCAGGGATGTCACTGGGTGTATCTGGACACTGGATCAAGCTGGAAGTTCCTGGAGAGTAGGAAGTGTCTCCTCCTGGCTTTGACCCCCAACCAAGTCCCAGGATGGGGCTCCAGAACGTGTCAGGCCTGAGAAGGTTGGATGAACTCAGGAAGCTGGTAGGGCAGGAGGTGTAGACATCAGCCTTCTTGGGCTCGCCTCCATTTCTCCATTAGGAGAACAGACTGGCCATCGCTATTCCAGGCAGATGTCCCCCTGCCGGCCTCCTCTGCTGCCCCATCCCCCAGCCTGTCCCTGGGAGGCGATGTTAAGGGCCTGTGCATTCTGATGAATCCTCATCTCAGACCCAAAGAGCTATGACTCCACTGGAGGCCTCTCCCGAGTGCTCAGCTGCTGCTGTCTGAGGTTTGCCAGCTGACGCCAGACAGGCCTCCTCCAAGTTTCTGGCCCCCTCTCCTTCTTTCTACCATCTCTCTGGGCTTCAAGGGCATGGTCACGCTCACAATAGGCCAACGTTCAGTTTAAGGCACATCATTCATCCACAGGAAAGGTTAAGTCTCCAGGGCTGAAACGTCAGGAGATCAGAATTTGAGCATCAGCTCTGCCATGTCTCAGAGAGACGCTGGGCAGGAAGTGGCCTCCATGCTCTGGGCGCCAGCCTGGGGGCCTGTGCAGTGAGTCTGTGCTTGGGGAAAACACCTTGATGTTACCTTGGGTCAGGGGCAAGCATAACTAAAATGCCAAATCTGATATCCGAAAATATGACACCGTGCATGGAAAAGTCAAACAACCAGGAGCTGGGAGATATCGATAAGCTTTTTAATAAGTTTCCATGTTTTGCGTGCACGGCAGCCCAAGGTGCCATCGACTTATGAAGATGAAACCTCTCCCCACCACCCTCCTTGCAGCCAACAGCAAAAATGCAGAGCAAGCTCTTCTCTTTGCAAAGGATTCTGGGTCTCCCACAGCTCTCTCCTTAGAAAAGAGCTATTCCCTGCAGAAAGCCAAGAGCACGCTCCGAGAGTAACTGAGGATTAAAGTTTCATTAGAAAAAACAAAAATTTTAAGGAGAAGACAAGTGGTCTGAATCTCTCAGTCAAGAACAAGCCAGGAGAGCGAGGGGCCCAGACGACGATGAGGCCCACGTTGGTGGCTCCAGGGCTCTTTCCTGGGCTCTTTTTTTTGAAACTCCACAAACCAAGCTGAGACCCCCATCGAGAGAAAATCAGACCTTCTATCCACATTCTACTCCTATGCAAACATTCAATGCCCCTCCCCAAAATACACAGGATCTGCAAAGGATGAAGAAGTGTGGATTATAGTGCTTTCAAAAACTCAGGTAAGCTCGGGCTTTGGGGTCTTCTCCGCTCCTTTCGGAGGCCACAAGTGCTCTTCCAGCAAGTCTCAAGTCCCCTCTGCTTTGGACCATCTCACAAACACCCACACCCAGGCTTCTCCTTCTCCCAGCCCTGCTGTTGCCAACTGTTCCCTGCTTCAGTCCTCGGGATCTCGGGAAGTACAGACTGGAGCCGTTACCCACCGGAACCAAGCATGGTGAGAAATGCAGGGTAATCACGTGATCAAGGAAATCACAAAGTGTAACCCCCTTTGGAATGGACAGGGACATTGGAAATGACCATCTGGGAATCACCTCTTGTCTGGCTACCCTGCTCTTATACCCTTGGTGCTACTGAAGAGCGGTGGTGACAGGCAAGTAGCCAGAGAAGGGAGCGGGTCAAGGGAGCATTCAGAAGGTGAGCTTTTGCATTAAATATGGAGGAAACACTAGCGGCACAAATATGCATATACACACCCTCCACCGCCACCATCAGAAAGGAGAGGTAGACCCTCCCCCATTTCTACCACCCCCCCTTCCCCAGCTCCATCCTGGTACAACACCTTTCCCTCCGCAGAGCAGATCTAGCGGCCTTTCGAACCTGATTTTCTCCCCAGCTCAAACTTGGTGGAATCCAGACCATGCTATGCCCAAGATGCAGTCCCTGCAGGACCCTCTAAGCCCAGGAGGCAGAGACTAGGTGGACACCACATGAAGAAAGATCTGGAGAAAGATCCCAGAGTCCCAGGGGACCAATGTGCCCCTTGGGGACACCTTCTGAAGTCATCCCTGGCATTGCCAGGGAGAACTACTCAAAGGTTTTTCTATATCTTCAGATCAAATATGTATTCTTGTGACAAAATATCTTCTACCAAATCAGGCCTTTTTTTTTTTACATCTTTATTGGAGTATAATTGCTTTACAATGGTGTGTTAGTTTCTGCTTTATAACAAAGTGAATCAGTTATACATATACATATGTTCCCATATCTCTTCCCTCTGCGTCTCCCTCCCTCCCACCCTCCCTATCCCACCCCTCCAGGCGGTCACAAAGCACCGAGCTGATCTCCCTGTGCTATCCCTTTTTATAAATCCCAAATAACATAAGGTGAGAGAAGTAAGAGTTTTTCCTATAAAACAAGTGAAAGAATGTTGTCCACCAGAAACCCCTCTCTCCATCTTATCACATCCAGGGGGACACCCTTTGCATCTGAGGGGACTCTGAACAGACTTCCCTGGTGGGACTTCTTGAGGACTGTCAATTCAAGAATATGCCGGAGACAGAGGTCCCCAATCAACTGTCTCTGTCCAGGCCATCAGGGCACATGTCCTCCCACCAGAAGTCTGAGTTTTAATTCTGGATCCCCACATAAGTGGCATGTGTGAATCAGATATACTCCCTCTGCCACTACAACAGGAGGAGTTTGCAGTGGGTGCCTGACTATACTTAGAGTTGTTATGAATCAGGGACTTCCAAGTGCCTCGAGCTTTTCCTCTTTCTAAACGGGAGTGCGGGAATTCCCTGGCTATCCAGTGGTTAGGACTCAGCACTTTCACTGTCGTGGGTCCGGATTCAATCCCTGGTCAGGGAACTAAGATCCCACAAGCCATGTGGCGCAGCCAAAATAAAAGTAAAAATTAAAAAAATAAATGAGAGTGCAGACTATGGCTATCCTATCCCATCTCACCATTGCGTGATAGGTGTGGTGGACATAGATAATTTCCATTTAACTCACAGGACTTCAGACTGAGGTAGACCATCATGGGGGAGCTGCAACAAAAGAACCCTATCCCACGAGCCTCACGTGTAACTGGATTGAATCCAAATAGCAAGATCCTCAAATTCAAGCTGGTATAATAATGGGGAGAAATCTGGGGGGATCTCTGGAAGGGTGAGCATATGTTGTTTGTGGGAGGGACATGAATTGTTGTGACCAGAGAGTGCACTGTGGGATCTAGTCTCCACACGTGGCCCCATCAATTCCTTCCCTCTCTGCACATCACGAGGAGGAGCCTGTTTCCTCTCCCCTTGAATCTGAGCCGGCCCTGTGACTGCCCTGCCCAATAGAATATGGTGGAAGTGAACGTCTGAGCTCAGGCCTAAGGAGGACTGGCTGCTTCTGCTTCCCACCTTCCTTCTTCTTGGAACCCAGCCACCAGGCTGTGAGGAAGCCCAAGCAGCTACATGAGAAAGGCTCATATGGAGGACAACCAAGTCTCTGGATGCCAACTGTCAATGTATTTTCTCTCAGCTCCGGACTCACCCGTCATTGCCGGCTCTGTGAACGTTTAGAGGGGCCCTTTCAATATTTTCCTTTGTTCGCTGGCACAATATTAAGCTTTGTCAGTAGAGGACGCTGGAGAGATATTGCAGGAGGAAGGGGCTTTCCTTCCTTGTTCCAGGTTCCTCCTGGCACATTCTGGCTGCACCCACAGTTTCTCCAGAACTGCTCCTGCCGTGCAGTGGCTTCACTGCCGCAGTGCACAGTAGTCAGCAGTATCCTGTGGCCAGCAGCTTCCAATATCCTTCTCAGGTGGTTTTGAGGTGGAGACATGTCTTCTTGAACAGGTTTCCCTAGCTTTCCCTGGATCTGAGGTCCAGATCTTGGCCACAGGGGGTCCACTTCCTTGGGTGCACTCTCTCAGGCCTAGGGGTAGGGGCTGCTCCTTATATCTGCAGCTCCTGTATGCTTTATTTTTTCTTAATAAATTTATTTATTTTATTTATTTATTTTTGGCTGCATTGGGCCTTTGTTGCTGCATGCGGGCTTTCTCTAGTTGTGGCGAGTGGGGGCTACTCTTCGTTGCAGTGCGCAGGCTTCTCATTGCCGTGGCTTCTGTTGTTGTGGAGCACGGGCTCTAGGCACGCGGGCTTCAGTAGTTGTGGCTCACGGGCTTAGTTGCTCCGCGGCATGTGGGATCTTGCCAGACCAGGGCTCGAACCTGTGTCCCCTGCAATGGCAGGCGGCTTCTTAACCACTGCGCCACCAGGGAAGTTCAGCAGCTCCTGTATGCTTTAGATTTTTTGCTTCTTACTAGCCAGGCTCTCATTACTCAATCCCCTGTTATAGTTAATGATTATTTATATTAAACTTCATCTGTTCAAATTATCGTCTCCTGATTAGGCCCTGACTGACACGTCCTGGCCAATAGCTCCAGCTGAACTCATAGCTGGTGGCTGGTACGAAGTCCAGCTCCATGGAATGAGGTCATTTTGGACCTTCCAGACATCCTAGCATCCCAAACAACATCACATAGAGTAGAAGAGCTGCCCAGTAAGCCCATCAAATCATGAGAAATAATAAAGCGTTATTGTTTCAAGCCTCTAAATTTTGGAGTGATTCGTTATGTGCAATAGATATCTGAAACCTCCCTACAACCCAGGAGGTATCATTATTCCATTTTACAGATGGAGAAGCTAAAGCTCAGTGAGGATCAATGACTTGCCCACAATTACAGAACTAGTAAGTGGCTGAACCAACATTCAAACATAGGTTTGTATTAACCAAACTCTTTTAAATACATAATCTCACTTAGGCGGCCAGAAGGGACCTTAGGAATAATGTCCAACATCCCTCATTCTATAGCCAAAGAAACTGAAGCTCAGAAGGTGGAAGCAATTTGCCCAAAGTCACCCACTTAAGAAATGGCAGAATCGGGACTCTGAACTAGAAGCCTGGTTCTCCTGACCCAAAGCTCTTCGTCTCCCTCACACTGTCGTCCCACATGCCTTCCATTTCCTCATGTACTTTCCCCCTCCAGGAATGTCCCCAGCAGGGTGGAGGGGACGATCACCCTGCTTGAGAAGCCCTAGGGCACATCTGGCCATGTCTAGGGACACCTTTGGTTGTCACAATTGGAGGTGAGGAGTACTACTGGCTTCTAGCGGGTAGAGGCCATTGCTACTGCTAAACACCCTACAATGCACAGGACGTTCACCCCCCAACAAAGAAGTCTCCAGCCCAAAATGTCAATAGTGTTGAAGTTGAGAAACCTTGGTCTATAGAAACCCATAACCACACAAGGCAGGGAGGGATTCCCTGCCTCCCTGGGTCTTCTCTTGTTCTTCCAAGCCTCAGGTTGCTCAAGGCCAGGTGGGCAGCTTCTACTGCAGTCATTTTCACCTACTGAAAAATAACTAAGTGCATGAGAGGTCCTGAAGAAATCTCTGGCAGGGAGCACCTATCACAGGAGGGCCCTGGCGTTTGCAAGACTCTGAGGCACCAGGTTGGATTAGTTACAATTAGTTTATTGGAAACAAAGAGTGAAATAAAGGCAAACAAACTTGCAGGCAGTTGACCCACCGGCTTTTATAGAAGCCTCCGCAGGCGTCCCTGGAAGGTGATGGTCTCCCCTCCAATGGGTCGCATCCCTCACAGAGTTACAGGAAAACCACCATCAGTGCTTTATCTCCATTCCATAGGTACAAGCACACTGGCAGTTTCCCCAGGATGCGCAGATGGGGAGATTCTGGGGCCTGTCCTGTTCCTCCAAGCTTAGATGAAGGGATCAGGCAAGACCAATGAATCCAGCAAAAAACAGAAGGCGGAAGAAAGGATGAATCCTCAGAACAACAAAACGACTACTAGGAAAGACTACAGAAAGAAGCCAAGGTGCGCCCCAGCCTCACTGGGGCTCAGGTGCCGGGGGATGGCACACAGAGGGAGCAGCTAGGGAGCAGGAGAGGCAAAAGGTACACATCTGGAGCCTGTTCTCGGGAGGCCAGCAGCAGGCGGCGCGTGGGGCCACGGAAGGGGCGTTCCGCTTGCAAGAGGTCCTGGCTGGGCGGAGGGCGACCCTAGCACCTCTTAGAGCCCACGATGCTGCAGCCCAGCCCAGAGCAGGGGCCGTAGGCGTCGGCGGTGCCCACCACCACGTTGTCGCTGCAGGGCGCGCTGCAGACGCTGGTGGTGACAGCAGGGGCAGTGCCGGAGGCGCAGAGATCGCCACAGACGACGCCACCGTGGCAGCTGCTGACGCCTGGATGGGGGGAGAACAGGCAGAGACGCGGGTCAGGCACTGCCACAGCCAGGCGGCTTGGGGCAGCGAAAATGCCCCCTCCCCGAAGGCACTGTGACCACCCAGCTGGAGAAGGGGGCGGGGCGGCTACTTACAGACATTCCCAGCCCCGACGCCCTCGCACAGCCTGCGGGGAAAGGAAAAGAGAAAGGTCAGTGCCCTGAAAAGCCGCTGGACCACACACAGCCAAGGTGAAAGGTGAGGTCCCCCACCTTCCTTCTGAGCACTTGCCCAGGGGAAGGGGCGATTTAGCGGTAGCCGGGTCACTGTACGGGTTCTGGAAACAGATCACCTGGTGTGCTGGCTCTCCACCCCTTATTAGCTGAGCAAACTCAGAAATGCCCTCCCTCAGCCTGACTCCTCCTGGGGAAAATCTACTCCCTGATCTGTTGTGAGAATGAACTCAGAATACGCCTACAAGTGCATAATGCCTGCCACAGAGTAAGCACTTCAAAAATGGTAGCTGCTCCTCTTTGTTTCGGTTCTTATGGACTTGTAAATGCAACTGAGGTGCAGCAAATTAAAATTCCTGAATCTGGTCTGATTGGCGTCACTAAAATGTGAGTCTCGGGAAGACAGAATTTTTTGTCTATTCTTTTCCCCATTGCAGACAGTGCCCCAAACGATGCCTGGCTCGATAAATAACTTGCATGAATGAATGGGATGTTAGAACCCATTGAGAGCAGGCTCAGAGACTAGCTACACCAATTCCCTCACTTAACAGGTGGAGAAACTGAGGCCCAGAGAGAGGAAATAACCAGTGCCGGAGGCAGGGATATCACTCCTGCCACCTAACTCCACCCAGCCTTCCCACACAATGCTCTCTCCTTAAGGAAAACACACGGAGTCCCTCTGAGGGACCGTGGCAAAGGGTTGTCGATATCAGCTTCAGAAATGTGGAGAATCCGCAGCCCACCATCTACCGTCCCATGCCCAGGTTTCCTAGGGAACCCACACCAAAGCTTCGGAGTTCATTCCAAGAGCGCTTTGTGGCAAAGGGGTGGACCTCTCTGTTTCCAGTGCTACTGTTTCCAGTGTCTCTCCAGCATTCAAACTCAGTCTTGAAAAATTCTCCCTCCTAGAATTCTGCCCCAATGAACCTACCCAGGCCCAGAGAGCCCCAGTGCCTCTGAAATCTCCAAGGCAATTACTTGAGTTTGTTGCGAGTCTCACATGTGATCGCTTTGATTCCAGCTACCAAACCTGTGTCCTCATTTCCCCAATACACAGGACGCTCCCTCTGCATCCTCACTCTACTCTGCCCAGGACCAAGGGCCTGGCTGGACGTGAGAAGAGGAAGGCTCAGGGTAAGAGCACCTGACTAACCTGGGGAAAGAACCAAAGGGCAACACCCCGGGACTCTTGTCCTCATAGGAGCTGTTCAGCCGCCCCCCTCCAGCTGAACACAGAAGGCTGAAGACCAGTGGGTCTCCCCACGCCCTCAGAACAAGCAACAAGCAAACATGCCCCGACCAGGGCAGCTGCTTCAGGAGACCAGTCCCTGCTGTCTGTCTATCCTTAGTCCCGCTTGCTGCAATGGACGACCACTTAGAGGTGCTCACTGTGGTTAAAATATATAAGTGTGTGTTCATAAAACCCCCTATTGAAGCTGTCATTTGGGGAGAAATCTGAACTCCCAGGGCTGGGGCCAGGACCAGGCTTGAAAAGAGAGCTGGAACCCTGAGGGGCATCTGCAACGAGGGCCTGGGACGGAAGAGGCACTATAGAGGGAAGGTGGCCCAGCCCAGACAGGGCTTCTCAGGAAAAGCAATGACTATGGCCTTGACTCCAGGCTCTGAGAAACAGATTTGCAAAAGGCACCAATCTCAGATCAGCACCTAAGTGGGCATGAGAGACTCAAATGGGGCAAGAAACATACCTAATGAATAACTCAAATTACCTTTCCAGTTGCAGGATGGGGAGTTTTGGAAACAGGAGTCAAGTAGGAATGTGAGGGACAGCACACTGAGAACCCAGGCAGGGCTGAGAGAGAAATTTGGCTACTGTACCCACCTGTGCTCCTCGCCCTCCAGCAGGCGCCTGTAGGTGGCGATCTCGATGTCCAGGCCCAGTTTGGAGTTCATCACCTCCTGGTACTCCTTGAGCAGGCAGGCCATGTCCCGCTTGGCCTTCTGCAGGGCCTCCTCCAGCCCGGCCAGCTTGCAGCGGGCATCATTAAGGGCCGCCTCGCCCTGCTGCTCCGCCTGGGTCACAGTGGCCTCCAACTTGGAGTTCTAAAGGCCCAGAAGAGAACAAGATGGGTTATGGTCCCTGGGTCTCTGTGTCCACTTCCTGGACGCATCCAGTCTCTCCTGGCCAGCTGGGATCACCCCAGGAACAGGTCTCTCCTCTTCATCACCTGGGTTTCCTTAAGTGACCACAACCTGGGACTCAGGTCATGCAGATGGGCTGGAGAATGAATGGTGAGATCCAGTTGGGTGCACACACTGCCTGTGGGACCCTGGGTGGGCCTCAAACGACCTCTACCTGGCACTTGGCATTCTCGACCTCGGCCGTCAGCCTCTGGATCACGCGGTTCAGCTCGTTGATCTCCTCCTTGGTGCGGCGCAGGGTCTCCCCATGCCGGAGCACCGTGGCCTTCATCTCCTCACACTGGAGGGAAGCAGAGAGGCTCATGAAACTCAGGATGGGACATCCCACCCACTCAGGACACCACAGATGATTGGCAAATTGTACAGTACTCAGCCTGTGCAACCATACGTGGCAGCCACGTCCTGCTACTATAACCTGAGAGGGGTCTGCACTTCTTTCACCACCTCTAGGAATCAGAGTCCCCAGACAAAAGAAGCCTTGTTAATATATACCACCCATCCCTCCCACCATGTCTAGGAGGCAGGTGCCCTGAGACACTCACGTTGCTGCGGTACCAGCTCTCAGCCTCGGCCCGACTGCGGCCGGCAATGTCGTCATAGTTCACCTTGATCTCGGCCACAATGCTGTCCATGTTCAGGTCTAGGCTGTTGTCCATCGTGACGATGACCGAGGTGTCTGAGATGTGAGTGTGGAGAACTCGGATCTCCTGCAGATGGTGGGGTGGGAGGACGCGTGTGGTTTACACCATCCCCTCCCCCACCACAGTGAGAGATCTAAGCTTCCAGTTTGTCGGTAGCCTTGGAAGATGTCAGAACACATCCATTTTGGTCTGTGCCATCCATCCAGTGTGGATAGGTTGGGCCTTGAACGGTAAAAGGCTGGGTAGGAACCAAGGCTCTGCCATGAATAGCTCTGTGTGATCTAGGGGCAAAGTAGTTCACTCCTCTGGGAAATGGATTAAGCCTCTTCTTCCTAGTGCTGCCATGGAGTATTACAGAAATGTGCACATGCTCAGTAGACCCAGAGCACAGAGCAGATGTGTTTACCGTAATCATTAAGAAGCAGCAGGCTCTGGGACTGCATTTCTTTTTTCAGAGTTCACACTGTGACCCACCAATAGGAACGACCAGAATTTTAATGAGACAGATTAGGACAAAATCAAGTAGAGTAGAATATAGTAGAAAATGTTACAGTGTAACTTCTGTAGTAAAATAACGTTTCAGGATCTTTTGTTTCAATAGCGTGTGATATGTATGTATGGGTGTACTTAGTCATTATGCAAAGTTATTTCTTAATGTAATTGAAACTAAAACGTTTAAGTACATGGTTTATCAGTTAAGAACACAGACCCAGATTCCAAACTGCCTAGTTTCAAAGTCCTGCTCTGCCACTTTCTAGCTGTGTAACCTCAGGCAATTACTTAACCTCTCTGTATCTCATTTCATGATATGTAAAATGGGGATCATAGTACCCACCTCATAAAGTTCTTATGAGGATTAAAAGAATTCATCGGTGTCAAGCACTTAGAACAGAGCCTGACACACTCTAAGTATGTAATCATATTAGTGGTCGGTATCGGTGCTGCTGCTGTAGTTGTAGTGGCAGGTTGGACGCGGAGACAGAGATACGTGTTATTGTTGCTGCTGCTGTGGATGTATCAGCAGGTGTGATGGAATATACCTACCCACATTCCTAAACCACCTATGTAAGATTCCCACTAATGGTGCCTATCTGAAAGGACTAATAGAAGGATTAAATTTAAAAATACATGGACAATGCTTAACTCAACACCTGGCACATAGCAAGTGCTCAATAAATGTTATCAACTATTATTCTACCATGGAGGTCAGTCCAAGGGGCAGGGAGGACTGGACACCTTTGACCATCGTCACTTCCTTTATCCTGGAAAAGAACCCCAAATCAAACATCCATCCTCAAACCCAACTGCCCCAGGGATGGCCCAATGAGAATCTCTCCTCTTAGGCAAAGGGAAAATGTCACCAATCCTTGGGCAACCACACTACTGAATGAAAAGAAAAGCTTGGACAGTCCAAAAAGTCTGTTCTCTGTAGTAACTGAGAAATGTGTGTGTCTTATTTGGCCTTATTGGAAGTCCTCAGCCATAAATCAATGACATGCTCATTCATCTTGCTTTTTTGCCTGATTCTGAAAACTCCTGATTGGTCAGTAGCCCAGGGATACCATGGGGTTGAGAGTGGGGGATTTGCCATTGATAATCCATCGGAGTATAATGGAATTCCAAAGAGAGCAAGAGAAGTCAGGCTTTCGCTGCGACTGGAAAGACAGAAGTTGGATTTGAGGAAAGACTTGCCAGAGGGGGTCAAGTAGTCGTGGTTTCCTAAGGAGCTTGCATTGTGTCTCCCATTTAGGGAAGCTTTATGTAAAAGAGAAACACTGTTTATTCTGGAGTGGCTATCATGTTTGTGGAGACAGGGCGAACCAAAAGACCTTCATATCTGGAGATCACAGCCTCTTCTTTTAGCCCAAGTAGATCTTGTTTCAAGGGTTGCCTGGAAAGAAGGGGTAAATCAGGTGGTTTTAACATTGAGAAGTTCTTGTTCAAGACTCCCTTCAGTCCATCCTGCTCCTCTGGAGGACGTTGTAAGGCAGAGTTCCCAAAATGGATGATGGCTTAAACAAGGTAACATCTTGTTGCGGGATTTGGGGATTCTGCGATGGATGTGTCCCTGCAATATGCTGAACCCTGTCTTAATTTTGGAGGGAGGCAGGAAAACACTAAGAGGAAAGAGACATGGATTCTGGAGCTCCTGATTTGATGAGCAAGACAGACCCAGAAGTTCCTGAGAAAGTCCAGAAGTCTGAAGAGGGCTGGGTTTTAGCTACATCATCAGATGCTCAGGAGCACAAGGCCTACTGAGAGTGCCCATTCTGAGGCAATGTGAAATACAGCTGGTCTGATGAGAAAGGCAAGAAAGGCTCCCTGGAAAGGGTGAGGACAGGCTTCAGTAAGGCAGCAGGAGGGACAGTGTTGGTAACAAGATGTACATGGAGCTATTTCAGAGAGTGGACGGTAGGGGCAGCTGAGGGACCTTGCAGAAGAGGAAGGGATCATGAGATGCTGTGACAGTAGAGAGCCAGTTGAGACAGAGACCTCAGAAGCGGGGCCCATGTCATTCTTCTGCCCCATGGCTAGAGGCTGGGAAGCAGCCTGTGGACTCTACATCTGGAAGATACCAAAACTGCACCCTAGGCTCGCAGTATCCAAGAGGTCGTGCCAGAGCTCTGCCTTCTCACCAAGACAGCCCGAGACAGTGGCCAATTATCCATGAGAACTCACCGGAGGAGGAAGGGCCAAAGGCCATCTGGAGAGTCTGGCAGAGGATGAAGCCTGACTCAGGAGCTCCACCCTTGGCAAGGTCCATTCCCACTAACCAGGCTGAGCCCCTGCACCTCCCCCAGCCCACGTCTCTGCCCCATGAAGGTTTATTTCTTTAGAGCTGGAGACGAGGTTGCCCACGCCTTCAGGTAGGTCTACACCTTGTCCTCAGTGCCGTGCCCCTTCCCCCATCAACCTCATCCTCCTCTGCTCTTCCACCCCTGGAGTGTCTCCCCACCATTCTCCCATGGGTCTTCTCCCTCTTTTCCTCCACTGTCCTCCACTTCCCTCCCCTCCTCTCTGTCTCCCCCAATCTCCCCTCCCTCCCATTCTCCTCAACCCCCAGCCAGTCTCCATCCTTCTTCCAAGGGACCCTGGAGAGTAATAGTCTAACACCAAGCATTTTCTTCCTCCTTTTATCTAGAAATCTACCTTCCATCCACTTCTCTCTTTCTTTCCCCAACCCTACCCCACCTCTA
Organism: Aethalodelphis obliquidens; assembly: GCF_003676395.1. Taxonomy (NCBI): domain Eukaryota; kingdom Metazoa; phylum Chordata; class Mammalia; order Artiodactyla; family Delphinidae; genus Aethalodelphis; species Aethalodelphis obliquidens. The sequence goes on along the minus strand of NW_020837952.1, from coordinate 4,105,805 downwards.
CTCTGACCCATGGCGTTCAGAATTCTTGCCCTTGTTGGTCGCTTTTCCCTACCACCCCATCATCACTCAGGTCAAGGACTCAGGTAAAGAACACATCTATTCACTGCGTCTTTCCTTCAGACCCCAGCCAGGATCTCTCCCCACCCCATCCCTAGCCCCAGGAATGGCTGCCCTCGGGTCTGCTTCATCTGGTCCCCACCCCATCTTACCAAAAAGCTTTGCATAATTAACCATCAAGCTTTGATGGCTCCATTACTCAGCACTTAATAGGCAGCTGGTATTCATATCATTCACTCAAGAAATATTTATTGAGCACCTACTGTGTGCCAAGCCCTTGGAATATAGCCATGAACGAAACATTTGTACCCATTGGTGTGCGGCAGGGTTTGCATTTTTGTTCATGATCTAGGTATATGTTCAGCTTTTCTCTTAGAACTGGAAGCTCACATCAAATAAGGGTGAGTTCATCCTCTGGCCCTGAACCCTGAGAGCACACTGAAGGACCCTGAAGAGGTACTGGAGGGAGGGATTAGCGAGTGTGTATGATTGTGTCCTATACAAACACCATCTACCATGTGATACTTTAGTGATGACAGATGGTGGATGGATAGGAGTGCAGTGAGATAAACTCATCCCTTCCACTGGGATCAAACACACCAAGCTCTGAGTGCCAGCTCTGCCTCTAACTACACAACCTGAGCAATCTCTTAACCCTCTAGGCCTCAGGGTCCTCATCTGTAAAACTAGAATAATAACACCTGCCTCAGAGGGTAATTGTAAAAATTAAACACATTAATGAAAGTTGGGCAATCCGTATAGTATCTACTATGAAGTAAGATGAACATCAAAAGATGTTGTTATTAAGTTTGGAAGAATATTCATAAAATAGTTTTCTACACTAAGCATATGCTACCTGAATAATTTTTTTTTTTAAATAACCCCATACCCTAGAAAATCTCTTGCACAAATACACCAGAAGACATGGAAAAGAAAGTTCATGGCAGCTCTGTTCATAATACAAACTCTGGGGGCAACCATGAGGCTACCAGGGTGGAAAGATGAATAAACTGTGACATATTCATACAAAGAATACAGTCCACAGTGAAAATGAACACAATATAGGAAGCAACATTGAACAATGGAATACACACATTATGATTCCATTTATATGAAGTTCAAAAACTGGAAAACTAAATCATATATGGTCTAGGGATGCATTCCTTGGTCCTTAAACTGTAAAGAAAAGCAAGGGAATGATTCAACACAAAATCCTAGAGAGGAGCCATCCCTGGATCAGGAAGGAAGGGGGTACAGTGAGAATGAGGCTCAGAGGAAGCCCCTAAGTTACACATATGTTCTATTTCTTCCTACAGGTGGTAGGCACACCACCTATACTTTCTTTTTGGGGGTGGGATATTTCACCATAAAAGCAATTTTAACTTCCATAAAGCTCCCATTGGCAGAGCCAAGACCACGGAGTGGTCATTCTGCCAACTCTTCCCCCCTCCCCTCTTCTCTTCCCCCACCACAAGCTTTTTTACGCTAAGAAAACCTACAGATTGAATGTCTTTTTAGGTCTTCAAAATTAGCAGCCATTAATAATACCTGACGTTAAATGAAATGTTACATCTGAATTTTTTTTAATATCTTGTTTTAAATTGCTTGCTGCTCCTTTCAAATTGCTTAGCAAAGACCAGCCATTAGTAATTAGCTCATGTTTACGTGTGGCATTTTTATAGGGAGTTACACTGGTAGAAAAGGCAAAGCGTGTGTGAGCTGCACCCTGACTCACAGCGCTTCTCCTCAGGACACCCGGCCAGCTAGCTGGCTGGGAGCACCACGGCTGCCTTGTGGGCAGTGCCCAGAGTGGCGGATGAGGGCATAAAGGGCCTCAGAAGAGCTGGCCCAGCTCCCCAAGCACATAAAGTATCAGGAGTGACGCCCTCCTCTGGGATGGCAAGATGGCTGGTACAGTCCGTGCCCCCATGTCAGTCCTGTCACAAGCCCCACTCCTGAATGTTTTGCACAGACACACTATTCTCTTTGCCCACCAACCCCCTCACCTCCCTCCTGCCCCAAGCTGATCTGCCTGCCTTTGCCCCTAAGACACAGCAGCTATGGGGGCGGGGGGGAGGACGGGGAAGACTGCTAGCTGCGGCGTTTCACTTCTCTTTTCTTCCCTTCCATTTAATGCAAACCCCTGTACTTTATGGTATCATTTTTCTAGACCTGCTCTATTGGAATGGGGTGCTTCACGGGTACATAGAACACAGTATAACCTATCTAGGTACTTACAATATACCAGAGGTAAACAAATAACTAAAAGTGCTGTTCTCCATCCCCTTCCTTCAGTTCGCAGCCACACGGTCCTGCAGATCTCCACCCTGCCCCCAGCCTCTCATTGCCCTGTGCCACATACATGCCCATTGGCCCTCCTGGTTGCAACCATTCCAGCCTCCTCTGACTCTGCCCACCTTCCTTAGACTGACTCTCCCCAATCCTATATCCACAGATATCCTCTCTCTAACAACTTCTCCACCCTCTTGAAAGTTTGCAGGGATTAGGAAATCCAGGGGTTGCCATAGCCTATAGGTGAGAAGGCATTGCATCTCCTGAGCTTCACTACTTAATAGATGGGAGACTGGAGCCTACCCGGCTCTTTGGTGGGGCTAATGGCAGACTCTGGGAGGGCTCACGCTAAGGAGTACTTCCCAGAACTTCTGCTGCCAGTGTCCTTGTTCCCCCGGTGAGCCACAGCCACCCCCCACCTCTGCAGAAGACCCTCCAACACTAGCAGGAGTTGTATCCTTTTGATGTGATTTGATTTGGGGTGGTCCGGGAAGATCCCACATGCCGCAGAGCAACTAAGCCCATGCGCCGCAACTACTGAGCCTGCACTCTAGAGCCAGCGAGCCACAACTACTGAGTCTGCGTGCCACAACTACTGAAGCCCCTGTGCCTAGAGCCCTTGCTCCGCAACAAGAGAAGCCACCGCACCGCAAGAGAAGCCTGAGCACCGCAACGAAGAGTAGCCTCCACCCGCCGCAACTAGAGAAAGCCCGCGCACAGCAACAAGGACCCAACACAGCCAAAAATAGATAAATAAATAACTATATATATATATTTAAAAAACCAGAAGCAATATTGTAACAAATTCAGTAACGACTTTAAAAATGGTCCACATTAAAAAAATCTTTAAAAAAACATAGATGGGAGACTTTGGTTGAGTTATTTAACCTCTCTGAGCCTCAGTTTCCTCATCTGTAAAATGGGGATAATGATACATACTTCATAGGGTTGATGTGAGAATTAGAGATCATTTATGGCCTATAATGATGGTCACATAGTAGGTGGCCAATAAAAAGAAAGTAGGACCTATGTTGCCCTATGGAATTCTTTCTAATTGTAAAGGGGAAAATGTACTCAAGTGACCCGATTTAGCATCACCAGTAACAGGACAACCTGACATTTTGTGCTTCCTGGGGTGATACAGTAAGAGTCATAAAGCATCAGTTATGACGTATTCTGCCCAAAAATGTTTCAGTTAAACCCAGTCAAGCCTCCAGACCAGCACTATCTCATAGAAGCTGGTGTGATGGTGGAACTGTTCTGTAGCTGTGCTGTTCAATAAGGTAGCCAGTAGTCATGTGTGGCATGTAATTGAGGGACTAGATTTTGAATTTATTTAATTTCAACTAATTTAAATAACCACCTGTGTCTATTGGCTACCATACTGAACAGCCTAGCTCAAGAGTTAATTTTCAGTGTACAGAAAATACAAGAGATAGAGCGATAAGGTAAATCAAGAAAACCTATTTTTAAAAATTATCAGGGCAATTGGGAAATTTTAATATGGAATGGATAGTAAATGATTCTTTGGAATTATCGTTCTTTTTCTTGCATGTGAAAATGGTACTGTTCTTATTCTTAAGAAATGCATATGCCTAAGTATTTAAGGGCTCCCTGTTATGCTTTCTGTAATCGTCCAATAATTGGGCAAATGTGAAAGCAGATACGGCACAATGTTAACAACTCTTGAATCTGGGTACCTGGGTGGAACACATCAGGGTGTTTGTTACACAGGTACTATTCCTTCAACTTTTCTATATGTTTGAAAACTCTCATAATAAAAGTGGAAGAAGACATAAAACACAAATATTTAATAATCTGCTGGCTGCTGCCATGACAGGAAGTCAGGTGTATTTCAGCAGCCAACTGGACTTTCTGCAGATGGGGGAAATACAGCTTTATGTTATAGTAGGACCTTGGCCACTACTGGGATGGAAACTTCTAGAAGTTATTCATAAATATCGCAGTCTTTCCTGGGTCCCCCACTCACACCCTACACACATACAGTTTGCCTGCTTCTGCCCCATCTGGCTTCCCTTCTCCTCCCCTTTTCTTGGCCCCATTCTTCCCTCCCCTCCCCTGCCCTTCTCTCTCCAGTACTCTCAGATGTGTGCATGCCCTGCTGTCGAGGCACTTTGAAGATGAAGCATGCTGAATTCCCCTACAGCCCAGGGGTTGGCATTCTTTACACAGAGGAGGGTGCGGGCCACTCCACTATTAAAGCACATTCTAGAGAGGCGTTGGACCCAGCTAGCCACCCAAGCCCATAAAGCACAAATTGCAAAACCCCATCTGCATAGCCAAGCACTTCCTACCTGAGCATAAATAGGGCCCGGGCTCCTACAGGAGGACATTAGAGTTTCCACAAGACTCCAGCTCTCCTATCCTGTACAACGCAAGCCAAACTTCCAGAAGCATCATGACCTACGGATCAGGATTCGGCGGCCGCGCCTTCAGCTGCTTCTCAGCCTGCGGGACCCGCCCCAGCCGCTGCAGCATCACGGCCGCCCCCTACCGCGGCATCTCCTGCTACCGCGGCCTCACCGGGGGCTTCGGCAGCCGCAGCCTCTGCGAGGGCTTCCGCGCCGGCTCCTGCGGCCGCAGCTTCGGGTACCGCTCTGGCGGCGTGTGCGGCCCCAGCCCGCCCTGCATCACCAACGTGTCGGTCAACGAGAGGCTCCTCGCGCCCCTCAACCTGGAGATCGACCCCAACGTGCAGTGTGTGAAGCACGAGGAGAAGGAGCAGATCAAGTGTCTCAACAACAGGTTCGCTGCCTTCATCGACAAGGTGGGTGTCCTTGATCACACCCTTCCTGAACCCTCCCTTCCTGGGCAGGCACTGAAGGGGTAGTCGGGGGGCAGGAGAGATGTGGCCCGGGTGAGCCCCGAGTCTGATGGAGGAGACGGACACATATCCAGGGCACAGAAAGATCAGAGAGATGAGTCTAGAGCAGGGGCTCCTGATGAGGCAATTGTTATTATACACAACCTCTGTCCAGACAGGCAGGGTCCCCACAGACAGACAAGGACAGGTTGGGAACCGCATGTCGGAGGAAGAAGGCCATACATGCAAACAAGACACAAGAAATGCACATAAGATATAGGAAGAGGACCACAGGTCAGCCTTGGGGTGGGTGTCCTTGATCACACCTTTCCTGAACCCACCCATGCTCAATTCAGGCTGGGCACTGATGGGGGAGTCAGAGGCAAAAAGTCCTCTACTTGGCTGCTGACCACATGCCACCTAGGCTCAGCACGTCAGGATAACTCAGTTCACCTGAGCAGGGACTGGTCGTTCCCAGCCCCTTGCTCTCACCCCTAACTTGGAAAATCCAAACATAGATCCCAATCCCCAAATCCAGAAGTCGCCTTGTCTTCCACAGCGCCCTGTGTAATCTCTGCTGTGCTCCTGGTTTGGGAGTTTACCTTAAAGCAATCAGCGCCTTCCCCCATCCCCACATGCCCCAAGTAGGCTTTGGGGCAGTGGGAGCCATCTGACCCGTCCTCCCACCCCAAATGGCAGGTGCGCTTCCTGGAGCAGCAGAACAAGCTGCTGGAGACCAAGTGGCAGTTCTACCAGAACCGCCAGTGCTGCGAGAGCAACCTGGAGCCCCTGTTCCAGGGCTACATCCAGACGCTGAGGCGGGAGGCCGAGTGCGTGGAGGCCGAGAGCAGGAGGCTGGCCTCGGAGCTCAGCCACATGCAGGAGGTGCTGGAGGGCTACAAGCAGAAGTGAGTGCGGTCAGGGGTGATGTTGGGCACAGGGATGGACTTGAGTTAAAGCCTACTGGATGAGACTGGAGAAGACTTTCCGAGAAGGGCCAGTGACCTTGCAGGGCAGGTGGGCGCTGTGCAGCAGGATTTCACATCAGGCAGTCATCGATCAGATGCCTAAGAGTAGGGCTGTGATTCCCCAGGAGGTCTCTCTGCTCCTTCAGCCTTCACTTCCTGGAGCCTGATCACCCAGCAGCTGTGCCCTGCGGTCTGTGGGGAGGGGGCTTCTGCAGTCTCCCAAGCCATCTCCTCCCGGCCTCTCAGGCTCCCACCTGTAGCACCTGGACGTGATATGAGTCCCAGTGTCGCTCAGGGCTGCCAGGTCCTGGGGCTGCTGGTGTCCCACCATCTAGGGTATAGAGTGCTGAGGGCCTCTGGGACTCATGGGCCCTCCCGCAGCTGAGCTAGGATGGACACCCAGGAGAGCGGAGGCTGCAGTGCCCCACACGTGCTGCTGTTCTCTCCTAGCATGGGGCTGGTGGTGAGTCCTTATTCTCCAGACGGGACCTCAGAGCAGCTTTGGGAACAGGGCTGTGAGGTCCCAGAAGAGTGGCCCCCTGGACCCCTCAATGAAAAGGGGAGAGAGAATCACAAACACATCACAAATCCAACCACAGCGGACCCCAGCAGGGCTGCCAGGGGGCGGGCTGTGTTGGCAGGTCCCTAACATTGCCTCCTTCACTGGTATGAAGTGGAGGGGGTTCTGGGGAGACCTGCCCTGCCATGACCTCCCTTTCTGCCCTCTTCTGCCTCAGGTACGAGGCGGAAGTCGCTCTGAGAGTGACAGCGGAGAATGAGTTTGTGGCTCTGAAGAAGGTGAGTCACGTGGGATCGGGAAGCAGAGACACAAGGGATCTCAGAATGACAGACTCTTGCTGGGGAGACCCATGGTCTCAACCTCAGTGCGGGGTGCAGCGACCTTGCCAAGTCAGGATGGGAAATTCCCAGAGATTAGGTCATGAAAGGCCCATGTAGGGCTCTGAGAAGGGCACTAACCTTGGAGCATCCACTAGCACCCTGCCCTGAAGCAGCGGGATGGCTGAGTTGAGCTCTGCATGTTCTGTGCTGCTCCAGAGGTGGTGGTCTGTGGCTGGGGTCCCATGGAGGCATGGCAGCTCCAGTCTCGCTGTTGAGGGACGGTGTCCTGTCTACTGCTGCAGGAAGTCTGATTAGGAAGAGGGGCACAGTCTCAGGATCTCGGGGAGGATGGAGCAGAGCCAGGAGAGGCCAGGTGGAGTCTTGGAGGACTGCTGGGGGCCAGGGAAGTGTCAAGGTGGCTGAGTGAGGGAGCCAGTCTGGCAGGCTTCCTGGTACAGGGGAGGGTAAGAAGGAGAGCTGGGAGGTAAGAGGTCTCAGGTAGGAGGAGTGAAAGGCTGGTGACCCATCTCCAAGGCACGAGGCGTTTGTTCTTAGAAGGGGAGGAGGTTGTGAGGTGCCTCTGGGGAAGGGCAGAGGGTACGGAGATGGCATGGGAACAGTAGCACTGGGAATCCTTTCCCCCTCACCTCCATGTAATGGGTGAAGGGAGAGAGGAGTGTGGGGTGGTGATCACCACAGGTCCTCTGAACTCAAAGATTCCCCACCTTCCCAGGATGTGGACTGCGCCTACCTCTGCAAGTCAGACCTGGAGGCCAACTCAGAGGCCCTGATTCAGGAGATCGACTTCCTGCGGCGACTGTATGAGGAGGTGAGGGGCTGTGGTCCAGGCAGAAAACCAGCAGCTGGCCTGGAAGAGAGGGCGTTGGTCTGGGATCAGAGTGGGACAGGGATTGGGGCAGGAGCTGCAGTCCGTGAGTCTGTCAGAGAGGGCGGGGGCTAGAGACCAAGGAGGGCTGAGAAGGTTGGGTACACACTGTGGTGAGGGAGGGGATGGTATAAACCACACGCATCCTCCCACCCCACCATCTGCAGGAGATCCGAGTTCTCCACACTCACATCTCAGACGCCTCGGTCATCATCAAGATGGACAACAGCCGGGACCTAAATATGGACAGCATTGTGGCCGAAATCAAGGCGAACTATGACGACATTGCCGGCCGCAGTCGGGCCGAGGCTGAGAGCTGGTACCGCAGCAACGTGAGTGTCTCAGGGCACCTGCCTCCTAGGCATGGTGGGAGGGATGGGTGGTATATATTAACAAGGCTTCTTTTGTCTGGGGACTCTGATTCCTAGAGGTGGTGAAAGAAGTGCAGACCCCTCTCAGGTTATAGTAGCAGGACGTGGCTGCCACGTATGGTTGCACAGGCTGAGTACTGTACAATTTGCAAATCATCTGTGGTGTCCTGAGTGGGTGGGATGTCCCATCCTGAGTTTCATGAGCCTCTCTGCTTCCCTCCAGTGTGAGGAGATGAAGGCCACGGTGCTCCGGCATGGGGAGACCCTGCGCCGCACCAAGGAGGAGATCAACGAGCTGAACTGCGTGATCCAGAGGCTGACGGCCGAGGTCGAGAATGCCAAGTGCCAGGTAGGGGTCGTTTGAGGCCCACCCAGGGTGCCACAGGCAGTGTGTGCACCCAACTGGATCTCACCTTTCATTCTCCAGCCCATCTGGATGACCTGAGTCCCAGGTTGTGGTCACTTAAGGAAACCCAGATGATGAAGAGGAGAGACCTGTTCCTGGGGTGATCCCAGCTGGCCAGGAGAGACTGGATGCGTCCAGGAAGTGGACACAGAGACCCAGGGACCATAACTCACCTTGTTCTCTTCTGGGCCTTTAGAACTCCAAGTTGGAGGCCACTGTGACCCAGGCGGAGCAGCAGGGCGAGGCGGCCCTTAATGATGCCCGCTGCAAGCTGGCCGGGCTGGAGGAGGCCCTGCAGAAGGCCAAGCGGGACATGGCCTGCCTGCTCAAGGAGTACCAGGAGGTGATGAACTCCAAGCTGGGCCTGGACATCGAGATCGCCACCTACAGGCGCCTGCTGGAGGGCGAGGAGCACAGGTGGGGCCCATCCCAGCCTGGCCCTGAGCTGCCCATTCCCACCCTTTCCACAAGCACCACCCTTGATCCTGGCTGAGCAATGGCCAGGGATCTGGGACAAACCTATCATTTATCACTTTGGGGTGGGGGGCGGTTTGTGAGGACTATTACTTCTGACCCTCTGCCCCCTCCTTCCCGACCACTTGTGAACCCCACCCCAGGAATTTGTAGAGCTCTGTCGGCAACTCTGGCTCAGTCGCTAATGTTGCTTTTTTCCTCTTCCCTCTCAGACTGTGTGAAGGCGTTGGGGCCGTGAATGTCTGTGAGTAACCTAGGCCCTGTGTGGATGAATTTACTCTCTTCCTGTAAGGGATGGAAGGAGGAGTTCCACTGGACCTAAATATAAGAGTGGGCTGGCATCACAGGAGGAGGGATTTGGGTTAGACAAGAAGCAAGGACCACTTCGTTGGGACTAGAGTTGTTAAGTAAAGATGCTTGGAGAGGTGCATCGTCGGGGATGCGGGAGACTTGGCCCCCCAGAATTTTAACTAAGCCTTTGGGGTTCGCAGGTGTCAGCAGCTCCCGGGGCGGGGTCGTCTGCGGGGACCTCTGCGTGTCCGGCTCCCGGCCGGTGACTGGCAGCGTCTGCAGCGGCCCCTGCAGCGGGAACCTGGCGGTGAGCACCGGCCTGTGTGGGCCCTGCGGCCCCTGCAGCTCCGTCACGTCTTGCGGCGTGGGCTCCCGCGCCAGCAGCTGCCGCAAATGTTAAGCGCCCCAACTCAGGCCCGGGCCGGGCAACCCTCCCGCGCAGCCCGGCAGGGCCCGCCTTGCCTGGCCCCGCCCCGCCCACCTCTGGGCGGAGCAAGCCCTAGGCTACTTCGCTGGCTCTTTGAAAGGTCCATCCCACTCCTAGCATCCCAAGCCTGTGTGTGATCCCCTCTTCCCGGGCTCTGCCGCCCACGCTGGGAAAGGCTACCCTAGAAAGAAGTCTCTTTGGCCACCACAGGAAGGGGACTCCGGGGCAGGGGGGACCAGGATTAGGACCTGGGCTGCTATGGGGCCAATGGCCAACGCTCCCACTCTGTCCCAGCATCACCCCTTCCTTCTCTGCCGTGTTCCTCTCCTTCTTGATCTGTGTTTCCAATAAATCAGTATAGCCAACGCTGGGCCTTGTCTGCACTCCTGCTATCTTCCTCAGGGGTCGAGGTTTGGGAGGGTCCCCAAAGTCACATGGAGCAGAAAAGCCCTAGATGTGGGGTCTCCACTACAGTCTTTTGTCCCTGGGCTCACAGCACTCTCAGATTTAGCCAAGGATTGTGCTGCGCCGCTCCATCCTGTAATGTTATCCATACCACCTTCACAGTATCTCTTGCAGAGCTCAGGGACCCGCGGTAGCCAGGGCAGGGTCCCACCCTGAGTTCGGTGGCACAGCTGGGGTTTGAACCCCGTGAGCATGTTTAGTGCTCATTTCACTAAACCACAGCTGCCTCCCAGAGAACATATCTGTGCACATCTGTAAACCTATGGGTAGATGCACCAGTCACTCAAAGCTTAAGGAAACATCACTCCTGGCTTTGGTGGGGAAGACTCAAGCCTGAGTAACTTACAAGAATTCTTTAAGGGGTGAATACATGAACATGACTTAAACTTTCAAAAAGCCTTTGATATGGCTGTCTTTTTTTAATGGAGTCCTTTTGGGGTTTGGAGACCTTCCATAGCTGATAAATTGCCTCAAAGCTAGAAAACAGCACGTGGCAAGAAGATGATGTGGTGTAGAGGTGAGCACACAGACCCTGGAGCCAAACTGCATGGGTCCAAAACTGAACTCTGTTCCTAGCTGAGTGACTTCGGGCCATTTACTTACCCTCTCTGTGCCTCCGTTTCTATAGGTCTAAAGTGAAAATGAGAAAAAGAGCATTTTTCTTTTACCTCCTAGGGTTGTTGGGAGGATTAAGGAATTTCGTATACATAAAATACTTAGTGCCTGCCACGAAATAATCACAATATTCATTTATCATCAGTAGTATTCTTTTGCAGAATACAAAGTAGAAATCCCTCCTGGGATCAGGGCCATGGGCAGCCTCTCATTACACTTATATGATCAGAGATTGCAAGCACAGAAAGAAAACCCCACGTCTTCCAGGCCATCAAGCTCCTTCACGCAGGAAACCATCCCCGCCACACTGATGAAGATATTACAAGTGCTGGTGGGAGTGGAGAGATGGCCCCTCAGCTTCACTATAGGCCAAGGCAAGTCCCTGAACATACATCTGTACAGCAGAGTGAATCTCTAAACTTCCAGTGCCGGGCCCAGGAAACTATAGCAGAAATGGAAGTGCCCATCCCCACCTCTAAGTGTGATAGAAATAAATTGATAATATTGAGAGATCAGAAGTGAGCGGTCTGAAAAGACACTGGCTCTTTTAAAAGATAGGATTAATTCCAGGTCTCCTGGCAACCAATGTGTCCCCTCCACCCTCCAATGGAATTCTGAGGACAGAGCCCTCAGAGAGTTCCAGAACATGAAACTGTTCTAACCAGCCCTCTGTGCTGTGACACCACACAGCTCAGAAGCAGGCCTTGTCTGGAGTCCAGACCGTGTGAAGACCTAGTTGTCCTAAATAGTCAATGCCCTTCCACCATCACCACCCGGCTGCCCCCACTCCCACCCCTCACCTGGCTCTTGGTGCTGTTCACCTCCACTGTCGGCCACTGGATGGCCTAGTTAAGCCTGTTCAGCTCCTCCTTGCTGTGGCGCAAGCTCTGCCTGTGTTTCTGCACCGTTATCTTTATCTCCTCACATTGTGGAGTCGGGGCACCAAGCATGGGAGAGGATCAGGGAGATGAGGAGAGCAGCAAGGGTACTCGACTGAGGCCAGGAAGACCGATCATTTAACTCCTCTGGGCCTCCATCTCTCCATCTGTAAGATGGGGATGATCATCTTTCCTAACCCCAAAGGTTGCTGAGAGAATGAAATGCACTTGGCTGGCACAGTGGTGGGTGAGCCACCAGGCCTGGAGATGCCAAAGGTAGCGTGAACTCGGCCACAAAGGGCAACAACGCAGGGCGGCAGTCTGTTGAGTCTTTGAACTGAGATCACACAGGGTTGATCCCAGGAATAAGGGTAGTTAACTCTAGGAGATCAATTATCTTCCTTCGCTACATAGGATCATCTAAATGAATACAAAAGGCGTTTAATAAAACTCAACAATAATTTCTAATTTTAAAAATACTTTTTAAAAGCTAAGAATATGAGGAAACTTCCCTAACTTGATGAAGGCTATTAATCAGTGACAGGAGATCCAGATTCCAGCTCCTTCCCCAAACCCAAGGCCACTCTGGGACAACACTATGGGACTACAAGGGACAAAATCAGTGGGCCTTTTCCCTTCCCGCATCCTCTCTGCACACGCCAACACGTAACCAGCCGGGCACAGGGACCGACGCTTTCACGATGCCTCCACCACCTCACTGGGGCTCATGACCACCTGTAAAGTAGGCCACGTAGATGTTACTCTCTCCATTACCTTTCCTTGGGCAAAAGCTGCTGCTCATCCACTGTGCAAGGCAGAGGGACCCAGAGGGACATGAGTGACCCTGCCGGTCAATGGCTAAGCCAGGCTTCATCTTAAGCCCATGCATTTTGCTCTATACCCTGAGGGACAGATAAAGTCACACACATCCTTCAACCCAGAGAATAGGAACTGTTCACGCCAGCCCACTGCAAATTTCCTTCCAAGGCAGATGGGGTGGGGTGGGGGGGGGAATGGATATAAAGAGACTGCAAAACTCCATCTCCCACCAATCTCTGCCCTATTCCTACTGCCTACACTTTCCTGCTCTCATTCCCAAAAGACGAAGACACAGCAGACAAGCTTGTGCCTGGCTGGGTCCAACAGATCTGGAGTCCAAGACGTCTCATCCTGTGTGAGCTAATGAGCCGTGTGGACAAGTCTCACCATGATGAACAGAGCTGTCACCTCCTCCAAGCCTTCCCTGGGCACCGAACCTCAGCTCTAGCCCAAAGAGCTTCCAGAATGCTCACCTCTCCTTCCTGGGGGCTTTGTGACCTCATCTTGTTACAACTGCAGAGTTCTGACGGGGGTGTGGAAGCAGCCATCCTGTGAACCCAGATGGGAACGTGGTGGTCTCTGGGCTGGAAAGGGACTTGAAGGAAAGAGGGGGAGGGGGAGGGGGAGGGGGAAGGAAAGGTGCTTCAAGTGGGGGAAACGTGTGGAGCTGAGGACTTCAGGCTTATGGAGTGGGCGATGGGAGCCACAGAAGGTGCTTGAGCAGGCCAGCAGCATGGTGTATGATGCAATTTGGAAGGCCTGTCTGGCAGCAGCGTGGAAGACAGATAGGAGGCAGAGAGACTGAGGCTGGGGATTCCATTTCCACGACTAGGTAAGGAATCTGGGGTAAGACAAGACTCTAAACTGAAGGAGTAACAGGGATCAGAGAACACAAGTTGATCGGCATTTTCTTTTGTTTTATAAATTTCTCATACATGCAAGAGTATATACAACATACGTTTAATGATTTAAATAGCAACAGTAATAAAAACAAATCCTTGTGTACCCAGCAGTACCTTCAGAGCCCCCTGTGGGACCCTTCCTGAGCACAGCATCCTCCCCCTCTGACCCCATCCAATCTCCAAGGTAACCACTATCTTGGGTTTTTGTGTTAAGCACTCCTTTGATTTTCTTTATTGTTGCCTCATATGAGTATGAGTCCCTAAGCAATTGTTTAGTTTTGCCTGCCTTTAAGCTTTCTATAAATAGAATTACATGTTCGCTCCTATGACTTGCTTTTCCCCCCTCAACATTCTATTTGTGAGATCCATCCATTTTGATGCATGTAGCTTTCTTTATTTTTCAGTGCTGTAGAGTATTCCAGTGTATTATTATTCTCCATTCTCCTAGGGGTATACATACGTGTGCTTTTTTTTTTTTGGTTATAACAAACAATGCTGCCCCGAACTTTGGGGTACATATTTGCTGGTGTACTTTGGCAAGAGGTTCTTCAGGGTACTGGCTGTCAAACTTTTTTTGGTAACCACAACTCAAAATAAGGAATATATTTTATAGGGCTTCCCTGGTGGCGCAGTGGTTGAGAGTCCGCCTGCCGATGCAGGGGACATGGGTTCGTGCCCCAGTCCGGGAAGATCCCACATGCTGCGGAGCGGCTGGGCCCGTGAGCCATGGCCGCTGAGCCTGCGCGTCCAGAGCCTGTGCTCTGCAACGGGAGAGGCCACAACAGTGAGAGGCCTGCATACCGCAAAAAAAAAAAACCAAAACAAAAAAACCAGCCATTTTACTCCAGATCCTAAGTTTCACAATAGTGCAAGCTGTGCATTCTAGAGCGATCATCCTAGTGGGTACCAGAGGAAATGCCTGAAAACCTCAGGACCCCCTCCCTTACCCAGACCTGCTTCTGACCCCTTGAACTGAGTAAAGGACTTCATCAATACCATGACACCAGGCACTGGAATGAGCAGCTAAGGAGGGCCCAGGGAGTGTGCCCAGCCTGATGGGGTGCCCCTCCCTGGTGGGGAGAGCTCTGTGCTGTCTCCCCAGTGAGACTCCTGTGCCACCCTCTCCCTTTAGGTTGTGGACTGCGGCTACCTGCAAAAGTCAAACCTGGAGGCCAATGCGGAGGCCCTGACCCAGGAGATCGACTTCCTGCAGCAGCTGTTTAAAGAGGTGAGGGGCCACAGAGCAGTGGGGCAGCAAGGAGGATGGTATTTGGACATTGGAAAGGACTTTCCACCACTTGGCTTCTGAAACCCCTGGGTGAGGGGAGCACAGGGCAGAGTCGAGGGACCCGAGGCAGGTTTACTGTCAGAAGATGAAAAAGTATAGCTTCTTGTCTTATCTGCCAAACCCAAACAAGCTGTTGTCCCTGGCTACTGTGGTGATAATTATCACAAATTGTATATTCACAAATCAGGCACAAATTGTAAGTTGCTGCCTCATTTCAGAGGCCCTGACTGAAATCAGGCAGTAAGCCTCAGAGCTGGGCTCCTCTCAGCCTTGGGACTTTGGTCCTGAGGAGCACTGAGAGGTTCCAGGGTCGAAAGGGAGATGTCACCTTTGTACTGGGGCTTCAGACAGCGAGGCTGTGGAAGAAACAAGGGCAGGGGACAGGGAAGGACCATGAGAAAGAGGGCTTCGGGGAGTGGGACTATGGTCCAGGAAGCTCTTACCACTCCCCCACTTCCCCGCAGGAGCTCCAGGTCCTCCACGCCCACATCTCAGGCACCTCAGTCATCGTCAAGATGGACAACAGCCGGGACCTGAACATGGACTGCATTGTCGCCGAGATCAAGGCTCAGTAGGATGACATGGCCAGCCGCAGCCAGGCTGAGACTGAGTCCTGGTACCTCAGCAAGGTGAGTGGTCCAGTGCCCCCTTCCCAGAACAGGGATGCTAAAAGCTGAAAGTATTAGCAGGAGGGATGCTAAAAGGGCTTTGGTCTTTGTCTAGGTGGGATGGGTAAGGGAAGGGCAGGCAGCTCTCAGGATGGGGTGGCCGATGTGCACACTGTGGGGCTCAATGGGGTGGCATACCCTGTGTCCCATGAGCATCTGTGCTTTCCCCCAGTGCGAGGAGATCAAGGCCACGGTGATCCAGCCTGGGGAGACCCTGAGCCGCACCAAGGAGGAGATCAACGAGCAGGGAGATTTAAGTCAGACACCTTGCCAGAGTGTGGGGGAAGAAGCAACGTCAAACTTCAGGCAAGTCTTCTCCACGGAGAACGCTCTCCGTCCCCGCTGAATGGGGGGCGCAGGGGGAGGGCTATGGAGGGGAACGGAATGACCAGGGCTCTCATGGTCCCAGGGGCAGAATGGGGCAGAGGAAATAGCACCAGTCTGAGAGGCAGGAAACCTGGGCTCTCCAACCAGCCCTGCCACTAGCTCACCATGTGATTTGGGGGAAGCCATTTCACCTCTCTGGCCCATTGCTCTAGATCACTGACCACACACTTAGATGACCCCAGATGTTAGTAAGTGAGTGAAGCAGGCTGTACTGAAGGCACTAGGGTGTGGTGAACTGGAAAACAAAACAAACGGGCAGAGCTGATCAGATCCAACTGAGGCAGGCCCTACAGAAATGCAGGTACAGTGTGGCCGGATTCTCTGGCTTTTCAAGAGAAGCCAGGAATTTGGATTTTTACATTAAATTTCAAAAATTAAGGACACTGTGCCAACATTCCCCAAGAGCACTAATTTGCAACCCCTGACCTAACAAACGAGTAAGGCCCCTTCTTCCTCTGATAGTCAATGGTCAGTGGATACCTGGTCTCTGACCCTAAATCCAGAAGAAGGAGCCTTAATAACCCTCCCCTGTCCCCCAGAACTCCAAGCTGGAGGCTGCCATGCCCGAGGCGGAGCAGCAGGGCGAGGCGGCCCTTAATGATGCCTGCTGCAAGCTGGCCGGGCTGGAGGAGGCCCTGCAGAAGGCCAAGCGGGACATGGCCTGCCTGCTCAAGGAGTACCAGGAGGTGATGAACTCCAAACTGGGCCTGGACATCGAGATCGCCACCTACAGGCGCCTGCTGGAGGGCGAGGGGCAGGGGTGAGGACCACATCTGTGGGGATGATGTATCTTCATCCTCCAAGCTGGCTAGGAGCATGTTTGCATATTATTTGCATCTAATTTGCATCATGATTACTTGGAGGAGGGAATTTGCAAGTTCTGCTCCCCCCAACTAATTTTTGACTCTTTTCTCTCCCCACAAGGTTGTTTAAGGGCATTGGTGCTGTAAATGTCTGTAAGTTATCTATACTGTGGGTTCTGAAATACGAGCTTGGGGCTCCTGGTGGTCCGTCTTTTTCTTAAAGGGCCAAATAGTAAATATTTTAGGCTTGCGGGTCACGCAGTCTCTGCTCAACTGCTTAGCTTGTTGTAATGTGAAAGCAGCCACAGCCATAGCAATACTTCAGGAATAGGTGTGGTTGGGTTCCAATAAAATTTTATTTACAAAGGCAGGAGGCGGGGGCCGGGGTGGGGGGGACGGGGGCACAGTTTAAGACCCTGAAAGGAAGGAGGGGGATGTGGCAGTGAATGATTATGATAACTTAAATAGCTATTTCAGCCTATAGGGAGGGCCTGGGCTAACAGTTTATCAGGGATGCTTGAGGTTAGACTACTGGAAGAAGTGCCCAGGTGTGAGGTTGTTTGAGGGGGAAGGGGGAATAGAAATAGAGGGAAGGAGCTCTGAGGAAGAGAAGAGGGGGTGGGGGGACTCTGGCCCTTAGGCAGGAGCCGCTGGTGAGGACCTTGCGAGGCGACTCAGCCCTGTTCTCTCCCCTCCCCGGCCCCCCGCAGGTGTCAGCAGCTCCCGGGGCGGGGTCGTCTGCGGGGACCTCTGCGTGTCCGGCTCCCGGCCGGCGACGGGCAGCGTCTGCAGCGCCCGCGGCAGCGGGAACCTGGGGGTGAGCACCGGCGTGTGCTCGCCCTGCGGCCAGAGCGGTGGCGGCAGCCACCTGGTGCGGTTTGCTTGGCGGCTTCTGCTTCGTAAATACACCGCTCCGCGAGCCAGCCATCCCTGCCTCCGGCGGCGGGTCCCAGAGCTCGGAAAGCCCCTGGGCTTGCGGTGGAAGGGCTGCAGGAACCAGCCGGCCTGACCTGCCCAATTGCTGCCTTCTCCTCCTGCGTCTCTCTCCCCGCTTGTCTCTTCACTTCCTCCAGGGAGGGAGGGCTCCTCGCCCACAGCTCTGGCAGCTCCCCTCCATCCCCAAGAGTCTAAATGACTGGTTTCCCCCAGCTCTGGGACGGACAGATTGGTCCCACGGCCCCTCCAGTGTGGACCTGCTGCTGCTTCCCCTGCCTCCTAAACCCTCCCACAGTGACTGAGGTTGCGTCTCCCAGGGCACAACTTTATGCCCCGCCTGACTCCCTCTCTCTCCCAGGAAGGACTGATTTGCCAGTTGGTTGGTCCACCCCAAACCCAGGCCTAGGGCAGCTAAACGTGTGGTCTTCTCACCACTGAGGAATGTTCTCGGACAGCACAGGGCATTGGCTGGGGGAGGGAGTGGGTGCAAACGGCTCTTCCACGCCCTCAGCAGGAGAGGACTCCAGTGCCCACTTCCTGGCAGAACCAGAACTTCCAGGGGCTTCTGGGCTTCTTCAGGAGAGGAGCTGGAATCAGGCCCAGCCCTGGGAGAGGTCAAGGCCTCACTCTGGATAAGAGTCAAGTTCCATAGAGCAGCACCCCCATGTCACCAATGTGCTGTCCCAGTTATCAGGGCAGACCCTGTGTTCTCTCAAGCCCTCCCCTCCCCACCGCCTTCCCCGCCCAGCCTAATGAAGCCAGGATACCAGGTGCTGGGCATGGGCTCACCCAAGCCTCGGAAAGCAGCTGCTTTATTGGAAGCTATTCTGACATCATTTTTCAGACTGCCTTGCAGTCTTGGGACCAGGGATGGGACCAGGGATGGAGGTCCTCTTGTGACGATGGGAGGAGAGGGTATGTGTCTCCCCACACCAGAGGCTCAGTTGCGGGTGTGCCTGCCGGGGGCAGATGTGGTCCTAATGGAATAGGCCTTGGGGGCCCCAGGCCCTCCACCACTGGAGAATCTCAGGGCATCGCTGCCCATGGTTCCCCCGAAGGTCAGCCGGCTGCCAGCACCGCCCGTGGAACCGACCACAGCTGAGAGAGAAGGGAGGAGGTCTCCATCGGCGTGAGGCCCACTACCCGAGGCCCCCGCCCTCCTGCCATAGCTGCCCGTCTCCCTCCTCCCACCCACCTCCCTTCCCCCCAACAGCCAGGGGCCAACCCAGAAGGAGCCTCAGACAGAGGTGAGGGCTGCTCCACACTGGCCCCACCCACCCTGTCCTCGTGCATGGCTTTCCTGGGCTGTTGAGCCTCTCTGGATGGGAGCTGCAGGCCCCTGCTGAAAGCTATTGGAGGGAAGGAGGCTCCCAGCCTCCAGAAGGCCAGGCCTTCCGGCCGATATGCCATCCAATAGACCCAGCCTAGTCTGGACGGCATAGGCGATGGGCCCGCAGCCAAGGACTTACAGATGTTCACGGCTCCCACTCCAGCTCCGGTCATCCTGGGGCAGAGGAGACACCTGTGAGGGCTGCTCTCTCCTCAGCACTGGAGGAAGCACTCCCGCACCCCTCCGTCCAGGCCCCGAGCAGAACTGAGGTTGCTTCCTCTGTCCCCGCACATTCAGCCTTTTCCCTTTGGCCCTCCTGCCTGCTGGCTACATGACCTTGGGAATGTCTCAGAGTCTCCAGTTCCTCACCTATAATGGGGCCTAACTCAGTACCAACCTCACAGTGTGGTTTGTGAGGGTTAAATAACATAAGTTACCTAAAGCCCTGGGCACACGGGAGTCTGTAAATGGTAGCTGTCCTCGTTGTTTATGTAGATCGCCGCCTCTCTTAACCAGATCATAAAATCCTCAAAGAAGGCTGTATTGATTCCTGCATCTCCAGTCCTTAGCATGAGGTCTGGCACACGGTAATTATTTAATATGTGTTGAAATAATTAGTGAATCGTTGACTGAGTGAACTCAGCTCCAGCCGGGACTGAGGGGGGAAGGAGGAGAGGGGGTTGTTTTAAGCAGGCTGTGGGGCTGAAACAGGTCTTACACTGGAAATTAAAAATCTATCCGAGACAGCCGGTGTTTGCTTTGTGACTCACAGTCTCACTGTCACCGAGCCCTTGGCCTTGGGAATGAGTTTACTCTGCAGGGAGGAGGAGAGGCCTCAATTTAGTGGAGGGAGTGAGGGAAGCCCAGCTGCAGCCCCAAATCCTGGCAGGGGGCAGGGCAAAGGTCAAGGGCAAGAGATGGGGACACTAGAAAGCTTCCAGGCCACTTGTCTGTTGACTGAATGAGTCAATCAAGCCATCAAGGTACTAATGAAGACCCAACTTCATGGACATAGATGTGGAGTTTTTTGTGAAGAATTCCCCGTAAGACTAACCCAACTCAGCTTCATCTCAGGCTGCAGGTGAGTATGCAAATACTTCTGGAGACAGGGGAAATTTACCTCCTCACCACGCTCAGTCAATACCACGTGACTTAGCCCTCAATTATGTGGTGAGAAGCAGCCTGTCACCATGGAAGATGCCTGGACCAGGAATCAACAGAGCTTGACCGCACACTGGCCCTGTCCCCTCAATTAATAAAACTAACCACAATTTCCCCTCTGTACACTAAGGAGTCAATAATACCTGTCTTGCTTACCTGATGTGTTCTGAGGATCAAATAAGATAAGCTTGCTAACAGACACACACACACACACACACACACACACGCGCGCAAAAGCGCTGTTATTACTTCAAATTTCTCACTGAGCTTACAGCATCTGGTCTTTCCCTCTCGAAAGTCATCTCATCAAGGGCAAAGAAGCAATCATCATCTGTACCCTCCCTGCACTTCCCACACCCAGTGCCCTGCAGAAGAGGGTGCACAGGAAATGCTTGCAAATGGATGAACGTCAAGCCCCAGGCCTCACTGAGCCCCAAAGGATCCCCTTTCCAGATTCTTTGTCTTCACCTGCTCTCCTCGCCCTCCAGCAGCTTGCGGTAGGTGGCGATCTCGATGTCCAGGGCCAGTTTGGTGCTCATGAGCTCCTGGTACTCCCGGAGCTGCCGGGCCATGTCCTGCTTGGCCTTCTGCAGGGCCTCCTCCAGGTCCACCAGCTTGGCCCGTGCATCCTTGACAGCCAGCTTCCCACTCTCCTCGGCCTCGGAGATGGCAGCCTCCAACTTGGCACGCTGTGGGGGGTAGTGGGGCTTTGAGCTGGGGGGGCAGGCCTCACCAGCCACTGCCTTCCTGCTTCCCCATGCTGCAGTGAGCATCAGGGCACCTTGCTTACGGTGGCTTCACTGGCACCTGCCTCCTCTCCCAAGCACCAGGGAATCCCAGGGGTTTCAAACATGGGTTTTGATACCCAATGCGTACCTTCCACTTCTGGCTTTGCCACTTACAAGCCATGTGATCCTGGATGAATCAACCCTTCTAAGCCAAAAGTCTCCTCTTTCCTAAACTAGCAGTCATCACAGTATGTATAGAGAGAGATTGCAAGTAACGAAATCATACAAAAGTCTTTGGCACAGTGTCTGGTATACAGTAAGCATTTAATAAATGCTATTATGATCACTATTATGAGTAAATGCTATTATGATTTACAAATGCCCACACACCTGACCCCTAGCTAGAGGAGTTCCAAGGCTATGGGATTCTAGTTTAGTCCTCAAATTTCAGGCAGCTGACCAGAACCAAAAACACCGTCAAAATAGGAACCAGTTTGGAACAGGCCCAGGACAGGGAGACTTGGAGTACAGAGACGCTGTTGGGCACCCCTAGACTCCGAGTCAACGGGCCCCAGGTTTGGGCAGGGGTGGCGTGATTCAGGACGGGCGTGACCATCAGCTGCCACTTCCTGCCTGGCCTTAGTGTTCCCTCTCTCGTGGCCCGTCCCTCACTAGCCGGGCCTATTTAGTCCTGAGCCGCTTCTCGTTCAGCTCCGAGAGCCACCATCCCCATCCCCTCGCGCAGTGGTCCTCCTTCCCTCTCACAAACGCGCTCTGCCCTCAGACCCTCTCCTCTCCGAGCATGCACTCTTCCTCTCTGCACAACACCCCCAGTCCTGCCCAGGAGGCTGGCTGATGCCCTCTGCCCCCATCCACTGGTCAGTGCCCCTCCCTGTCACACTGGTGCCCCCTTGGCAAGGCCATGCCACTGCCTCTGAGCCCCCCGACGGTGATAGACACCCCAGCTCTGGGGTCTTGCTCTGCCCTGTTGGGTAAGAGGAGAACCGGATGTGGCAGAAGCTGCGGCGTTTGGGAAACCGCCATTCATTATTCTGTGCCTCCCCTCCAGGGCTGGACGCTGGCTTGCCACACCGGTGACTCACAGCCCTGAATCTGTGCCGGGAGGCAGCTTCCACCCTCACCCTCATGTAAAAAGGCCTGCAGGGCTCCAAGGGGAGGACATTTCTGGGTAGATCACCCCCACATCCCATCCCCCGGCTCATCTGGAAAGTAGCCACCACCCATCAGCTTCCCTCCCTCCCCACTGCAGACACCTGCCCAGGCTTAGCTGCCTCGAGCACCCCCATGCCTTAGTCAGGGCTTGGGGGACCCTTCCTCATCAATACCCCCCACCCCAGCTTCACAGCACCTCCTCCCATCAGTCTGTCGTCTGAGACCTGTGCCCTGACTATGTGTCAGGTGCTGGGAAGGGAGGAACAGTGAACCAGACAGACGGGGGCCCCTGCTCTTAAGGCATTTTTAATATCCCAGTGGAGGTAGGGGACAATTCTTATTTATACTTAATAAGACTTACCTAATAAGTCAATACTAAATTAATAAGACAGAAAATTTCAGAGAGTGATAGGTGTTTCAGGAACCTCACACAGACTGCTGAGAGAGTGGCTGGCCATCTCTGCGAAGAGGTCTTTTGTCCTAAACCTCAGGGGCGGGAAAGGGGCAGCCATGTGCAGAGCTGGGAGAACCACATTCCAGGTAGAGGGAACACCAAGTGCAAGGGCCCTGAAGCATGAAGATGCTTGGCAAATATAAGCTCCAGGAAGCAGCAAGAGCGCAGCCGGAGAGGCAGTGGTGAGGAGTGAGGTCAGCAGGTGGGGCGGGGCCTTGGGAGCCATAGTGAGGGACTCTGCTGACCTCCGGCCCGCCACCCCCTTCCCCCCTGCCCCCAGGCACGCATCGCACCCAGAGCTAGGTGCAAGGAGAGGGCTCAGTACCAATGTGGTAACGAATGGTGGTTCTAGTCTAGCCAGCCAGCCCGAGGCTCCTTCCACAAGCTCCATGCCCAGCTAGGACTCCTGTTCTCCCTTCGGTCAAGCAGGACCTGGCCAAGAACATTTCGTCCTAGAGAGCTCGCAGGTGGGCCCGAGAGACTTGAGCCGCACCAGCCTGGTCCCCAGAGCAGCAGGGGTGACCCCCTCGCCCCCAGCCTCCTGCTGCTCATCCTGGGCAGGGTCCCAGCTGGCTGCCCTTCACATGCCCCAAGGAGGAGGGCTGGCGCCCACCTGGTTCTTGCTGTTGTCGATCTCAGCCTGCAGCCTCTGGATGGTCCGGTTCAGCTCCGCGATCTCATTCCGGCTACGCCGGAGGTCGTCCCCATGCTTCCCAGCCTGGGCCTGGAGGGTCTCAAACTGGAGGGACCACACAGAAGAGTATGGCAAGGGTGGACCGTGATTACAGGTGACTTGTCTTCTCCCGACACAAGGAAGGCCCCAGGTTCTGAGTGACAAGCCCTCCCAGCTTGTCTTCCCAGGGAGGGACAGTCTGACTCCCAGCAAACTTTGCCTGATACCAGGAGGCCAGACTCCCGGGCAGTGGGGTGGGGGTGGGGGGGTTCAGTTTCCTCCCAGCCAGGACGGGGTGGGGCGGGGGTAACAAGAATGGCCCACCAGGCCCATTCCACTGATCTCGGGGCTCTGCCCATTCCCATTATGTCCTAACACTGGAGAATCACTGGAAGTCTGAGATCCTCACCTATTAACCCCTTTGTCAGCACCACCCATTTTACAGATGAGGTGAATGAGTCCCAGAGGACAGAAGGCACTGGCCCAGTGTCACACAGTAAGTCCTTATTGGCATACGTGTGTCCTCACATACACCATGGATGACTCCCTGTCTCTGAAGAGACATTGCTCTATGCTGCTTTTAAACCCTCAGGCTCCCTCCCCCAGATCGCTGGTTTGCCCCAGCACACCCCCTCCCCACCCATTCCCTCAGCACTGCACTGTCAGCTGCCCTGCCCACACCCAGTGCATATAACGATTAAACCTGCTCTGGAGCCCTTGGACCCAGGATCTGGTCCCTGCTCTTCTATCTGCTAGCTGTGCAGAGCTAGACAAATCGCTTAACCTCTCCATGCCTCAGTTTCTTCATCTGTAAAAGGGGGATAACACTAGTGCCTACCTAACAGGGCTGTTCTGTGGGCTATATGAGTCAATACAGGTAAAATCTTTGAAACTTTGCCTAGCATGGTGCTTACTTGCCAGATTTATCTATAATAATTATTAATCCATGTCCATTTCCTCTGCCCTCTCCCCCCACATCAGGCTGGAATCTTGCCCTGGGCAAGGACCTAGCCTTCTCCTCCTCTCCTTCCCAGGACACTGGAGACCACCACAGATTTAATCCCTGGTGCCTGTCAGCACAGTGGGACCCAGGCCCCAAAGGCTTGAGACAGGGTGAGGAGTAAGGGAAGCCGCCACGGAGGACTCTGCCAGGAAGAGAAAATATGCCTCCAGCGGCCACACACCTTGGTCTGGTACCAGGCCTCGGCCTCAGCCCGGCTGCGGTTGGCGATCTCCTCATACTGGGCCTTGACCTCGGCGATGATGCCGTCCAGGTCCAGGGAGCGGCTGTTGTCCATGGACAGGACCACAGACGTGTCTGAGACCTTGGACTGCAGCTCTTTCAACTCCTGTAGGGACCAGACAGAACATCAGGACTTGGGGCATGACCCGTCCCTGTCCCCATGCCCATCCTGGGATTCCCCGCACACTAGGGAAAGAAAAAGGGAGAAGAGGCCAGAGTGGGAGTGAGTCACCAGGTAGCCAGGGGGCACAGACCCAGCACCCACTAAACAGCTCCACCAGCCCTGGCTCCCAGAAAAGCCCATTAGCACCTTCTGAAATCAAGAGTCTGGCAGGATCACAGCGGACAAACAAGTGACAGAGTGTGGTGAACTGCGATGGCTCCCGGCTGCGAGGTGCTACTGGAGCTGAGCTCTGTTGTGAAGGGAATCACTAGGGGGTGGGTAGAATAAGTCATGTATTATGCACACTCTGCAGCCTTTAACACCGCTGATACAGCCGTATTTATGGACAGGGAACTGTATCTGTGGTATACTGTTACATGAAAAAAGGTATGATTCTATTTTATTAACTATATGTATTTCTATATCTCTATGTGTGTATATGCAGAGAAGAAGTCTGAAAAGGTAGGTATCAAGATGATAAGAGTAGGTGTAGGAAACTTGTTTTCAATTTATGCTTTACTTAATTTTCTAGATTTTCTGCAATGAGTATGTATTTCATAATGAGAGGAAAATAATTATATATACATGTATATACATACACACACACACATATATAACATGTGATAGACATATGAAGGCCCACACTGAGGCCAGAAGTACCCAAAGTCAGCCTCAAGGATCCAGCCTCTGAAATTCACATACGTGGAAATTCTCTCGGAGACGCTAATGGAGGCTGGATGTTCAGGTAAAGACCAGACTGAAGGGAAATGAGAACCGGTCTGTAATTTGCCTCACGTTTTCCTATGTCCCAGACTAGCCAGATGATCCACCACCCTATCTTCTGCCTAAGATCAGAGACTCACACAGATGGGATGAAGAGGTTTTTAAATCCCCTTGAGGGAAAGGAACTGGAAGCCCAGGGCAGGGCAAGCTGAGCAGGAGGGGAGATGGGAGGGGCAGGCAGAGAGGGTGGCTGAGTGGCGGGTATAAACCCTCAGGCACTCCAGTCTCTCCTGACTCAGGCTCCCCTGCCAGCCCACCCAGTCCACCTGTGAACCCTGTCACGGCCCGGATCCCTCAACATCCTCCTGGTTTCTTCCAGCCCCTCCCAATCCCCCTTCCTGACAAATGACCATCCCACATCTCTGGAAGGCCAGTTTTGACTGACTCCACCCTGGTGTGCTGCCCCAGCTCCTACTCCTGGATTCCTGAATCCAGAAAGAATAAAGAGCAGGGGTCTTTATTCAGGGGTCAACTCCCCTACATGCACCCAACACACACCCCGGCTGACCCAGAGGCAGGGGGTGGACCAGATAGCCCCCTGGCTAGGACATGCAGGTTGTGGCATATCTCCCACCCCTGAGGTCCTCACCTCCTCATAGAGGGTCCTGAGGAAGTTGATCTCATCCTTCAGGGTGTCCACCTTAGCCTCCAACTCCACCTTGTTCATGTAGGCGACATCCACATCCTGGGAGGGGTGGTGGTGAGAAGGGGTAGAGGGACACCATGTCCTCAGTTCACGAAACACTTAGCAGGCGTGGGAGCAAGCCAGTACTGTCCAACCCCCAGGACCAATCACCGCTGCCCTACCAAGAAACATACGGCTCCTCCAGGCTGCCTGACACACCCACGGTGGGAAGTTCCCTCCACTGGACCCATCCAGGCTCAAAGAGAACATCGTCTCCACGCACCCCCAGGACTGGAGGTGCCTACGCAGCGCTGATAGCCCACAGCAGCCTGGAGCCCCAAACCTAGCGCTTTACCAGTTCCTAAAGGCTTTAGTGGTTTAGACACACCCCCGGCTCTGCCACCTACTAGCTACGTGACCTTGAGCAAATCACCTCAACTTTATGAGCCCCAGCTTCTCATCAGTCAATGGGAGAGCATGAAATCGTTCAGACTCCAGGACAGTGCTCCCAGGGATGGCAAATCCCTAGCCTAAATATGTAGCTTGCAGCATGGGTGATATAGGGCAGGTGGGCAACAGATAACACTGCAAGTCTGGTCCCCTGAGAGCCATCCTTTGCTGTGGTTAAGCTCCTGTGGAAAGGGCTCCCTTCCACTCATCCCTGAATCTCCAAGGGCCCAGCACTCCAGGGCAGGTTACATTTCTGTGGATGGGCCTGGAACAGTGAGTGAGTGTGTTTTGAATCAGATTAAGTCAATCCCCTCTAAGATATTCCTAAGGCCTTCTGACCTTACCTGCACACCTCCAGGGACAGGGAGTTCACTTTGCCTCAAGGCACCCCATCCCATTCATTCAGCAAATATTTCAGGCATGCCATGTGCCACCCTCATCTGTAATTAAATGTTCTGACTGATAGAGCACTTCCTTATTTGGGGTTGAAATCGTCCCTTCTAACCTCCATCCTGTAGTCAAAATTCTAACCCCTCCAAAAGCCCAGAAACAAGTGTAGTGACTCGCCAGACACACCTACACACAAATACACACACACAGACGTGCAGACACATGTGTGCACATACGTACACGAAGCAGGCTTATAAATGGCTGGCTTCCATATCTCACCTTCTCCAAGCCCATCGCTCCCTTCTTATAGACCCAGCCAGACCCTGACCACAGGTCCCTACTGGCTGCTCAGGTGAGAGGCATGTGGTCCCCTGTCCCCTGTGCTTCCTACAATGCCACCCACCCTACCTGTCTGACCCCCTCACCTTCTTCAGCACTACAAACTCATTCTCAGCAGCCGTGTGACGGTTAATTTCGTCTTCATACCTGCAGTAAAGGAGGGGAGCATGGTGTTGGTGCAGCTCTGCCTCCATCCCCCCATATCCAGGTGTGAAAGTCTGCCGTGCATCTCCTTTACCCCTCCTTAATGACACACCTGAAAACACAGGTGTCAGCTACGAAACAAAATGTCCCTGACTTTTCCATACGGCTGTTCCTAGGGCTTTGAGTCTTGGCAGGCGTGGGGGTGAGGGAGCAGGGAACATACGTGGATCAAAGGACAAAGGCTGCATATACTGGGAGTGAGAAGACGAATAGCAGCCTTGCTTCTGGACCACTCTGTACGGGGCCTGCCCTGTTATGTGCTTCCCATGCATTCTCTCAGTTAGTCCCTACAACAATCCCATAACAATGGTGCTATGATTCTCAGGGAAAGGAACAGAGGCACAGAGAGGCTGAGTACTCTGTCCAGTCACCAAGCCGCTAAGTGGCAAAGCCCGGACTTGAAGCCTGGCCATCTGACGCCTGAGCTCACACCTTAACCTGCTTAATCCCACCCGCTGAGGGTGAAGAAGGGGCCCGAAGAGGAGGAACCTTGTGGACTCAGGAAGGAGGAAGAACCAGCCCCCAACTAGGTGACAAGCCCCCATCGCTACTCCCAGAGCACCTCCTTCTATCCCTCTTTCTCCCAAGGAGCCAGCCCCCTGCCCGTAGGAGGACGCCGGCAAAGCAGGGCACAGAGCAAGAGGGCAGGTGGGCCTGACCCAGTATTTACTTGAGGATTCAAAATAGGTGTCAGAGGGCTTCCCTGGTGGCGCAGTGGTTGGGAGTCCGCCTGCCGATGCAGGGGACGCGGGTTCGTGCCCCGGTCTGGGAAGATCCCACATGCCGCGGAGCGGCTGGGCCCGTGAGCCATGGCCGCTGAGCCTGCGCGTCTGGAGCCTGTGCTCCACAACGGGAGAGGCCCGCGTACCGCAAAAAAAAAATAGGTGTCAGAAACAGAAAGCCAGCAGTGTCCACGAGCTTCTGGAGAACAGAAGGAACAATGTGGGGCAACTTTAGTGGGGAGCAGGATACTCAGGCAGGCAGAGGCCCTCCAGGAGCCCAGACCCCCAAAGTCCCACTCCCCCAGGGCCTCTAGAATAGTTAGGAAAATATCTGCGAGGCCGTCTCTCCACCCCTGCTGCGCCACTGGGCCCAGAGGATGGGCAGACAGGAGCTCCCTGGGCAGCTGCACTCAGGACCCCTTCCGGTTCCTCCTTCAGCCCCAGCCTGGAGCTCAGCCTGGCTCCCGAGGAAAGTGCCCTGTGGGCTCTGGGCTGGGGGAGTACGTGTGCACACATGCACACCTGACAGCAGGGGCTCGTGGGCTGTCCCAGGCCTTCCCTGTCCTGCACGGTCTGCTTCCACCTGCCTTCCACCTGCTGCGGGATTAATCCTGTTGACTGTTGCCCTAGGGAAGTCGGGGGTGGGGATGGGGGATGGGAATGGAGAGACACTCCCTGCAGAGGCCTTTGTTTGTTCTACGTCCAGTCAAAGGCAGTGTCCCTGCTCCGGCTTAGTCATACACCCGCCCCCAGGCAGGGCACAGAGCTCACTCATTAGCCCGAGTGCCCACTGGGCAGGGATGCCCAGCCCAGCCTCTGGCTTTGGTTTCTATTCAATGTGAACAGAGAGTTCAGCAGGCACCTCGAAGGCCTGTCCTCAAGACCCAGCCTTCCCGGCCTCCAGCCTCCCACTCCCTGCCCCTCCTCACAGCCTCCTTTCTGGTTCCTGCCCTGGCCACACCCACCCCCAGCCTCCGCAGCCCCTTCCATCGCTCACAATGATCATGCTCTCTGCTTCTTTCCTTCCCAGCTTGGTTCCAGGTCTCCTCCTGGGAGTCAGGGGCCCGAAAACAAGCCCCAGCTCTCCCGAAGACCTACTATGCGATTTTGATCAAGCCCCTGAAACTTTCTGGACTCTAATTCCTCACGGGAAAAAAACAGAGTTGTTCTAGAATTATCTGAGGGCCATGCAAGTTCTGAAGCACATCATCTCTTGCCCTGCCCTTTCCTGGGCCTTGGTAAGGCTTCTGAAGGGAGCAGTGCAGATCAGGGCTGGGCTGAGATATTTCACTGGGAGTAAGTCAGAAGACAGGACCAGAGCGACTTGGAAAAGCCCCCAGAGACAAAGAGGAGAGAGGGGAAGCAGGGAACGTGTTAATCAAGATCTTCCCTTCTGGGAGTTGTTGTACTGAGCAGCTATAGCCCCTGACCCCTGACCCAGAGAGGATTTGCAGAGGGTGAGCTGAGAGGGGCACATGGGCCCAGGGCATGGATCCCGGCAGGCCGTACTGCGGGGCAGTACTTGTTCTTGAAGTCTTCCACGACGTCCTGCATGTTCCGAAGCTCCACCTCCAGGCGGCCCCCGTCCAGCTGCAGGGCCTCAAGCTGCTTCCGCAGGCCAGCAGTCTGGGCCTCAAAGATGCCCGGGAGGCAGCTCCTCTTGGTCGACTTCTGCTCCTGCAGCAGTGCCCACTTGGTCTCCAGCAGTTTGTTCTGCTGCTCCAGAAACCGCACCTAGAAGGGACGGGAGGAGGAAACTCAGGAGAGGCAGACCGTGCCACCCACAGTGCGGTTGAGAGGGTCTCCAGCCATCCAGCAGAATCCACGCTCGCACTGGCTCTTCCCCCAACCTGGGCCCCTAGCCCTTGGCTCTCTCCTCCAGGAAGCCCACCCTGAACAAGCCTCTCCTCCAGGACTCTCTGTCTCAACTGTCTCAGAGTGTGTCCAGGGCTCAGGTCACTGACATGTGCCAGTGCTGTGCTCTAGAGTCTCCTCCCTCCTCTGCTTCCCCTCGCATCACAGGCGATGGCCTCCATCTCCCTGTCTGAAGGGCTGCCCACTTCCTGTCTGTGTCCGGAGCCCGACTCGGGCCCCCTCCCTTCAGGCTGGGACCTCATCCCTTCCCCTCTCAGTATCCTCTCTCCCCTTCCCTCTTTCTCCCACAAGGCCTCAGGACAGGATGCTACAATCAAGCCAATGTAAAATGAGTCCCTAAGGAGCACCAAAATGACTGGTGTGGGAAGCAGCCCTCCTCAAAACCAGCAACTCAGGCAGCAGGATCTGGGGGCTGCAGCCGAGCCTCAGCAGGGGGAACCTGGGCCTGGGGCTTCCTGCGGAGGCTGCCCCAGAACTTGAAGGATGTGCACAGTCTGAAGGGTGAAGGAGAGGAGGACATGGGGCACCAGGGAAGCAGAGAGGCACACAAAGGCAGGAAAGAGAAAGCCTGCTCTATGCCCAGGGAGGACGCCCTGGCCAGAGGGGCCCAGGGGGCTAGCCCTTAGTTCTTGGGTCCAGCCCCACAAGTGCGCTCTCCCCATCTCTATGCCCCACCCCTTTGGGACATGAGAGGAAAAACACCTCTTAAATGGCCCTTCCCTGTGACCCTCAGTGCCCCCAGATGAGCTCTCTCCAAGGGCAAGTATAACCTCACCTCCTACCACCCAAAGGAGGATGGAGGACCAGCTAGGTGGGGCCGATGGGACCAGGAGCCTGCCTCCCTCCAGCCCTTTATTTCCAGCATCTGCTAGATAATAAGTGGGGCGGGAGGGGAGAATCTCACCCTGCCCCATCTCTGACTCCACACAGCCCCCTCTCAGAGAAGGGGGCCCAGAGAAACAAGTCCTGGCCTTGGCGTCTGGAGCTCCCAACCTGACTCGGATGACAAAAGCTGCCCAAGAACCCCAGCGACTCACAGGCACAGCTCACCTGGGCAACCGGACAGACCCACGCACACATTCCCGGAGGAAAAAGCAGGGAGATTTGGGTAGCTAGCTGCAAGAGAGGGCTTGGAGGCCGAGGGGGACAAAAATAGCTACAGGGTTCATGGAGAGGGTACAGTCCCAGATATCGGCGGAAAGAGAGCAGGCAGCAGCCCTCCCAGCCCCTGGCCCACGTGCGCTGCGGGGCGGCTGCTGGGGCCTGAATCCTGGCTTGGGGCAGCGCGGGCCGCTCACCTTGTCGATGAAGGAGGCGAACTTGTTGTTCAGGGTCTTGATCTGCTCGCGCTCCTCCTGGCGCACCTGCTGGATGGAGGGGTCGATGTTCACCTGCAGCGGGGTCAGCAGGCTCTGGTTGATGGTGACCTCGCGGATGCCGGCGCCCACTGGGCCCCCGTAGGATGAGCGCGCGGCGACGCGCGGCCGCGAGGCGCCAAGGCCGTAGAGGCTGCTGCTGCTGCCGCCGAAGCCGCCGGGGCGCACCGAGTTCAGGCGCACCTGGGTGCCGCGCCCCGGGAAGGCGGAGGAGCGCGAGCTGAAGACCTGGGAGCTTAAGTGGATGGACATGCTGGCTGGGCCGGGCTGGACCGAGCGGCGGGGGACAGGGGGCCGAATTCGCTGACCTCCGGGCGACTTGGCCGCTTTTATCCTCTAGGCGCGGGCGGATAGGCTTACACAGGTAGGGGCGGGGCTGGCCGCCGGCCACCTTTCTCTGCCCGCCAGCTCCTCTCGGGGCCGCGCTTCCGCCATCGCGCCGTCCACCCCTCCGAGGCCCAGGCTTTTGGTCCAAGCCTGTACCGTCCAGAGTGGGGAGGAGGGCCGTAGAGGCTCAGACCCCTTGATGCAGGCGGACGCAGAGAGCGGTGAAAGACAGCGGTCCCAGTCGATCTGCAACGGGCTCAGTCAGGGAAGGCTCCCTGGAGGAGGCTTGGGGATGGAGTGAAGAAGATCCAGATTCCTGAGACAAGAGCCGAAAGATCAAGCGGTAAAAGATTGGGGGAAGGGGTGGTCAAAACGCTCTAGCCCAGGAGTCAGCCCCCAGTCCCCTCCCCAAGCTACTGAGAGCCAGAAAGGCGTTCCCCGACAGCCTCCGTCCCAAGTCCAGCTCGTCCTTGAGAGAGCTCGACTCCTGAGTAAGCTGACCCCAAGGTGGGCCTGGGTGAACTGGTTTCCCTGGCCACATGTCCCCACGCCTCATCTGCATACAGAGACCAGGCCAAGTGGGGCATGACCCCACTCTCGCCCCTCTCCTCCGCACTCCAGTAGAGACATCTTCTGGTGATGGTTACTCTGGGCCTGCACTTCCCCCCGCCCCAGATCACGTTCCTGTCCACTTAGCTTATTTGTCCCTGGAGAGGAAGGGGACACCTGTGTGTATTTGAGACACTTTGTGTGAATGTCTGTACACCTTTGTGTGTACGCACCTGCCCTGGGCTTGGCTGTGTGCACACCCTAGACATGTGTGTTTACATATGTGTCTGCATGTTTGTGAATGTACTTATACAAGTGGGCTTCTATGTTCGGGTGGGGGGCAGGGGGATAGGTGTGTCTGTGAATACATGCTTGCACGCCTTTGCACGAATGTCTGTGCAACGTGCTTGTATTTGCCCTCAGACACTCCTCCCCATTCCCCACCCCTGCCACTTGCCTGTTTAAACGTCCCCAGCTCTCATCATCTCCCCCACCTGAAGCCACCACCAAACAATTCCCAGCAGTTTCAAACCCAGCCCAAGATGGGGATAAATATGCTGTTAGCTCGGCTAGAGGGGCAGCCTGAGGAGCCTTTGGAAAAGACAGCCGACAGGACTGTTGCCACCCTTGGTCCACCTCCAGTCCCGCCCAGTGAGCTGGCCAGGTTGCCACTTCAGACCAAGCCCTTGGGGCTTGAGTGGAGGAGGCTGGGGATGGAATGCCCTTCCTGGTTTCCATTTCAGTTAGACAAGGAGGACTAACGCACAGAAGCCCCTTCTCAGTGATCACAGTGGAGACCCAGGCCCCTTCCCCTCCCTCTCCTCCATATTGGTGTTGGGACAGCTCAGGCCAGAGGCTGAGGGATGCCCAAGGAGACCTTTCAGTGTGTCTGCTGCAGGGTGTGTGTGTGTGAGAGAGAGAGGGAGAGAGAAAGAGAGACACACACACACACCACATCACACACATACACACATACATATATAACACTCCCACACATTCATACACATACACACCATATCACTTACACACACACACACCACATCACTCACATGAACACATACACACATATATACCACATCACACACACACACACACACACACAC
>NW_020837952.1:4059172-4072530 GCF_003676395.1 Aethalodelphis obliquidens | reverse complement strand
CACCTGGATCTGCCCTCTGGAGGCTATGCCCTGCCCATGCCAGGAATCCCTCCCTTCCCCGCCACCCCATTGCTTCCCTAGAGCCTGGCCTGGGAACTCTGGCAGGGCAATGTTGGTGACCCTGAATAAGTCGCTGCCCCACCCTGGGCCACAGCTTCTTCACCAGAGACGAAATCCTCAGGTTCGTGGGGAGAGGGAGCTGGGAGGACACTACAAAGGGGAAACGGTCTGTGGGCTTTTCAGGCCCAGGATGCAGCCTCGCC
This sequence comes from Aethalodelphis obliquidens, assembly GCF_003676395.1. Taxonomy (NCBI): domain Eukaryota; kingdom Metazoa; phylum Chordata; class Mammalia; order Artiodactyla; family Delphinidae; genus Aethalodelphis; species Aethalodelphis obliquidens. Next base: position 4,072,267 of record NW_020837952.1, on the reverse strand, counting down.
TCCGGCCACATTTCCCCATTCCAGACCCACCCAGGATCTGCCCATCACCTCCCCATCCCCTCCCCCAAGCGTTCCTGGTGGCTCCAGCCCTCACCAGTCTCTTCCTGTCTCTCCATTCCTAGGCCAACGCCATGAGCCCACTGGGTGCCAGGCTGCCCACAGAAACGCCCTCTGGAGGGCTTCACGAGGAGTGTCAACACCAAGAGGCCGAAGATCAAATTCCTGCCCCACAAGACTGCCCCGTCCATTGGTTCATCTAAACCCAGTCTCCCACCAGCCCATGCCTCTGCTGGCCTCACAGACACCCTGTTAGGAGATTCCAGGCATAATCTTGAGATGAATTCATTTCCAAAGCCTTTCGCAGTTGTCCTTCCGTAATCCAGAGGCTCGCTTCCATCTCTGTAGTGTTCTGTCACACAGACACACAGACACACACACACACACAGACACACACACACACACACACACAACCCGCCGTGCACATCACTTGTCCTCCCACTGCCCGCCTGGCCTCCCCTGCACCTCTGGACCCAGCTGTGAACAAACAGGGAGCCCAAGTTCCGCAGCCCTGCTTGGTGTCACTAAACCTGTCCAGATACCACGGTCCTGCAGCCCTCAAAGCTGGAAGTGGCTGGTCCTCTCTGGAGAGGTGGGGGAGACATTCTTTCTGGCTCCATTACTCATTGTCCAACCCCTCAAAACACCTCCTCAAATTCCTAAAGTATAAAATATTTAAGGCATAATGTGTTTTCATTGTCTTGGAATTCCAATGATTGCAATCATAACAAAAGCCATGTAATATTTTCTCATGGAATGTAATATCTTAAAAATAAAGTCAAGGGGGCTTCCCTGGTGGCGCAGTGGTTGAGAGTCCGCCTGCCGATGCAGGGGACACGGGTTCGTGCCCCGGTCCGGGAAGATCCCACATGCCGCGGAGCGGCTGGGCCCATGAGCCATGGCCGCTGAGCCTGCGCGTCCGGAGCCTGTGCTCCGCAATGGGAGAGGCTACAGCAGTGAGAGGCCCGCGTACCGCAAAAAAATTAAAAAAAAATAAAGTCAAATGACAAAACACATATATGACAGCCAACAGGCTTTCCAGAAGAGACAAATCCATAAGGAAAAGACAACGCAGCAGAAAAGTGGGCAACAGACGTGGATATTATCAGCCAATGCTTATAGAGTACTTACCTAGCATGTGCCTGGCCCTGTTCTAAGCACTTCGCATAGTGTATGTTATTATCTCATTTTAAGAAGAAATTGAAACACAACGAATTTAAGGAAATGGCCCGTGGTCACACAGCTAGTATGTAGAAAAGCCAGGATTTGAACCTTGGCAGTTTGAACTACTAGGTAACTTATTAAAAAAGAAAAAAAGAAAAAAAAGAAAAGAAAGAAACAAAATCAAATAGTAAATATGAAAGAAAAAATACTCAACTTCATTCAAATTAAAGAAATGCCACAGAATAGCAATAAAAAGCCATGTGCACCTGTCAGATTATCAAAGACTAGTTTGCTAACAGTGTTGAAAGTGTGCGGGTAACAGAGAGTTCTGTCCTTTGTGCGCGGGGTCATCTATTGGCGCACCTTCGTTAGAGGGCAAGTTGGCAGTAGCTATCAAAATTAAAGACATTTGCCCTTACCTCAATAAACAAAACAAATAAAATGAATACACTTGTCCTTGATCAAGTACATTCACTGCCAGGAGCTTATCCTACAGATGTTCTCACCAAAAGCGCACACATACATGTGGTCTGTACCTCCATTATTTTATACTAGAGAAAAACAGGAAACAGCATAAATGCCCATCTGTGGGATGTGATTCAATGCATTGGGCTACATATATTCAGAGGAATGCTATCTATTGAAAAAAAAAGCCTTTATATACTGATTGAAATTTTACCTTTATATATTGATTGTACAAAATCACTGTAATTTTTAAAATGTCCCAGGAGGCTCATGCTATACCACGTCCATCCCCTCCCCTGTGGCTGGTCCCTGCGGGCCCCACAGTCACCTCCTAATACCCTGGCCACCCCCTCACACTCACCAGGGACTCTGGCACCTGGTCCTGTGTGATCCTCTTCACCCTGGCACCCTCATCTCCAGGCACGTGACCCACTCAGCATCTTAGCCTGATCATTCCTTAGCTCCTCAGTTCCAGTGACTTTCACGTTCATCCGTTTCCTCTTGTCTCTGCCCTTGTCCCCTCTCTAGACCCTAAACTGGTTCGTCTCTGAAGTTTCAAACTCTGATCTCACACCACGGTACCATTCATAACTCTCTCACTTTCAGCAGTTGGGTTCTTCAGCCACACCAGCTTGTCCAGTCCTGAACCCAATCATTCCATTTCCTAACCCCCCTACCCTCCTTCATACTTTCTTTCCAGCTTGGACTCCTTGTACCCCTCCTTCTCTGCCCCCTACCCTTCAGTCTCCTACACCTGGATAGACCCCCAGCCCTGTTTAGCCTAAATGCTGACCTTCTCTGCTCTAAACAGCAATGCCTCATGAAGAAAACCATATCTTCAAGATCCGGTGTCACCACTGACTCACAGTCCCCAGGCTCACCTGCATCCTCTTTGCTACTAAAGGCTTCTCTCTGCCTTCGGTCAGCAATTTCTCCCAGTCCCCCTGGTTGCTGCTGCAAAGTTTCTTTACTCTCTTCCTATCGCCAACCCTGTACCCTACACCCTCGTTCTCAGCAATAGATCATAGCCTTCTTCTTCACTGAGAAAATCAAAGCCCTCTGGTTAAAAACTCTCTTACCATATATACGGGAATAAAGACACAGACCTACTAGAGAATGGACTTGAGGATGTGGGGAGGGGGAAGGGTAAGCTGTGACAAAGCGAGAGAGTGGCATGGACATATATACACTACCAAACGTAAAATAGATAGCTAGTGGGAAGTAGCAGCATAGCACAGGGAGATCAGCTCTGTGCTTCGTGACCACCTAGAGGGGTGGGATAGGGAGGGTGGGAGGGAGGGAGATGCAAGAGGGAAGAGATATGGGAACATATGTATATGTATCACTGATTCACTTTGTTATACAGCAGAAACTAAAACACCATTGTAAAGCAATTATACTACAATAAAGATGTAAAAAAAAAAGGAACTCTCTTACCTTCTTTCCCCCACCTGAACTTACCTCCGCACCCATCTTTTCTCTCTGCCTCTGAGGACAGATTGTGTCTCCACCTGCGCCCTGGATGCCAGCGTCCTGCACCTCCTCAAATACAGGCTTCCATTCCGTGGCCACCACTCCCTAGTACAGTCACCCTCTCCTTCTCCCCTGTCCCTCCCCTCCCTCTGACGGCCTTCCATTTGTCTGCATGCACGTTCATTGGCGCTGTAGGGGTAGAAGCCGAATGTCAGTGGGCTGAGGTCTGAATGAGGTAAGGACGTGGAAACTGTGAGTGCTGAACACAGTTTCTAACGGAGCCTGGCAGTAAGAGGAAGCGAGACGGGAAATTAGCTTGAAAGGAAAGAAAACTCAAGGAAAGGATTATTGTAGGATAAGAGACTTGAGCAGGCAGATTGGCAGAGGAGAAGGAGAAGGGCCGCAAAGAGAGATGTTAAGTATGAGAGGGGGGCGGAGCTAATTAAGGGAGCGAGGCGGGTGGAGGTGGATGATGGATTTAAGAGTGGGCTGCGCGGTATCCAGCCCTGGCGTAGAGGACAAACGCCCTCGTCTATGGCAGGAATCAGCTAAGGGTGGACAAGGATCTAGATATTCCAAGGTGTGGGCAGAGCAGGCTAGTTCAGAGACGTTTCTAGACTCTAAGAGAATGGCTATTTCTGCTTCCAGAACATTCTGTGGGGCTCTTCTCACCAAATGCTCTACCCAATCATCCTATGCACGCACTTTCTCTGATCTCAGTCCGCGTGACAGTGACTCTCCCTAAAGGAGATCAGCAGTCTCCAAGGAAACCAGGCAGCTCCAGGTGAAAGGTGGGGACTCTGACTCGCTGCGCTTCCCAGCTACACGACCTTGCAGCTACCTTCTGTGAGACTCAGTTTCTCCTTCTGTAAAGTGGGGGATTAAGAGTGTCTGTCTCATGAGTCCTTTCAAGCATTGAAGAAGATAATGTGGAAAATGTACTTAAGGGCTCAGTAAGCGGGAGTTGGAGCACCTGCCCGTGGCGGTTCCTATCGTGTCTTTTCTGGTAGGAGCCCAAGGAGGTTGAGACTTGAGACAGCACTCCCCTTGATGTGTCCTTCATTTGACGACTCGGTGCTACTGGGGGGCTTACAGGGTGTTCCATTCCCCGAGGGGGCGGCGCCACCCCCCACCCCGCTCCCATTCCTCCATCCCCCATCCCCATGGCTCTCTTTCCTGCACGCTGCCCCTGGCAGTCCTCACCCACCCTCTCTTTCTTTCCGTCTGCATCCTGGCATTTCCCATGTACCTGCTGGACTTCCTGGGCTTGCGGAACCAGATATGCAAAAAATCGCTCCCCTACTTCTTGGCAAGGTTTACTGTGATGTACAACGAACAGATGGCGAGCAAGAAGCAGGAGCTCTTCAGCAATCTACAGGAGTTCGCAGGCCCCTCCGGGAAGGTCTCCCTGCTGGAGCTGGGCTGCGGCACAGGGCCCAACTTCAAGTTCTACCCGCCTGGATGCCGGGTGACCTGTATTGATCCCAACCCCAACTTTGAGAAGTTCTTGATCAAGAGCATTGCTGAGAACCGACACCTGCAGTTTGAGCCCTTCCTGGTGGCTGCCGGGGAGGACCTGCACCAGGTGGCCGACGACTCCGTGGATGTGGTGGTCTGCACACTGGTCCTGTGCTCCGTGAAGAACCAGGAGCAAATCCTCCAGGACGTGTGCAGAGTGTGGAGGCCGGTGAGTGCGGGGCGTGAGTAGGGAGAGACCACCTTCACTGCGTGTTAAGCCGCTAGAGCATCGGGCTGCATAGACGCCTGTGGGCTTCAGGTACGGCTCCCATGGGCCTTAGACAAGCCACTTCATTCATTCCTTTGATCATTGATCTATTCAACAAACATTTAAAGAATGCTGACTCTGTAGCAGCACTGTCTTTCCGGGGTGAGAAATGAGCCTCAGAGAGGTTAAATGACTCGCACAAAGACAGATGGCTCATAAAAATGGCAGAGACACAACAAAAATCCAGGTGCCCTAACTTCTAGGTTAAGAAGACCTAGGCCAGAGATCTCACCAAGCCATCCCTCTAGTGGCTTCCAACCTGGGGTCACCTAAGTCCCATCACAGACTCCAATTTTCTAACGATGAGAACACTGAATCTCCCAGAGGGCTGCCAGAGCGTCTCCCTTCTGCAACAAATGAGAACGCGTTAAGTGCACAGATAGCCATCTTCATTTATAGCATATATTCTTCATTTTTCACCTTGGGGCCTCAGGAGTTATCTACATACCATTCTCTAGCCCTTTCCTCAAGCAACAGGCATTAATCATTTGTAGAAAATGAACAACTATGCTGGGAAAGAAAGGGAGAGTCAGAGCAGAGCAGTTCTCCAACGACATTGCAGATGGTATCACCTTGCATCTTTGACCTCTGTTAACTTTTCAGAGTTCCTTACGTCATTGTCTTTAATTATAAAGGCAATTAATCAATGTGTCTTACTTGTTTAAAAGAATTCAAAAATTCAAGAAGAACATAGAGGGAAAAATGAAAGTTCTCCCTTCGCTTCCTTAAATCCCAGTCCCCTTACCTGTCCCTGTTAGTCACTATGTTAGTGGGTGTCCTTATGGATTTTTCTTTTTTTAATTCATGTTTCTCCTCTCTGGTGTTTGGCAGTTTTTCTGTCTATCTCAAATTGACTAATAATTACTTTCCGATTTCAAGTTATATTTGAACCAGTACTTCCCCATCAACATACCAAAAGTATATAGTCATGTGACACCCTCCACCTATTTTGTTTTTTATTTCCAAATCCTCATCCCCTCTTTCCTCTCAACACCATCATCTCTCCATCCCATCTCCTGGGGTTGGTTGAAATAATCTGTCATTTTAATTTCAACGTTCCGCTAAGGATTTTTCCCCTTGTCTTCTATTTCAAAGATCTTTTCTAATTTATAACATAGTTAAAAGTCAGTTTATCATCATCCATCTACTTGCTATAGATTTTACTACATTTATTGCTATCCACTGCTTGATATGCTTTTGGTCTTCTTTTATCTTGAGATGTCTCTGTTTTCATTCAAATTTAATTCTCATTTGTCTTAACTACCTTCTTGAATAGGTTCCTGAGAAATGGTTCATGATCTTGCAGATCTGAAAATGTCTGCCTTCTACCCTAATACTTTAACAATATTTTGGCCAAGATTCCTTCCCCCTGGAAGCTGTGAGTCTTTTCCATGGCCCTCGGGCTTTCCAAGTTGCAGATGATAACTTCAGTGCCAGTATAATTCTCTTTCCTTTTCAGATAACCTGTTTTTGTTGTTGATTGTTTTATGTCTGGGCGTTTTTAGGATTTTCACTGTTTTGTTTTTTTTTTTCCCGGTACGCGGGCCTCTCACTGTTGTGGCCTCTCCCGTTGCGGAGCACAGGCTCCGGACGCGCAGGCTCAGCGGCCACGGTTCACAGGCCCAGCCGCTCCACGGCATGTGGGATCCTCCCGGACCGGGGCACGAACCCGTGTCCCCTGTATCGGCAGGCGGACTCTCAACCACTGTGCCACCAGGCAAGCCCTAGCTGGTTAGCTTTTTATCCTATTGGTTGAGTATCCCAGCAGGACAATGGGAAAAAGAAAGTCTCCCTTCCCCACTTCAGCCACCATTTTCCCAGTATGCCCCAGATATAGATAGATCGAAAGATGGATGGACCCCTTATTTTCTCTCTTGCACTTGAATCCCTGTTTCCTGCATTCTATCTCTTCCTCTTTCTTAGTTTACCCCTTAGTTTTGATAGAGCATATCCTCCAGCTTTCTGAGAAAGGTGAGGTAAATGTGTTGATAAAATGCATGTCTGAATATTCTTTATACTCAAAAGTAATTGAGGGCTTCCCTGGTGGCACAGTGGTTGAGAGTCCGCCTGCCGATGCAGGGGACACGGGCTCAAACTAATTCATAGTTTGTACAGCTATGGAATTCTGAGTTGGAAAATGTTTTCCCTCAAAATTTTTACGGTTTTCATTGTCTTCTGGCTGCTAATATTACTGCTGACAAGTTTGAAGTCATTCTGATTCTAGATTCTGTATATGAAACTTTTTTCTCCTCTCTGTAAGTTTGTAGAGTCTTCTCTGTTCCCAGTAAAATGATCTGTTATCTGTTGGAGATTTAGTGGTCCATTTCAACCTGCAAACTTATGTCCTTCAGTTCTGGAAGTTTTTCTGGGATTCTATCTTTTTTTTTCCTCCCCTTATATTTTCCTTGTTCTCTCTTTCTGGGACTCTTCTTACTTAAATGCTGGACCTCTTTGAACTGGTTCCCTAACTTTCTTATCTTTGATGTCCTATTTCCCTTATCTTTACCCTTTTTCTCTATATTCTAGACTTCCTTCATATTCTTTTCAAAATAATTTACACAAGTTTTCATTTCTGCTATCATAGTTTTTATATTTCCAAGGGCTGATTTTTTTTTCTAACTAGGCATTTTTTATTGTATCCTGTTCTTGTTTCAAGAATAATCTATCTTCTCTTTTTCTTTGAAAATATTAACAAAAGGGAGATTTTTATTTTTAATATTTTCATCTCCCTAGTTAGTCTCTGCTTCCTCCAGATTTTTTTTCCTGTTTGTTTTCTGAGCTTCAGTTTTTACATTGGAGGCTCTTCTCAGATGACTATCGGTCCGTGACTGATTACTCACATTTCCAGAGGCAGCACTAACAGCTCCATGAGCATGCATGAAGCATGTCAATGCTAAGCTCTCTGTAGGGTAAGCTAGCTAAGCTATTCACATGGAAAGATTCCAGTAACAGTGTTTTGGATCTTTCCTTTGCAGCTGGTCAGAAAAATCTTCCAAACCCCTTCCTGGAATCTGTAAGTCTGACTTCTATCATTCTGGAAACCAAATGAGAGAAGAGGGCTGGGGGTCTCAGCACTTGCTTATAAACTTTACTTCATTCACCATCTTTTCAGTAAGGTGTCTATGCCCCACTGTGCCTTGTTATAAGGACCCTCTGTCTAACCAACTCCAGAGAATAAAACTGAAGTCCTCTGTGGAGGTGGGGAGGAACAGTGTCTGGCTGTTCTGAGGAGGGGAGGGGATTCCAAGGTCCAATGGCTCATAAATAGATTTCAACCAACCTTCTAGATTTTTTAAATCAATTTTATTGAAGTACAATTTGCATACAATAAAATGCATCCATTTTAAGCGTACAGTTAGATCTGTTTTGATAAAGGTATACACTCGGGTAGCCACCACCAAAATAAAGATCTAGAACATACCCGTTACCCGCAAAGGATCTCCTCGTGCCTCGTTATAATCAATGCCCACAACCCTAGTCCCCAAGCAGACACTCATCTCTTTTCTGTCACTATAGAATAGATGTCTCTTCTAGAATTTCATATAAATAGAATTATACAGTAAGTACTCTTTAGTGTCTAGCTTTTTTGCTCAACATAAATTTTTTGAGATTCATCCATGCTGTTGCATGGGTAAGCCTTCATTTCTTTTTATCGCTGAGTAGCACCCCATCACATGAATAGAGCACAATCCATGCCTTTTATGGACATTTGAGTTCTTTCCCATTTGGGGCTATATTGAATACCTGATATGAAAGCTCTTCTACATGCAGTTTTTATGGACATACATTTTCATTTCTCTTGGGTAAATAAATACCTAGAAGTGGAGTTGCTGGGTCATAAGTAAATATATGTTTAACTTTATAAGAAACTGCAACATGATTTTCCAAAGTGGTTATGCAATTTTACTTTTCTACCAGCAACACATGAGCATTCTAGTTGCTCCACACACTCACTAATACTTGATATTATCAATAATTCTAATGGGGGTTTGGTGGATCTCACTGTGGTTTTAATTTGATTTCCCTAATAATTAATAACATTAAGCATATTTTCATGTGTTTACCAGCCATTCATGCATCTTATTCTGTGATGTGTATGATCAAATAATCTACCCATTTTTAAACTGGGCTATTTGTCTTCTTACCAAGTTGTAAGTGTTCTTTCTGTATGCTACATTCAAGTCCATTGTCAAATATATAAACTATGAATATTTTCTACCAGGCTGACTTGACTTTTCATTTACTTAATGATGTCTTTTGAAAATGTCTTTCCACAAAGTGCTTTTTTTTTTCAATTTTATTTATTTTATTTATTATTTATTTTTGGCTGCATCGGGTCTTCGTTGCTGCATGCGGGCTTTCTCTAGTTGTGGTGAGCAGGGGCTACTCTTCATTGCAGTGCGTGGGCTTCTCATTGCTGTGGCTTCTCTTTTTGTGGAGCACGGGCTCTAGGCGCATGGACTTCAGTAGTTGTAGCACACGGGCTCAGTAGCTGTGACTCGCAGGCTCTAGAGCGCAGGCTCAGTAGTTGTGGCACACGGGCTTCGTTGCTCTGTGGCATGTGGGATTGTCCCACACCAGGGCTTGAACCTGTGTCCCCTGCATTGACAGGCGGATTCTTAACCACTGCACCACCAGGGAAGTCCCAATAAATATATATTTAATCCATAAAAAGTCACCAAACTTTGTTGTCCTTGGACCTCTATGCCATTCCCCAGTGTTGTGTCCCCAGCAGCAGTGGGCAGGACCCTGCTGGTGCAGTAGACAGGGGAACCAGGAAAGGGCTGCCTTTGAAGCAGGTGTCCCAGCCTCCAGTCACTGAGGGATTGTGAGGTTTGGGTTTTTTGCTACCCAGCAAAGTTGCTGCTTCATTTTTTGCATATTTTAATAGGTTTAGTGTTTTCCCTGAGAGAGTTCTGCAAATTCCAAGAATGGAAAAGAAATAAATGTTTGTCGATGCATATCTCCTCTGTTTGAATATGAGCTGCTATCGGCAAGAGCTGTGCAAAGTCAGCCTCAAGTGGCACTGTTTTATCCACTCTTTCTCAGTCCCTAATAAGGGCTGGGCCACAGCCAGTGCTCAGTGAATGTTTTGTTTCTCTGTGTGTGTGTGTGTGTGTGTGTGTGTGTGTGTGTGTGAGAGAGAGAGAGAGAGAGAGAGAGAGAGAGAGAGAGATATTTAATGGACTTTTTATTGCATGTCTAGGTGGCAGAGATAAGTCCCATCGCCACACAACTTCCCTCCACTTTTCCACCTGCAAAGGCTCTCTGAGGCAGCTCGTCCCAAATCACGTGTTGTATGTGAATGTCTGGAGTGTGTTTAGTTACTGAGAGATGGGTAAGCCATAGTTACATACCCTTAGAAACCAGTAAGTTCCCAGCTTCAAAGAAGCAATGGCTCCTAGCGATAAGAAGCCAGGCACGGGGGATGTGCATAGTGTAGTTAAAATATTGAATGTTGGTTTTCTCCGGTGGGTTGGAGATGGGTTTAAATGCCTGCGCCCGTGGGCACGACCGGAGCCGCGCGGCCACGGAGACCACGATGCCGCTGCCGGGGACCGCAGCCTGCGAGGGGAGGCGGCTTCCGCCGAGGCCGGGCTGCTGCAGTGTCTGAGTTGCCAGGACAGCGCGCCTCAGAGCTGGGAGCATCCCCGTCCCTGGGGCCGAGATGCCTGCTTCTCTGTCCTCCCTCCTCCCTCTCGGGACCGGGGCGAGCGGCTCTGGTAGTTGGCCTGCCCGAGGAGTCGTTCTTCGGGCCTCAGCGCGGGGAGACATGCCCGAATTGGGGAGCGCTGTGACTTTCAGCCTCCCACTTCACCCCGGGAAGCCGACTTGCTGAAGCTGGAGCCACGAGGGGGACCATGGGAGGGACGCAAGTCAAATGCCTGACTTCCCCCAGTCCTATCCACAGTGCAAAGAGCGACTCCATTATAACCCAGTCGGAGGAGAAGGCAGATTTCGTGATTATTCCCTCTGAAGGAATAGAGAACAAAACAGAGGAGACAGACTCTTCATTATCCCGGGACTGGAGACCAGGCAGCCCCCGGCCCTATCTGGAGACTTCATGGGAAGAACAGCTGTTGGAACAACAAGAACATTTGGAAAAAGAAATGGAGGAAGCCAGGAGAATGATATCAGGATTACAGGCCTTACTGCTCAACGGATCCTTACCCGAAGATGAACGGGAGAGGCCCTTGGCCCTCTGTGAACCAGGAGTCAATCCCGAGGAACAACTGATTACAATCCAAAGTCGTCTGGATCAGAGGATGGAGGAGAATCAGGACCTAAAGAAGGAGCTGCTGAAGTATAAACAAGAAGCCAGAAACTCACAGGGGGTAAAGGATGCCTTGAAGCAGAGGCTGACTCAGCGGGACACGTCCGTCCTTCAGCTCAGACAAGAACTGCTGAGGGCAAATGTGGAAGAAGGTGAGCTGCACAACCAGAACGTGGATGTGCAGAGGAAGCTAGACGAGAGGAATCGGCTCTCGGGAGAATATAAAAAAGAACTGGGGCAGAAGGACCGCCTCCTGCCCCAGTCCAAGCTGGAGGAAGCACCTCGGAAACTCTCTGAGGCCATTTACCAGCAGGTGGATCTGAAGCGGGAGCTGGAACACAAAGACGTGCTTTTGACTCACTGTATGAAAAGAGAGGCAGAGGAGGTGGCCCACTGCAGCAGTCACAGCCCTCAAAGCAACGGTTTTCTCCTTCCAGTGGCAGGAAAAGGCGCTGCTTCCGCCGCTCACAGAGGAAGCAGCGACCTGCAGCTCGTTCGGGATGTCCTCTGCAGCCTACGCAACAGTGGCCACGACCCTCAGCACCACACCATCGACAGCTTGGAGCAGGGCATCTCCGGCCTCATGGCGCGCCCGCACGCCATGGAGACCCAGAGGAAACAGGACAGAAGGGTTCGGGGCAAGTCACCCAGAACTCAAGCAGGTAGTGAATGCCGGGAGTCCTGGCCCCCGCATTCAAAGCTGCCTCACTCACAGAGCTCTCCAGCTGTCAGCAGCGCCTGCACGAAGGTGCTCTATTTCACTGACTGACCACTTACGCCCTTCATGGTCAATATACCGAAGAGGTTGAGGGAGGTGACACTGAAGGATTTTAAAGCAGCTGTTGACCGGGAGGGAAATCATCGGTATCACATCAAAGCACTGGATCCCGAGTTTGGCAGTGTCAAGGAGGAGGCTTTCCACGATGATGATGCCATCGCTGGATGGGAAGGGAAAATTGTAGCCTGGCTGTAAGAAGACCATGGAGAGAATTAATGCTGAGCATTGGATTGAGGGCTTGTGGAACTTGGCAGTCGCTGGCTGCTTCACTCAAGAGAGGAGACTAAAACCAGAATACACTAAGAAGTTTTTCGTTTGTGCTGCCAAAACAGAAGCTTCTCCAAGTGTGACCGCCGTAGGCCAGTCCTGTTTCTAGAAGTGCCTGGCACGTGTGGTCCTTAAAGTCCGTGTCCAAAAGTAGACCACGGGTTCTTGTGGAGTTCCTTGTCCGTGGGAACACAGTGTTTTATTCTACTCTGAGGGCAACAAACCGAAGGCCTTAACCAATGGGGATGGGTGATCCCCTCCTATATGGGCATGGCTGCTCTTATCTGGAACCTGGGAACTGGATGTATCACTCTTGTGTGTTACAGTATTATTTTAATTGGCCTCAGTGGTTGCAGCAGAGTACCAGCATTTGTACTCACAGACAAGGCGGAGGTACCAGCTTTTTTGCTTCTTTGCAGCTATTGCAAAGCAAGAATAACTCGTAAGGTGGTACCAAGGATGAAAGCCCACTCTTCAGGGATTTTTTGGACTGGACATGGATGGTGCTGAATTGTTGAATGGATTGAAAAAGGGCTGCCCATATTGTGCTATATACTACGCTAAAACCATAATTAAGTAAGAAAAAATATATATATATATTGAATGTTGCAAGAGATGCTCATCTCGGGCTTCCCTGGTGGCGCAGTGGTTGGGAGTCTGCCTGCCGATGCAGGGGACACGGGTTCGTGCCCCGGTCCGGGAAGATCCCACATGCCGCGGAGCGGCTGGGCCCATGAGCCATGGCCGCTGAGCCTGCGCGTCCAGAGCCTGTGCTCCACAACGGGAGAGGCCACAACAGTGAGAGGCCCGCGTACGGCAAAAAAAAAAAAA
>NW_020837952.1:3882807-4059072 GCF_003676395.1 Aethalodelphis obliquidens | reverse complement strand
AAAAAAAAAAAAAAAAAAAAAAAAAAAAGAGATGCTCATCTCCACCTAAGCTCACCCAACACATGGGCACTGTCCATTGTGCTGAACGGTCAAATATTACAGAGACAGGGAAGGGCAGACCCCCTGCCCAGAGTCACGGGTATAGGAGAGAGAGTTCAAAGTAGGAATTTCCACATCTCAGATATTCACCAAAGCCTAGAGAAAGTTCATCTGGGTCTTCATTGGAGATCACTGATATCTAGATGAAGAAGAGAGGCTCTCGGGGAACCGAGACAGGGCTCTGGACGTCACAAGCTGGATTCAGGAGCTCTGATAGAGATAAGGCCACCCCCAGGCCGGGCCCAGCCCCAGGACCAGAGGCCACACCCCCAGCAGCAGCAGCTATGAAAGCAAAGCCTTCTAGGGCTTGGCTGGGTCCTTTTCAGCCTGTTCTACCTGAAAAGCACCTACATATCACAAAGCCCGTATCAACAACACCTTCAGCCCACAGACCTGGGGGAACTCACTTCGGCCCCAGAGGTCTGCCTTTCCAGCTCCTGAGATCCAGTTACTGGCAACGGGCATCGCATTATGATAAGGTAGCAGCCAGACATGTGCCTGCTCCTGCCTGGGTCCACCAACTGACCCCAGTGTGACCTCCGTCCTCCAGGACTTGGGTTTGACTCATGCTTCCAGAATGGGAACCTGAGGATTACTGCGGCTCCACGATAGCTGGTCCAGGGGTAGCTGTGGAAGGGGCTCAGAGCAGGTGTCAGCTCTCAGGGAGGAGACACCTATCGCTTCCTGAGTACCCAAAAGGGGCCAGGGACCAGTCACCAGGCACACTGCCACATTTCATTGGCATGACTCTGTGGGGTCATTCCTAGAAAGGAGGAAAGTGAGATTCAGAAAAGATTGTGCACTTACCAGCCACGCACTTACCCTTGGGAGGCTCCCTAAAGTCAGCCAGCACCACCCCTGGGAACCACCGTGTGTTCATTCATTCCTCCAGCCAGTATTTATTGAGGGCTTCCAGGCGCCTGCTTCATGGCCACTCAGTCCCTGAGAGCAGCCTGTAGGAAGCCCGCCCAGCTCTCCTGGAGGAGCCTGGCTTGGCTGGGAAAGGGGTTCCTGGACCCCAGGTCCACCAAGGTGTCCCACAGGTATCCCACTCCCTGTCAGCATGCTGCCTCGGTGCCCAGGGAGGGATCTCTGGTTGGGACTGGGGCATCAGCTGGGCAATGGACCCCTGCACCCAGTAAGTGCTTCAGAGCAGGAAATGTGCTTGCTTTCCCAGGCCTCAGCCTGCGGCGGGCGGGCAGGTCGGGGAGGCGGTCTCTTCTCATTCCTGTGGTTTCAGGTGCCTGGGTGATGTCAGGCCTGAGTGATGCGTGGGACTCACTATGACTGGGGCCCAACTGGGGTGGAGGCATTTCTTTAAAAGCTTATAAATTACTACTTCCCCTTTCAGCCCAGCCCCACCACTGGCCTAGGAGGAGTTGCTCCACAGGTACACAAAGACAGCTTCCCCCTCGCCCTCCTTGATGCTCACGTGTGTCTATGGTACTACAGATCCAAAGAGTCACCCTTCTGGGGATCTCCTGTCCTCCACACTGCAGTGATAACGCGTACCCACAAACCTACCTCACAGGCAGCCAGCCCACCTTGGACACACAGGTGCACACTGTCAGCAGCCCCGTGCACGGGCTCACAGCCACACACACACACACACACACATACACACACACATACACACACACACATACACACACACACACATACACACACACACACACACGCACACACACAGGCGTCCTCATGCTACTCCCATGCTCACAGGTGTCCTCAGGCACAGATGAGCTCCTACCTGTCAGAGCCCTCAAGCTCCTCCAGGTACCCACAGAAACATGTGCCTTTCCATTGTCACACGTGCTCTGGAGTGTGCACACGCGCCAGTATACAAGGGGCTTACACACGGGCAACAGTCTGCGGGAGCCCGCATCCATTCCCACACACGCACACCCGTGTATGCAATCTACACAGACCTAGACACACTCCAATCACACACCCACACCAGACACACTCGCCCAAGTCTCCACACACCTTCACACACTCAGGTACACCCTACACAAACAAGTGTGATTTTCAGAATGCCTGGGGTGAGAATGTGAGCCAGCAGGGAGTCGAAGCCAGTACGAAGCCGCAATCCCCAGCCTCACCTCCAGGGGCCGCTGCCCAGTCCGCAGCCCCAGCTCAGCTGCAGAGCCCGCCTCAGGCATAGTCATCCCAGGAGGACTCTTCAGAAGGAGAGGGACATTCTGGAGAGAAGACAGCCCTGAACTCCCCGCAGTGTGTGGGGTGACCTCCCACCGAGGTGGGCAGGGATTCCAAGAGGGGAATCTGAATGGGGGCAAGTGAGTGGAAGAGGACCGCGGGGAATAAGGAGCAGATGCGAAAAGGAAGACCAGGAGGTCCTGGAGGGAAACAGGAGACAGGGAAGGACTGGGGGCAGAAGAAGAGAGAAATGGAAGGAGATGGAAAGGATGGTGCCGGCGGGGGGGCGGGGGGGAGGGGAGGGGGAGGGGAGGGGAGGGGAAAACTAGAGGGAGGAGTTAGGGAGACACGTGAGAGGTGAGAAGGGAAAGAGGGCATCTGAGACAGCGACGAGGCTGAGAGCACCTCTTCCAGGACCAGGAAGGGGGTGGCGCTTTCTGTCTCCTAGACCACCCTCCACCCTGCCCCACCATCAGCAATCCCCTAGGGGGTGTACTCTGCCCCAGTGCCTTGGCCAGCCCTAACCTGCCACCCGCCTGACACCCGTGTGAGGATGACTTCCAACAAGACCCAGGTGGCAGGTGCCCCAGGAGGTGGCCCTGGGGTGTGAGCACCTCTCAACCCGACTCACCCAGCTGCTCCCCTAGGGTGTGGAGAAAGCTGGGAACCCTGAGACAGAGCTGGAATCCCTCCTGCCGGCCGCAGGGAGGCCTACTGCCTCCCGCTCAGGGCTCTGTGGAGTAAGAAGTCGAGCCATAAAAATGCCGAGATTTGCAGACTTTCCGAGCTGGGCAAGTTCCAGGTTCTCGCCCCTCTATGCCTAAGCTGTCACCCCATATTCCCTGTCCTCCCAACCCTGGAGGGCTCCGTCCATTTCTCACAGGGTAGGTGGTGAGCCTGGTAAGCTGGAAGGTTCTGAGAGAGCAGCTCAGATTACAGAGGAGCAAAGGAGGCCTCAGACCCGGCATCTTGTCCCCCAGCTCTTCACCCTGGACACACTCCCAGAACCCCTGTCCCTCCAGTCCCTCCGAGAGTGCTCCAAGAGCTTCACATCATGCCTAGAGCCCCCCTTGGGCCATTTGCCACGGATTCTGCCTCTCCCAACTTCTGTGCCCCAGAACGCAGGCCCAGACGGAGGAGCAGTGACTGCTTATTGGTTGGATACCCCAAGTGACAGGGAGAAAGGTACGGTGCTCTCTATTTTACAGATGAAAATATTGAAGTTCAGAGAGGTGGCCTGTCTTGTCTGAGGGCCTGTGGAGCAGACCAGCAATTGAGATCGAAAGGCAGGAGGAGGCTGAGCCATCCTGGCCTGCTCTTCCTCCAGTTTCAGCCCTACGGCTCAGCCTTCCCCCTCCAGCGGAGCCCCAACTCAACCCCTACTCCTGTACCCCACCCCTCCCACCCGTGTGGGACACACCTCAACTCCCCGCTCCAGACCCACACCCCACTCTACACCCATCCCACTCCCTCCCCCTCCCCAGGAGCACACCATCCCCCATCACTCCCTCCTCCTTCCCTCCTCCGGAAAGCCGAAGTCAGACCCCTCCATCCTCCCCCATTCCCATAGCGCTGCAGCCCCTGCGTCTGCCTACGTCTCTCCCCTGCTTAAAACCCTTCAGTGGCTCCCCCCTCACCTTGAGACAGTGTTCACTCCTCAGCCTGGCATTCAACACCCTTGCGAACTTCTCTGGCCTCATCTCCACCCACTCCCCCCAACACCCAGGCCCCTGTCTGCTCCCCACCACCACCCTGCTTTCAGGTCCTGGCTCCGCCTACCGGGCTCAGCTTCTGTCTCACCCCAAGCAGCCCCACACCACCATTCATGGGGTTCACACGCGGCAAGAGCCACTGCAGCGCCTGGGGCCCCAAGCGCCATCCCCGGGAGAGTTGGCTCGAGGACGGTACATGCACATCTTGCTGACACACAGCTCCCTGCTCACCTTAATCCCCTCAGACTCGACAAGGGTAATGGGTGGCCGGGAGGGCCTGAGACACCACCACCACCCTCCGCCGGCCTGCAGGTCTCTGAGGCCTCTGAGGAGCCACCCAGAGGCCCCCAGGTGCATCTCCCTCCTCAGCGGCGTTCCCAGCTCCTTCAATTCCCGGAGCAACTAGAGCAGGGAGGCCATGCATGTGACCCTGCCCTTGGGAATCTTCCGAGCTGGAAAGTGAGGAATGATCCTGTAACCCGGGGGCCAGACAGACCCAGGGACAAAGCCAGGCCAGGCTGCAGGTGGACACGAGCTGGTGGATGATGGCGGCCACAACGGTCATCACGGCTACTCCTCATTGAGCACTTACTAAGGGCAAGACTCCAAGCTGGGCAATTTATAATGTAATCCTCCCATTACATCTATGGAGAAGACATCATTCTTATTTTACGGACTGAAAGAGGAAGCCCAGAGAGATCTAGCAATCTGTGTGGCATCGTACAGCTCACCAGTGCAAGAGCTGAAACGTAAGTCCAGATCTGCCAGTTCCAAAACCCATGCCCTCTCCACTCCATTTCACAGCCACTCCAAACTCCAGGTGGGGACTGGTTACTTCCCTTCCAAAGAGGCCTCAAGGGCTCCCCACTGCCAAGAGCAGAACCTCCCCCTGCTGAGGTGCCCCACGATCTGGCCCCTGACTGCCTTCTGCCACCACCCCGCCCACACCCACTACGCTTCGGATGGCAATCTTGCCACGTTCCCAGTCGAGCCCTCTGAGCTTCGCTGTTCGCTCAGGCTCTAACATCTGCCTCCGTTTTACAGATGAGAAAACGGAGGGTTAAGAATGTTAAGTAACTAGCCCAAGGTTACACAGTCAGGAAGCAATTGAGCCTGGTTGGAACCCAGGTCATTAGAGCATCAAGTAATAAAGCATTCATTTGTGTTACAGACAATCCGGGAAGGGGAATTAGTAGGACATTCTGCCAGTAGCGCAGAAGAAGGTAGGGGAGAGTAATCGGGTTGGTTCCAGAGTGAAGGAGGACCAGGCTAGGCCTTCAGGAATGGCAGGGTCTGGATGGGTGAGCTTGAGAGGGGAAATTCTAAGAAAACTACAGACAAGAGAAAAAAGAGACAGAGAGAGAAAGGCTGGTCAAAATTAGGGAGGCAATGTACATGGTGGAGAGGGCCGTGTCATGGGGAGGCCTGCAGTGTCCTCCAAATTACTGTGTGACCTTGAGCAAGTCCTTTCCCTCTCTGGGGGATGCCTTGTCTGCAAATGAAGGATAGATGAGCCTTGATGGTCTCTAGGGTCCCACCTGGCCCTGACATCTTAGGATTCTGACTGTGTGTGTTTCCACTGGGCCTTAAAACATAGGATCTGATCCCAGACCCATTGACATGGGGCACAGGCTTGGAAACCAAGAGCAGGCAGGGGCCAGTAGTCAACATGGCACATGACAGGGCACACTGAGGGTTGGCCCCAGTTACACACCGAGGATGGCCCATGCATCCTTCTTTTCCACACATCCGTGCTGTACATGTGGACTCACTGCGGTGGGTCCAGTCCTATGGAAGCTGGAACACAGGGGTGAATGAGTCGAGGTGGAATTGTGGGCTCATGGGGGAAGGTCCAGGACATGTCCAGCACAAGCTAAAAGCCCAGGCCCCAGCGCCTCCTCAGGGAAGGGGAAGGGAATGGGGGTCCCTGAGGAAGGGGAAGAGAAAACATCCTGAGGGTAAGGTGAGGGTGTCAGGACTAGAATAAGTGGTCTGCCCAACTGGAGGACATTTGGGGAACAGAATGGTCCCCAATCAAGTCAGCATTGCACCCAAATATAGAGTACATTCCGGACCATCAGCAGAGAGGTTGTTCTCCCTTGGGTCCCTGTGGTACAAAAACACAGATGCACTGGAGAGCTGGGGCAGAAAATGTACCACTAGAGACTGTGGACACACACATGTGTGCACACGCATGCACACACACATGCACACACACAGAAACTCCTGCACAAAGACCCCCAGATCAGATCATCCATCCCCCTCACCTCCAAACTGAGCCTTCAAAGTGCCCTCCCTCCCCAGAGAACACGCCCTTCGTGTGCCAGTGACACACAGCCCTGAAAGCCAGAAGGTCTCGCTGTCTCACCTCGGTCCCTCTTGCTGCAGTTCTGATGCGCCGGCTTCCTTTCTGACTCAAGAGGTGGCAAACAACCAGGCCCACCCACCTCTGCGCGGCTGACCTCCACCCTCTGGAACGTGGGCTCACCTCTTATCTTTCCTGCCTCTTTGATCTCCATCTCTTGCCCTCAAGAACCCTGTCTTATTCACCACTGAACACTAAACTAGGGGATGAGTGAGCCCTTGGGAGCCCACCTGGTCCTCCAGTGGCCAGCCCCACTGGACCCTCAAGATGTATCAAAGAGCTTGAGACTACCAGGACGCAGAGTGAGTCCTAAGTGAGGAATATGTGTCCTTAATTATCTCACTATCCCATCTCCTGAGTAGGAAGTCCTTCTTGAAGTCTAGCCTCAAGCCCTCATGCCATGGTATGAGTCAGTGTACCACCTCTGTTGCAGTCAGGAGACCCAACTGGATGAGGCTACACTGGGTGGCCAGAGGAGTCACCTTCCTGGAAGGGGATGAGGCCAGGAGGGAGGTTGCGCAGGCACGGGGCCCAGGGCTCCACCAAGCAACTGTCATGGCTCCGACGGAGATGGGGGCGCCTGCCAACGTACCCCGCCCCATGATCTCATAGCTGCGTTTGCCAGGCGCTGGCTCAGGGAGCAGGCGCTGGCAGCAAGGGTTGGGCACAGAGCCCAAGGACAAGAAGGCGGGAAGGCCTCAAGGGACAACAACAGAGCCGTCTCCATGGGGCTGAGACGCGAGGTCCCTCCAGCCTCCAGATGCCACCTTTGGCTAGTGACGCCCCATCTCGGCTCCTCTTCCCAGGCCCCCCGATTGCCCACCCACCCCCAAAGGACAACAGAAAAGGGGAGGAGAGACTCCCTCTTCCTCCCCAAGGGTCAGTCTCTCCATTTGCATCTCTTTCGGCTTCTCTCTGCTCCAAATCGCTGGCCCTGAACAGGATGCTACCATTTCGAAGCATGGAGAGCTTGCTGGGCGGGAGACGGATGGTCAAATATTGCCATTCTTGAGGGTGCTACAGGCACGCATCTAAATGCCAGCTAAAAGTGACTATGAATCCCTAAATAGATGCCTCTGTCCTGGTTCAGGCTGTCCCCAGAGGTGTCAACCCTAGTCCCAAGGCTCTCCTGAGTATTGATCCTCAACTCTTCCTCCCGAGGAGGCCCCCCACAAGAACTCCCCTCCACCCACCACGATATCCACCTCTGGGGTCAAGAGACCCCTCCACGCGGCTCTAGTTGGATAAAATGCCACTCTTGGACTCAGCACGGGGACACCTGGTGGAAACCCCAGGCCTCAGAGTGAAGAGTCATCTGCGTCTGAGGACTGCAGTCAGAGCCCTGCTGGGCCATCAGAGGCTCCATTTGCCTCTTGATTCAAAGGTGAATCCCTCAGTTTGGGCGGACAGCTCTGTCCCTCGGGGTGCTCTGTCTGCTCCCCATTGCACTCTCACCTCAGCCAGCCTCCCTCTGCATGCCTCCCTCTCCCCAGCAGGGAGCCCTAGCCAGTCGTACCCCTTCTACCTGCTCAGCCCTGCTTCCTGGCTGACCCTCCTACAGGGCGCCACCCGGGATTTGCCCCTCTCCCTCCTCAACCACTGCCCAGCACTACTGCCAGAGGCACGTCTGCTGTTCCCACCTTGGACCGCAGCCTGGGATGTGCCGGTCACCCTGCAGTGAACGCCTCGAAAACCACAGCAGTGGTTTTCCTCAAATCCTGGGTCTATCCCACCCTCTCCCCCACCCACAGAATCTATCCTCCCCTCCCAACTCCTGGCCTTCCAGGTCCCTCTCTGTATAGGAAGTGGGTAGACTAAGGGTCCCTCCCATTCAGGAGCTCTGTGAATCTGAGGTTTCTCTCCGCCGCCCCAAGCCCAGGCCCAGGCCCGAAGCAGCCACGCATGGAGACGGGCTGACTGCAGGTCTGCCGTCATCATCATCACTATCGGCGCCCTGGCCCCTGAGAAGGAGGCAGGAGGCCTTATGAGCATCCTCCCTCCACTTCTCAGAATCTCCCTCGGTCTCCCAGAGGCCCACACTCCTCCCTCATCTCTCTCCCCAGACGTCCCAAGAGAAGCCACCTGGACGGTCCACAGGCCGAAACTCAGCCAAACTTCCTGGAGAGGAGGAACTGGCTCGAGCCCGCACCACATTTCTATGTCATTTCCAAGTGGCTCCAATTGGGCTGGGCAGATGTGTGTCAGATCAATCCCCACCCAGGAGGTGGGGCAAATTCCCGGGGTACCAGGTCACTGAGCCAGCGCTCTGAGGCATGGCTCCTGGGGACAGGCTGGCTCCAGAATGATGACGTCACTAGGATGCTAGGTGCCTGCTGTTCCCCCTGTCTGCCCCTACTCCAGGAAGGCCTTGTCCTTCTTCAACTGGTCCACACCCCCCCGCTCCGGGAAGCCTTTCCTGGACAACCCCACCCAGCTCTTACCACAACTTATTCCCAGTTCCCTAGTGACTTAGGTCCAAAGTTTTCCGTGTATTCAGTTGCCCGCGTTTACGTGCTGCCTTGCAAATGTTCTCATAGAGCTATGTATCTTGAGACTTCCCTGGTAGTGCAGTGGTTAAGAATCCACCTGCCAATACAGGGGACACGGGTTCGATCCCTGGTCTGAGAAGATCCCACGTGCCACAGAGCAACTAAGCCCGTGTGCCACAACTACTGAAGCCGGTGCGCCTAGAGCCCGTGCTCCGCAACAAGAGAAGCCACCGCGATGAGAAGCCCGCGCACCGCAACAAAGAGTCGCATCGCAACAAAGAGTCGCCCCCGCTCGCCGCAACCAGAGAAAGCCCGCGCGCAGCAACGAAGACCCAAGGCAGCCAAAAATAAATAAATTAAATAAATTAAAAAAATTTTTTAAAGCTATATATCTCATGGTCGTCACTAGCTGGGGGTCCCCGTATTAATCCAGCCCATTTTGCTAGAGGATTAGTTTCTGCCCTTAAGGAGTGCCAAGAAAGACTCTGAAGTCTAAGTCACATCTCCTCCTGCAATTTTGTCCTCTTGACAATCAAGCAGTCTCAGTGATGAAACTCCCAACAATGAGCAGCTTCTCCCCATGACCAAGTTCTTGCCTTGGTTACCAACAATAAGGCTGTATCCCAGCAGGAATCTCCGGGGAGTATCTAGACTAGGTCAGCTCTTCCTCAAGGGAAGCTTCTCACTTTGGAACACTGCGAACCCTTCCCAGATCAGGTTCCCTCTTCCTGGCCACTGGAACTTGGCTGAGAACTAATGCAGTGTCCCCGCCAACACACTGGGGTCCCTCAGCCACTGCAGTAGGATGTAGGGAGAGGCTGACGTGGGATTGAATCTACACTAATTGTGAGGGCTGCTTTCAGTGCTCTGGACCTTGATTTCCTTACCTGTAAAATGGGCACAACGGTAAAACGGAGTTGACATGTGTAAATCAGGCTGAGGGAAGTCCCACCTTTTGCAGAGGAGGATGCTGCAAGTCACCTCAAAGTCACACAGCTAGTTCCAGGGATGCATTCATTAACCCAGAAAATCTTTAGTGAGTCCCTACTGAAACGAGCAGAGGACTAAGTTTATCTGCTTATCTAGGTAAACTTATGGCAGGAGGAGGCAGACCTGTGAGTGGGAAGCATCAGTAGGATGGAGTATGAACAAATTGCTAAGGGCTCACACAAAGGGACCAGCAGCCCCTCCCCAGCATCTCCTTCTGAGTCCAGAAGGCTCTTTTAACTTCATTTCAATCATAAAAGACAGTTTGGTACAGTCAGCCAATGAGGCTTCAGCAGTGAGACTCCAGAGGGTAGCTTGCCCTGGATGCTGCAAACTCCTGGGCTGCCCCAGAACCCCCTCGACTCCCCAGGGGCAGCTCCAGACCAGCTGCTCAGACAGGGCACAGACAGGCTTGCTCAGAGAGGCTCTCTTCATTGGCAGAGGTGAGGAGGGACAGGAAGGCAGACTCCTGTCTATGGGAGCTAATGTGGGTCAAGGGCACCTTGTGGGGAGGGGCAGCAGGAAGCAATGTTGGGTCCAGGCAGCAGCTGCCCTGCCGGGGGAAAGAGACAGAGGGCAGGGCCCAGACCTGGGTCTTCCTGCCCAGGAATGACATCAGCCAGTTGAAATTCCCAGCCCACTGGGCACCCTGGAGGACTGTGGGGGAGGGTGGGACTTATGCTCCTCCCCACCCCCACTGACACCCCAGCGGGAAATGCTCTGAGCTCGACAACATCTCTCTGGCCATGGACTCAGTGCTCCTGTGGCCCTTGAATGATGGGGCAGAAGCCAGGTCATTAGGCAGGAGAGACTGTCTTTAATGCAGGCGATGCCACTGCCACACGGACAATGGCAAACAGTCATTAGTGGCTGTGTCACACGGGTGAGGCAACGCTGGCGAGGTGCAGGGAGCCGCCCCTCCCCCAGCGCAGCTCACACACACTCGCTCACTCACCTGTGCACACACACCGAGGAGAAAGCAGGCCCACACTGCCCCAGTACACGTTCACGCACTCACACACTTGCCCACTCACATGTTCACACACACACACTCACAAAGGGCCTGAACAAACGCACTGCCCAGAAGGGCCCACAGGATCTGGAATGCCCCTCCACCCACATCTGAAGGGCAGGGTCCCTGGATCCTTCCACAACCGGGTACCCAGACACACAGGTATCGCCCCCTGACTTGAGATGGACACACAGACCTCCAAGGGCCCCAAAGGAGACAGACTTCAGACACCCCCTCCCATCCCACCCGCTCCCTGCTTCGAAGGACCAGCACCCGGGACAGAGAAACCACGCAGAGTGCAGAAGCAGGCAGGGTACGCGTGTCCTGAGGGTGGGGACCACATTGGTTTTAACACTGTAACCCCCTCCACACCCCCAGCCCTAACGGCTAGCACATGCCCTGCCTTACTTGAACCCCCAAGAAATGATCTACTGTAAGTATGTTTCTAAGCACTTTTCTGAGCCCCCCAGCAGGTGGAAGGGAGCAGGGCACCAGCTGAGTCCTAGGTTCAGATCCAAGCTCTGCTACCTTCTGGGTGTATTCGTTTCCTGCTGCTGCTGTAACCATGAACTTAGCGGCTTAAAATAATGCAATTTCATTGTCTTACGGTTTGGAGATCAGAAGTCCAAAATGGGTCTCCACAGTCTAAAATCAAGGTGCTAGCAGGGCTGCGCTCCTTCTGAAGGTACTAGAGGAAGATCACTTCCCCACCTTTTCCAGATTCTAGAGGCCACCCACCTTCCTTGGTCCCCTTCCGTC
This sequence comes from Aethalodelphis obliquidens, assembly GCF_003676395.1. NCBI lineage: Eukaryota > Metazoa > Chordata > Mammalia > Artiodactyla > Delphinidae > Aethalodelphis > Aethalodelphis obliquidens. The sequence goes on along the minus strand of NW_020837952.1, from coordinate 4,047,495 downwards.
TTCAAAGCAACAGGAGTCTCTCTCACAGCATCACTCTCCTGACACCCTCTCCCACATTTAAAGGACCCTTGTGATTACATTGGGCCCAGTGTGATCATTCAGAGTAACCTCTCCGTCTCAAGAGGCTTAATTTATTCACGTCGGCAAAGTCTGTGGCCATGGAAGGTAACATAATCACAGGCTCTGGGGGTTAGGACATAGACATTTGGGGCGTCCAAGACATTTGGGGGGTCCATTATTCTGTCTACCACACTGGGAGACCTTGGATAAGTCCTTTAACCCCCCAGAGCCCCAGCATCTTCAACTGTAATCTAGAAATAGCTCCTGCCACATGGGTGGTCATGACGATTTAGAAAGCCACATGAACGGGAAGCTCTGTGCCTCACGCTGGGGGCGGGGGGTGTCCTGGGCCAGCAGCGCTGCCCTCTCCCTTTTGGGCTTCCTGAGGATAGAGGAAAAGGAGCAAGTTGCAGGAGAAAGCTGAGTAAGGCATCTCAGAGGCTAGAGAGGGGGTGGGTCTCTGGGGGCTCAGGCAGGAATGGGAGGAGGTACGGGGGTCTGTGAGGGTCCCGGGATCTGGGCAGCTGTGAGGCCCTGCCTGGAGGGCAGCCACCCCACACGGCTACGGACACACACACCTGCAGTGACCTGGGATGGGGCAGCAGGCGTGCCGCTCCTGACTGATCCTACCTTACTCTCCCTCATCTGCCGCCATCTGTTTGCAGGGCTCTGGGGCCAGCGGGCAGGCAGGAGCCCCAGTCCAGGCTGCTATTACCCTGCTAAGTTCAGAGTGCGGAACAGTGACCCAGGAAGATAAACCCCACAGAGAGGAATCACCCGCTACAAAACACTGGTTAGGCCCCAATCTCGCGCAGCGCTGTCTGCCCACTCAGGAGGCAACAGGCCACCTCAGAGAGGAGCTGAGGTCGTCAGACTCCCACTGGTCGGTCCTGCTCCATCCAGCAGCCCAGGCCATGGCGGGGGGGACTCCAGCCCTGCACCCTGCTCCGTCTCTCCTCACCCCACCTTCCCTTCCCTACCCCTCCCTGGTCCATCCCCACCCCGGCTCATCCCCCCCTCTCCCAGCCCCAGCTCCTCCCAGCTTCCCCCAGAACCTCAGAGCTTAACTCAGGAACTAAGACTCCAATCGGGGCTTCCCTGGTGGCGCAGTGGTTAAGAATCCGCCTGCCAACGCAAGGGACACGGGTTCAATCCCTGGTCCGGGAAGATCCCACATGCCGCGGAGCAACTAAGCCTGTGCGCCACAACTACTGAGCCTGCACTCTAGAACCTGCGTGCCACAACTACTGAAGCCCGCGCACCTAGAGCCCGTGCTCCACAACAAGAGAAGCCACTGCAGTGAGAAGCCCGCGCACTGCAACAAAGAGTAGCCCCTGCTCGCCGCAACTAGAGAAAGCCTGTGTGCAACAACAAAGACACACCGCAGCCAAAAATAAAAATAAATAAAATAAAATAAATTTATTTTTTAAAAAGAAAGACTCCAATCAACAGGAGGAAGCCTGGGCTGAGGGCTGCATTTAGAGGCAGAAGATCCAAGTGCCAATCCCACAGCTCTGCACGATGAGGCGGCAGGGATGCCTGGCCTGCCAAGCGTTGCTGGGGAGATGAAACTGGGTCACCTGTTGGAGTGCTTTCTGTAAGCCTGGGTACTAATCTGAGTTATGGGGACATATGGAAGGACTTCTTCCTCCTTTTCTCCCAGAGACGCAGTGGGCAGGGCTGGCCTTGGACTGACCTTTCATAGACAGCTGTCTTGGAGACTCCCCACATCTCACTGCATCGGGAGATCCCCAGCAGGTGCTGGAGGAAGGAGATGGAAGGATGGAGAGGGAGGGAGCGCTCTTCTAATTCCTAGAGGGGATGCCGCCCAATTCATGAATCACTGATAAAGCCAATTAGATCTTCAATTTTTTAAAAAAGAACAGAAAGAAAGGGACTTCCCTGGTGGTCCAGTGGTTAAGACTCCGCACTTCCAGAGCAGGGGGCAAGGGTTCAATTCCTGGTCGGGGAACTAATATCCCACATGCCATGCGGCGCAGCCAAAAGTAAAAAATAAAATAAAATAAATTTGTTTAAAAAAGAAGGATGGAGAGGGAGAGGACACAGCTGCCTGCACGTGGCAGATCCTGATAAACAGGTGTTGAGTGCATAACGTTCAACCCCTGAGCTCCTACTGCATGCCCGGCATTGTGCTCAGTGCTACGGATACAAAGATGAATGAACCATAAACCACCATCGCTCAAACATCAGTTCTCAGGATCCAGCCTGAGCGTCTCCCGTGTGCCCCATATGGGCACTGGGGAGCACTGGATGAGTGGGACATCCCTGCATTGGGGGGTGGTCTGCGTGTTGGTGGCTACCCACAGGGCTGCAGCCTCCTGGGGCCGTCCAGCCTGTGTCAGCACCACCCTGGGCTACTGCCATTCTGGCAAGCTCGCAGAGGCCAGGCACTGACGGCTCCGCAGGGAGCAGAATATGGTTTCGGTCTGTTATCAGGGCAGATAAAGCAGCAGCTGGGGTTCAGGGAGCAGTCAGGGCTTACAAATGAGCATATCCAGAGGCCCCACAACTCCCCCATCCTGCCTTTGTCAGCCACCCTGGCCTTCCAATCCCTCTGAAAGCAGCCCCAGGGAAGAGGACACCTCCTAAATAGCTGCGTGCAGTGCCAGGAATGGAAGGGTGAGGTGGCTGGAACCAGCCAGGCAGCTGACCTGGAGGCAGCAGCTGGATGGAAAGAGATTCCAGAGTTCAGAAAGAGCTGGACTGGGAAGCAGAGGGGCCGGTAATGTGGGGAGAACACCCAAGTCACCACCCTGCCACCCTGATCTTTGTATGTGCCCCACTGCTCAGCACAGGGATAGGCGCCCAGGAGAAGTGCAGACAGCATTTCCTGAATGAAGGCACAGTTGGCCGCGGTAGGTAAGGTTGGCAGTTTCTCCAGTGACCAGGATTCCAGGTGTGGGGGGACTCACTGGAGGGGAAACTGGGTCCCCAGATCCTGTCTAATGGGGGAGGGTGCTGGAGGAAAGAGACCCTTGCCTAAGAGAGCCATGGAAACAAGTGCTAAGTAATAGAGGACGCACCATGTTTTAACTCAACAACTATTTCCATGCGCACCTACTATATGCCAGCTGTGATGGAACAGTGGGTAAAGCAAAGTCCTGTCACCACGGAGGCTGCTATTGAGAGCTCTCCCCAACAAAGACAAGTAAGGGGGCTATCTGGGAAGACTTCCTGGAGGAAGGGGGCAGGCAGGCTGGCTGAGTGGCCAGCATGAAAGCTCAGAGGCAGCCAGGAGGGAGGACCGTGCAGAAGGGAAGAACGAAGCTGAGTGTCTGAGGTCTGAGAAATGAGGACTCTTAGGAGGAACCATCTTCGTGGGTTGAGCCGCCACAGTGGGTGGATGGAGAGTGGGCAGGAGGCCACTAGGAGTCCCCTGTTGCTGGGACCTGGCATTTCCTCCTGGGGAGGAAGGAGGCGAGAAGGTGCAGTGTTTCCCGGAGAACGGGGGTCTGTTGCCGCCAAGGGGCCCTCCCTGGGAGCAGCTGGCGGAAGTGGGGCCTCCTGCCAGTTTCCGTTTGTGCAATCCTCCTTCCTGCCTCCTCCACCCAGAAGCAGGCCTGGCAACCCTGCCGGATGTCACTGACATGAGCCCAGCACCCACACAGCTGGGCAGGGGCTGAGGTACCTACCCTACATGGAAGGAGAGGTACCTGGGCAGCTTACGGCTCGGTCCCTGCCCTGCCCCAAATGCATGCCTGACCAAAGTCTAAGCCTAATGGGGCTTCTGCCAGCTTAGGGAGGATTCCTCCTGCCTCCTTCTTTTGCAAGAAGGACCATGAATCTTCTCGTCCACCTGAGGCACCTGACCGTGAGAGGAGGGCATCAGAGTTCCCTCCCTGTGCTAAGCAGGAGCTAAAGCAGCGGGAGGCCAGGCCTCTGGGAGTCCCCACCAGTGGACGCGTGCCACTCCAAGCGGAGGGCCCAGCGTCTGGCTCCACGACCCACCCGGGGTCTGTCGCTCTACACCATCTGAAGCCCTTGGAGTTGCATCCTGTGTTGCAATATCATATAACAAGTGCCCGGTGTGGAAGGGTGGCCTTTTATTCATTCCAGAAGGGAATAGTCATCAAGAACCTACTACATGCCAGGCATTGTGCCAGGCCCTGGAACCTCAAGGAATAAAACCATCATGTGGTCCCCGGGCTCACAGAGCTTCACAGGGTAGGCAGGCACAAGTAAACAAGCAACAACAAATCATCACAAATGGGCTAAGTGCTGTGAGGACAGGAAAGTGTAATTAGCCTATGCTTACCTCTCCCTGACCCCAGAGGCCTGCCGTCAGTACAGAAGACCCATAGCTGCCTGACGTCCCCAGAGCACTGCTTGGCTAGAGACCTTGGATCACACTGGAAACCACTGAGTACCTGGCATAACAATGGGATTGACCACACTGTGAGGAACATTTGTCGAACCAAACTGGAAAACAAATTTTTAATTAAAAAAATTTCAAATCATCCAGTACAATCTAATTTTACAAGCTACTGAGGCCCAGAGAGGCCAAGCGTTTGGCCCCAAACCACGCAGCTGGTGAGTAGCAGAGCCCAGACCAGAAACCAGCTCTGCCAGCACCCCCATGCTGCCCCCTCGTCTATCCTGGACCAGTTCACAGCCTCCAGGGCTCTGCAGCCTCCTGGCCCATCTCGGATGCCTTCTTTGCAGATCGGCACTGGCTGATAGAATTGTACGCGGCGTTGGAAGTGTTCTGTATCTGCGCCAGCACGGACACATGACGTCACTCGTCAGGTTCAGGGAAACGGGGCCAGTTTGGTGGGGGTGGGAATGGGCAGGGCCTGTGGAGAGAAGGAGAGCGCGAGGAGATGAAACACAGAGAGGAAGAAGGGCAGCAGGTGCAAAGAATCTTGTTTGACAGTCCAAGGAATCTTCTAGACCTTAATCCACGGAGAGCCACTGAAGAACTTTATGCCAAGTGATGAGATGCCTGCATTGCAGCCTTGCTGGGTCCCCGAGGACGCTGCTGCTCCCCTGAGCTCCGTAGCACCTCTGACACCCCAGCCACGCTGGCTGGCTCCCGTCATCGTCACCGTCCTACACGAACGGTTTGCTGCCATCTTAGCCTGAAAGAACCTCCCCACACCCTTCCTGGACACGTCTTCCTCCTCCTTCAAGCCTTTGCTCACTGCCCCAAACACCTTCCCCCGGGTCAGTGCCTCTCCCGTGTCTCCACAGCCTGCCTGGCACGTGGAGGGAGCTTCACAGGCACGGTTTTTAATTCTCCATCCTTGCTATTGGTCCCCCTTCTTGGCCGCAGCCCTTCCCAGTCTACTCTCAGCTTCCCAGTCCCCAGTTCTGGGACCCTCAGAAATTCTTTCCACCAAGCCACGGATTGCACAAAGAGAGAGGGCACTGACCCAGGCGAGGGCATAGGTGTGGGTGTGCATTTTGGAGAGAGGAGGAGAGAGGGGCAGAAAACCTAAGCAGGTTCATCTGGGAAGCTTCCTGGAGAAGTGGCCCGGCCTTCCCATCATGCCCTGGGGTGAGGCTAAGAGTCTTCCTCGCCCGGAGTCCCTGTCTGTCTCGCCAAGAGCCACGTCCCGCCCCAGAGCCTCAGGCAGGCTAGGATGTGCTCACTGGCACATGCATCCAGCAACTATGCATTGCTGTCCTGCATTATCCCAGGCCTGCCTGGGCCAAAGGGGGAAAACGCACAGACGAGGCACTGAAACTGTGACACGGCCGTGCCATTCCCATAACGCCATCCAGCCGGGCTGTGGGGCCAGGATGCCTCTCCTATCCCAGGGCTGAGAGATGGAGGAGCCCTGGACCAGGACTGTCCCAGAGGGACAGGCAGGCAGGGAGGCAAGAAACAAGGGGTGGATGAGAGTGAGCAGAGATACATCAGCTGTTGGGGGGTAGTGACCTGGAGAGAGAAATAGAAGGAAGGAGGAAGTAGAGAAAATAAGAAAACTCCCCCTTGCTTCTCTGAGGACCAATTTCAGGGGCCCGAGCCTCCCCCATTCTTAGCTCTGGCCAGCGCCTGTCCCACTTCCACCTTGTCTCGGCCTCCTGGATGATCAGGATTTTGCCTCCTGTCGCCAGTGACAGGGGACCAGGGGCAAAGGAGGCGGACTCGCAGTGGAAGGTGAGGGATGGAGATTTCTGTCCCTGGACTTGTAAGGATCAAGCAGGACAGGGCTCCAGTATCCCTAAGGGGCACAAGACGCTGTCTCCAGCTGGGCTCACCCGAGCTCATGTCCCACCAGAAGCCCCAAGGTTTGTCTGTGAGTAGATCCAGGAGGGGTTGGGAGACTGCCCAGGTCCCCAAACATACCCCAGAGAGACTGAAATTTTCGCCCACCCTCCACCTTCCCTCTCCTAACCCCTGCCAGGCTTCCTGCCCCCTGGGGGCCTGAACCCCTAGGAAGTTTGGGCTCATATCGAGGCCAGGAGAGGGTTTATGTCAGGTCCTCGGTTAGGGTGCAAAGTCAGGGGCCTGTACAGTGGACCCCCCAGGATGTTAACTCAGGGGTGGAGGGAGGCATGCGTGAAGCTAGGGTAGGGAAGGAGAAGGGGAGGAAGGGGGGTCTGGGTGCTTCCGTGGAGTTATGTTTGGGGCTTTTTTGCTGCACTTCCTGTTCAGTAGCCAGAGCTGTGACAGCCAAAGACACCTCTGTGACTGCACCCATGGAAGACTTCTGGGCCAGAGAGGAAGCAGCAGGTGGGACCACATCCCTCTCCCCACACGCAGCGTCCAAGGTCAGCGTGCCCTCCGTGCCTCCAAGAAGCCAGGCCACCCGCAAGGAAGGCCGCCCAGTGCTCGGGCCCCAGAGACCGCCCTGCAGGGCCAGCCTCGAAGCCAGGGACTGTGACTTGTCAAAACACAGGGGCTGATGGAGGTCAGCGAGGAACAGCAGACTTGAGTTATCCAAAGGTCTCTGGAGAACTGAGCATCCAGCTTAAAGACAGTTAGGCGGAATCGAGCCCCAGATGTAAGAAGACAGCTTCCTTTTCCATCTCACTGCCCTTTCCAGGAGTCACCTGGCTTAGAGGCTGAGACAAGAGGAAGGACTCCTAATTCCAACTGTCTGGGTTCAAATCCATTGCTTATAAATTGCTATCAACAGACCAGACGCTCAACCCCTCCGAGCCTCAGCTTCCCCCTCTGTAAACAGGGGCTGGTGAGAATTAAAGCGTCTGCGAAGGATGAGTGTCGTGAGGGTTTGAGGAGCTAATCCATGTAAAGCACTGGGGACATACATGACGTGTCTGCTGCTGTCTTGGCACCAGCAGGGCCCGTACGCCTTTGTCTGCCCTCCCCACTCCCCGCAGAGCACGCAGGGGTAGTCAAGGTTGGGGCGGGCAGGGTGCTGAGTTCCACCACATGTTATTCAGATACCAGGTCAGGGAGGCAGGTGGGCGCTGCATGGGGGAGGGGAAGCACATGTCAGGAGGGGTTGGGAGACTGCCCAGGTACCCAAACTTACCCCAGAAACACTGCACAGACACCCCTGCAGTGACCCCATCACCCAGAAGTGTCTCAGCAGCCCACCCCCAGCATCAGAGCCTGGGATCCAGCCTCAGGATAGGCTCGTGCCCTCGGGGCAGATTCCTGTGCCCCAGTGGAGCCAGAAATGCCCACTGTGTAGGACGGAGGTCTAGCCTGGGAGGCAGGAGGCCTGGAAGGGGCGATGTGACCCAGGCAGGAGCTCCCATCTCCGGCCTGTCTCCCCCTCCAGTCCCAGAGAGCTCTCCACCCCTGTGACCACAGGAGTCTCTCCCAGGCACGCTCCTCTCTCTGCTGTAGCCCCACCACCTAGGGCGGTGCACCAGGTCCAGGGAGGGCACACAGAGCCATCCAGCCAGGGCAAGAGCGCCCTGGGACATCAGGCCAGGGAGGAAGGAAGAGACAGGCCCGGGAGAGCTGGAAAGTGCCTGGAAGTGGAAGAGCAGTGTCTCCGGAACTTCAGGAAGGCAGGAGGGAGTGCCCTGGGCTGGCCGAACCCTCTACCACTCCATCAGAGTCTCTGCGGGAGCAAATCAGTGTCTTTTCTACTTACACTTCATATTTAAGATGAAATTCTTTTTTTAGGTTTGGGCAGGGATGATCTGGTCGCGCAGGGTCTTAGTTGCGGCAGGCAGTCTCCTTCGATGTGGGATGCGAACTCTTAGTTGCGGCGTGCGTGTGGGATCTAGTTCCCTGGCCTGGGCCCCCTGCATTGGGAGCGCGGAGTCTCACCCACTGCACCACCAGGGAAATCCCCATGCTGGGTCTTGAACCAAGTCTCACTTGTCCAAAGCCACAGGCTCTTGACCTCCACCATCTATTTCCTCTCCAGCCCCTCAGATGGTGGAAGGCACACAGTAGGTACTCAATAAATAATAGATCAAAAGCAGGAAGGAGGGAGAGCAGGAGGAAGAAAGGAAGAGGAGAAGATAAGCAGGGGAGACTCTTGCGCATGTAGAAAATAAACAGTCAAGGTGCGGTTTTCCAATGCCAGCCTGGCACGGTGCCCAGGACAGCTGCCATACACTCAGGAGCCCAGGGCCTGCGCTTGTCTCATCTTTTCCAGAAATATGTAAGCCTAGATACGTCAGCCTTCAGGTATGCGATGAGGTCTTCGGTGAGAGGCATAGCGCGCTCTCTCTCTCTCTCTCTCTCCTTCTTCATTGAAGCTGCCTTTCCTCTGGCTACCACCCGACACCCACCCAGCCAGCCAGCCCAGCTATGTCCCTCTCCCCTGGAGCCAGGCCTGGCTTGGTTGGGAGGCCTATGAACAGCCCCCCTCAGCAAGGCAGATCCCTGCCCCGGGAGGAGATGGGTCCATGGTGCCGGGGGAGGGGCAGGAACCACATCATCTAACAGGTTGGTCGGGCTGAGAGGCGTCACGCCTTCGAGGAGCTAATGAGCACTGTGTGACAGGTGTCTGCTCCTCAGTCCCCAGCCTGCCCTGCCTGCGACCGGAGCCAGCTGCCGCCACCCCTCAGGCTTGCTCGCCCCTCACTGCGCCCTGCCCGCTCCGGGTCCCGGGACCTGCAATGGCCTGCCGCTCCTGCGTCGTCGGCTTCGGCAACCTCACCAGCTGTGAGGTGACCCAGGCGAGCGGTGCCTGGCCTGGCACCTCCGGATGGAGCAATTACAGGGCCCCCGAGCCGGGCTTCAGCTCCAGCAGCCTCACAGGCTGCCTGACAGCTAGCACCATCCCCAGGGTGACCGTGAACCCCAGCCTGCTAGTACCTCTGGACCTCAAGGTGGACCCAGCCACCCAGCAGCAGGAGAGCCAGAAGAAGGAGGAAATGAAGGTCCTCAATGATAAGTTTGCCTCCCTGATCGGCAAGGTGAGCAAAGGTGTGGAGGGGCTGTCTCAAAAGTAAGCCCTGGGCAGGTGGCTGAGCTCTGTACCTCCCAAGCATCACGTCCCACGCCCGCGCCCAGCCAATGGGAAGTCGGCACTGCTAACTCCGCAGGCTCTGAGCGGAGAGATGGGGAGGGGAGTGCCTGCGCCACCCTGATGTGGGGAGAGAGGGACCCCGGAATGGCCTCTGAGGGGTGTCAGGAAAATAATGTGCTGCATGGCCTGGGCTCACCCTCCCTCCCAGGCGTGGACTAGGGAGGGGCTCTGAGTGTGGCCAAGAGGATGCCCCCTCATAAGGATGGCCGATGGGGGCCTGGGCTGCATGCAGTCCGACTCCAAGGCAGAGGGACAGGGCCCACCTTCCTGTCCACGCTGCTGGCTCTGTTCAGCTTCCCAGGGTCAGAAACACCGGCAAGGGCTGGGGGCGGGGGGCAGGCAGCACATGTGGGGAGGCCAGAAGGAGGCTGCAGAATGGGGCTGCAGCTGTGGCTTGTCAGGAGATAGGAATGCAAGGGATGGACGCTGCGAGTCAGAAACAGGTGGCCAGCCGGTCCTCCCTGCACCCACCTGAGTAGAGGGATTGAGTCCCTGGCACCCCACTTCCTGGACCCCACTGCCATGGCCAGCATGCCGGTCTGGGCACTGGTGTCCATCTCCGGCCCAGGGCAAGGGCTTCAAGGGCTCCAAGGAAGTCCTGTCTACCTCCCAAAGCCGGTCCTCACTCACCTCCTCCAAGGACCTCCCCTAACCAGCCCTCCCAGCTCTGCTCCCTGCTGCCCTGCCCGAGAATGGTAGTCAGATGGTAACAGCTACTGACCATTAACAGCTCACCATGTGCCAGGAACTGTGCTGGGTACTTTACATATTTATCTCAATTTCCCTCAACCTTAGGAAAGAAGTCATTTTCATGCCCATTTTACAGATAAGGAAAACTCAACTTTCTTGCCCCCCACCCCTCATCCTTCTGCCCCTGGCTGGGTCCCTCTCTTCCCCTTGCTCTCCCAGCCTGTGTCCCTCTGTACTTCCACTAGGTGGGCACTCACAGAGAGGGGAAGAGGGAAGAAAGTAACTTGTGGAGCACCGGCTTGTGCTCTGCCCACACCACCCGGCGCTCCACAGTGGCTAGTTCCCCTCCTGTGTAGACAGAGCAGCCCAGGGGTGAAGTACCTTGCCCAAGGTCACACAACCAGCAAGGGTACGGTCTGGACTTGAACTCAGGTCTGTGAGACACGAAGCCAGTAGCCTCCGAGGTGGGAGTCATTTCTCCCCGGCCCCCTCTCCCGCATTCATGCGTCCAGACCAGCATTCCTGCACCCACACCTGGGGTGCCTGGGGTAGGGGTGTGGAGGAGAAGTGACAACTGGAGGACAACCAGAGCCTAGAAGAGCCCGCTGCCCTGGGAAGGCAGGTCCCTGCAGGGCCACCTCCTCTCCAAATACAGCTTAATCCCTTAAAAGGAATGTTTCACGAGCTACGTAATTTGTAATTCGGCGCGGATGGGTGGCTTTCTCCCTGGACGCCAGGGCTGATATCACCCTGTGCCTCTCCGCCATGGGGACAGGAGGGGTGTGTAGGCACAGGGAGGGGCCCGAGGGGTCTGGGTTCTGTTCCCAGGGCCAGGGCGATGCCCTCTAAGATCTTCAGAAGAACTGGAGCTTCCCAATCCGCAGTTCAAGACTTGGCCTTGAGGAGGGTGCTCTTCAGGGTGGGACGCAGGCAGCCGGGGTGCCAGCCCCTTGGGGAAGCTGATCGCTGGGGCTCTGCCCAAGGAGTCCCAGCCGATCCACCAACTCTATGGAGAAGGTCTGTTATTAGCTCGAATCCCTCCTTGTAAAGACCGTGAGGGCCCAAGGGGAAGCAAGCAGAGGTTAAGAACGTGAAACTTGGAGTCGCGTTGCTGGGTTTGCATCCTGGCCTCACCTCTGACCGGCCGCATAACCTCAGGCAAATTATTTAGCCTCTCTGTGCCTCATTACACATCGGTGTAATGAGCTTGTCAAACGGGATCATTTTTGAAAAGCATTTATAAAGCCCTTACCACGTACCAGGTGCATTCTGTTTGTTATATTAAAAATACCATAAATGGGCCCGGCCCAGGGAACTCCTGAACCCATTTAGTCCCTTCCAGGCAGGAGGGAGCCTGGTAAGAGGAAAGGAAGGGCCCTGATGGAGGGAGGCGGGGGGAGCTTCGTGGGTAGGCGTGCAGCATGGGGCTGGATAGAGATGCATGAGCCAGGGGGTGAGACGCCATCACCAGTGGAGGGGTGGGCTCTAGGCAAAGAGAAGAGACAGGCAGGGCCACCCTCCAGCTCCACATCCCCTTCTGGGCCCTCTGAGGCACCGAGAGAAATCAGAGAGCACTGAGGAAGAGGAGGACGAGGGAGAGGGTCGGCGGGGAGACCCCCAGGAGTCCACCGAGGGGCCCTGGAGCGATGCTAATTCTTCCACTTGGAGGCTGTGTTTCCTTGGGCAAGGCACTTACCCTCTCTGTGCTTCAGACTCCACTTCCCTGCTCTGCTCCTGCTCTGAGGGTAGCCCTGAGCTCATGCCAGTGGAAGGACTGGTACAGCTGCAGCCATGAAGGAGGGGAGGCCGAGGGAGGAAGGGAGAGGGTAATGCCAACATCCAGCAGAGGCTGCTGGCTGGGCCCTGTCACCCTCACACGCAGACACCAGAGGGGATGGAGGTGGGACAAGAGGGAGGACTCTACCAGTGGCGCCCAAGGAGGCTATAGAGGGGGAATCCCAGAGGGGTGGTAAAAAGGCTGGGGACAGAGAGTCGGGCACAGTATCTTCCCTTGGTGTGTGTGGCCTCTGGAAGTCACCAGAGCCATTGGGCACCTGCACGAGGGAAGGCACAAACCAGCCCTTCCTGACGAAGAGACCCTGAGGCTCCGTAGGCAAAGCCAAGTTCTGGCTGGAGGCAGCGGATGTGACACCACCCCCACCTGAGGAATAGGACCTGCAAGCGCCAGAGGCATCGCTCCGAACGCTCATGGGCACGGACTGTGGGCTATGGGCTGGGGACGTGAAGCCTCCCAGGCGGTCAGCCCCCCCTCCTCAGAGGGGGGTCCCAGCCCAGCCCAGGCTGCTCAGCTCCCTCCACAGAAAGCACATCTCTCCCCACCCTCATTTGGGCCTGCTTTTCAACAGGGCGGCCCGGGACCCTGGAGTTGGGTCACAGTGAGTTCTGTGCTTCTGAGCCTGTTCCTTCATCTGTAAAATGGGAAGCAGGTAGACCAGGGGCTTGCTCTCTGACGCTCCTCTAGAGCTGCCGCCTGTGATCTAAGGGCAGGGGTCAGCCAGGATGGGGAGGAAGGGGAATGAGAGGGGGGTGCTCGGCAGCCTTGACAGGTTGGAAGCAGTTAACCCTGCACCTCACAGGGTGCCAGGATTTCCTGCCCTCCCAAGGCCTTTGTTCCGAGAGAGGGAGGAGCCCTTCTGCAGGGAAGGTTCTGGGTGGGGGATGAGTTTCCATCCCCACCCACTGAGACAACAAGCAACTCCCCCAAGGGCAGCAGGGAGAGGGGGCTTCCCTGGATCCCCCAGAGGCAAAAGTGCCCTTGGACTGGCTGGCCAAATGCACCCCATCTCCCAGCAGGCAAGTACTAAAGCATAGGGGATTGAGGTTAGACTAAGGGAAGGACTTCCTGGTCTAAAGGGCTTTTTGGTTGCTTATGGGTGGAGGAAGGAGCCTCACATCTCTCCTCCCACCCCACCCCCAGTATAAACATGGGGCTCTTACTTGTCAAAACACAGGGAAGGTGGAGTGAGCAGAAACCTGCCCTCACCCCCACCCAGCAATCCCTCACACACACAAGGAGGACAGAAACTCTCTCGACTGCATCCCTACTGAACCTGTTTGATGGCGATGACATCAAACTGTAGGCTTAAAGTCAGCTTCAAGCAGAATTTACCGGTCCCAGTGGAAGTTAAGGAGGGGAATGACAGCCCACAAATGCCATTGTCCAGTGTTCCCGCTGGTGTTGTCTGCTGCAAGGGTCAAAGGGGCCTTCCGCAGAGCAGCAGAGTATCTCAGGGAAACCCGGGAACGTGGGCAGGACAGAAAGAGAGGCGAGCCCACCCGGCACCCAAATTCAGGAGGAAGAGGACCACGAATGTCCAGCGTGGCAGCTGCCGTCAGATGGGCCTGTGTGTGCAGCTTGGCCACCGAGTTGCTGTAGACACCCTGGACACGTGACCTGACTGCCCTGGGCCCCTATCTCCTCCTCTGTATATGAAGGGTATAGACCCGCTGATCCAAAAGGCTCCTGGCTGTGGTTCTGGCTTTTCAGGATGTGATTCTGGGAGCTGATGCCAGCCGTGCACGGGAGGAGGTCCAGCTACTTGCCTGTGGTCATAGGGAACCTCACCAGGCTCGTTGTCACAACATCCTCATGACAACAACAGCCTGCACTGTCCAGGCGCCTCGCCCCAGCCACCCGTCTCACCTCGGTGGCTTACCCACGTCCCGGGCTCTGATGCGCTAGGGACCCCAAGAGGCAAGCAGATGGCTCTCAGTCTGATAGGGTGCGTGGGGGATCAGGACAAACGAGGGCCAAATACTGGAGGGAAGAGGGGAGGCGGCTGGGAGCACGTGGAGGAGGGGCTGGGATGGTGGGAAGGAGAGTGAGTGCCCGAGAAAGGTCGGGCCTGGAGAGGACAGGCGGGGTGGGGAAGAGGCAGGGGGAGCCCCCAGGCTGCGCTGGGCTGAACTGGGTGGAGGGAAGGAGAGGACTCAGGAGGGACCCTGCCAATCTGCCGGTGGCTGGGGTGGGAGCTGTAGGAGCCCCTGCAGAAGTCTGAGCAGGAGAGTGTGAAAAGGACGCAGAGTTTGAAAGGAGCCCTGGGCCCAGAGCCCTCAAGGCAAGACAGGCCCTAACTAGAGGCAGAAGCCAGCCCAGCAAGGGCAGCTGGGTCCCAGGGCCTGCAGAGACCTTGCAGCCAACCAGAGGCCTATGCTGCAGCGGTTCAAACATTCTAAACCCAAACTGCCTGGATTCCGCGCCTGGCCCTGCCACTTGCTAACTGTGTGACCTTGGGCAAGCTACTTCACCTCCCTGTACCCTGTTCCGTTGTCTGTAAAGTGCAGCTGAAAATAACACCTACCCCGTCGGGTTGTTTGGGGGTTTAGTGCGTTAAAGATGTCCAGCAGGTAGGAAAAGGCCCGGTGCACGGTGGGAGCCAGAGCAGTTTGCTATTTGCTGCCTCAAAGCACATCCCCGGGTTCTTCTCTCTGCAGGTGGGCAGGGCAGGTGACGTCATCCCTGACTTCTAGCTGGGGAAACTGAGGCTTGGAGGGGCTACAAGTCCAGGGTTGTGGGGAGGATTAGCATTTAAGAACTAACCAGGCCCTACCCTGCTGAGTTTCCAAGGCAAGATGAGACCGGGCTTGCCGAGGTGGGCGGCAGACAGGCCTCTGACACCCCACGTTCCGTGGGGTCTCCCACCCAAGCCCCAGGCAGGCCTGGAGAGCCTGTCACATGTGGGCAGTTCACAGCTTAGTCCCCCTTCCCTCATCTCCTTGGCCCCGGCCCTCCCGTAGGAAACCTTCGCTAATCGTCTCCACCTCCCTGGGATTCTCAGATTCCATCCTTATTTCACCATCTACAGTTTGAACAATCAGTAATTGGAGATGCCACCTGAAGGCTCTGAGTGAGGGCCCGGGGTGGGTGTGCTCCGCGGGTGTGCTCCGGACAGATGAGCTGCCACTTCGCATGGAGGCCCCCGGAAGGGGCGTGGGCTGGCTGGGCCGCACCTGGCCCTCTCACGGCAGCCCTTCCGCTCTCCCAGGTGCGAGCCCTGGAGCATCGCAACCAGCTGCTGGAAACCCGATGGCGCTTCCTGCAGAGCCGGGACTCGGCAGCCTTTGACCTTGGACACCTCTACGAGGAGCACCAGGGCCGACTGCGGGAGAAACTGCGCGAAGTGAACCAGGAAGGGGGCCAGCTTGAGACCAAACTGCGGCAGGAGCTTGAGACGGTGAAGGCGTTTCAGATCAGGTAGGGGCGCCCTATGGGCATGTGGGCCGGGACTGAGGCTGGGGACCAAGCTGCGCTCAGGTGGGTCCGGGAGCCCAGGCCAGAAAAAGAGGAAACTTCTTTAGAAAACAATTCTTTAGTCCACAGTTGCTTATTCAAGACCTGCAAGGTGCTAGCGGTACTCTATAAATACTGGGAGGATGTGACAGTGAAGCTACAGTGACCCCCCAAATAGTGACCCTTATGACGAAGCCAGTCTCATGCTGGCTGACGGCCAAGCCCTGTGCTTGCTGGCCCCTGGGCACTGTCACAGCTCGCATCCCCATTGTGCCCATAAACACACTGGCTCTCGGCCACACGACCCTCTGGCAATGGGAAGTTGTGTCACTAGCTAGAGCAACAGATGGGCTCCTGCTTTGAACGTAGCCTGGGATGTTGACCTCTCTTGGGCTGGCAAGGAGCAGAAATGATGGGGTCTGTTTGCACAAGGAAACAGTCCCCTAGAGGTAATGCGTGCCTGACCTCAATAGTGGACTTGGGATCTAGAGAGAGATGAGGAGAACAGCCCCAGCCCGCAGGATGCTCTTATAACCTAATGGGACACACAGACAGGGGGACAAGCGGCTGGCAAGCAGTATGGCCCAGTGGTTAACGGCCCAGGTTTGGGCATGACTGTGTCCTGTGGGAGGGGGTTACTCCCTGCCCACACCCCTCATTAGCTCTGTGACCTCGGGCAAGTCGCCTCACACGTGAACCCCAGTCTCCTCCCATGTGGAGGGGGAACGGTGATGGTTGACGCCAAGCTAAGGCTGGTGTGAGGAGGAAGTCGAGAGTTCAGCGTGGTGCCCGGGGCTGATAAACGGCCCCTTTTCTGACCCCTAAAAGGCTGAGTGCCCAGCACACAGCGGTCCTTGACTCGGGCTTGCTGAGCTGACTCAGCCAGTCTAGAAAAGCAGACCAGTTACCCTGGTAGCTCAGAGGAGAGGTGACCCTTTCTGACCAGACAACGGCCACGGCTTCAAGGACAAGGAGGCTGGGCAGAGCAGAGAGGCCGGTCTCCTTGCAAGGAGGCCCCCGGCCAGGGTGAGGGGAGGACAGGGTGCGGTTGAGCCCGCACCCTCCTCCGGCAGGGCTTGGGCTGGACCCCCGGCCAGGGATCTGAGGCGAGGCCCAAAGCCTCCAGAGTCAGAGGGTGGAGGCAGCCTGTCAGGAGTCCAGGGACCTGGCTGGGCTTTTGCCCACCGCCTCTCCGCATGGCCTCCCCTGCTCAGACCACATGCAGAGGGGAGGGTCACACAGAGAGCTCTCCCCTCTCTAGGGACCTCAGTTTCCTCATCTGTGGATCTGGCTGGGACTTCCCAGCCAACTGGCATGATCTACAGCCCTGGCCTGGGCTGGTCCTCGAGGCTGGGCCCCTTTCTGACCTGGGGGCCACCTTTCCCCTGAGCCCTGCCCTCCCAGGTCCTAGGGAAACACACAGGGAATCTGATTGCCCATTCTGACGGTGACGAGGCAAATCATATTGGCGCACCAGAGCCCACGACTCATTTCACTGATACCGAGCAGGTCTTTGGCCCTCAAAGGAGCAGAGGATGGCAGAGCTGGATGGCAACTTGGATCCTCCTTTTATGGGGAAGGAAACAGAGGCCCAGAGAGGGCGGGGGCTTGTCCTCAGTCACGTGGCTGTGCATACTAAGTCCCATCCCTAACCTCACAAGCTCCCGGGGGAAGCCGCTCCCGTGAGAGCAGCAAGATCACATCCACAGAGGCCCTTTGTAACTGGAAATTCTGTACAAACACTACCTGTTGTCTTAATCTGGCTCAGCCCCCCTCGTTTGGCCTGCTGCCTGGTTTTACTATTTAGGCTCAGGGCCTCTCTTCCCCTCTCTGGGTAGGGAACACACCTGAGTTGGGGGAGGTAAGGCTGGAGGGTTTCTGGGTCTGCGGGCCAGAGCCACAGAAGCTGCAGCCTGGCTGTGCAAAGCCCGGGGCCCCCAGGAGCCAGGAGGCGCCAGACCAAGCCCTGACAGGGAGGGGTGTGCCTTGAGCCTACAAGGCCGATGAGATCAGCTTCACTCCTAGAAATAAACAAGTTTGGTGGGGGGAGGTACAGGTGTGACGAGCTGAAAAGGGCTAAGAATGGTTTCGGGAGCCGGTGGCTGACAGACTGGCAAGGGATTGGTGGTGAATAGGGGGACATGGCATCACGTAAGCCTCTATGGGAATGGAGACTTCCGAAAGCTTTGATGTAGCAGGGACCCCAAGGATCAGCTAGCTAACCCCTCTATTTACTAAGGATGAAGCAGAGGCCCAGCAAGGGGAAGCAACTTGCCCAAGCCCACACAGCAAGTGACTAAGGAATGTCGCATACGATTTTGTAAGCTGTCTGGTGCACAAGAGCATCTGTTTGAGGGGGTGAACTGGAATTGAAATGCAGTGGAGTCAACGAGAAGGGGGCTGGAAGGCTGCACAGAAGGCTGGGAAGGGCAGTGAGGGGTAAAAAGGAGGTTTGGCACCTCGGAGGGCTCCCCACTGGACAGTTCTCCCCAAGGTCCTGCACCCAGGCTGGCAGAACTCTGCTATCCAGAGAAGAGGGGTGGGGGGAGGGGGGAGGCTGGACACAGGGCGTGCGTGGGGAAGGCCAGTCAGTGGGAGCTGCTCAGCTTGGGGCTCCCCAGACCCCTGTCCCCAACTCAGGAGGCCCCCAGATTCCAGAGGGAAGCCTCTTCAAGTCAGATTTGTGAAGGATGTGCAGAGAACTGCCCCCTCCCTCGCCTGCAATGAGGGTTCCCGTGGTTTCTTTCTGGAAATGCTGAGACAGAGGGGCTGAGGGCCGGGGTCTGGTGTTGGAGAGGAGGGAGCTTGGGTAATAATAATAGCAGTCGCCACGCACCGTTGTGAACGCTTTATGTATGAACTTATTTAATACGCGCAACATCAACATCATCATGACAAAGGCACACAGAAGCAGCCTGTCCAAGGTCACACAGCTAGTTAGCAAGGCAGTGAGGAATTGAACCCAAATAGTCTGGCTCCGGAGCCCCATGCTTAACCAGCCTGCTGCACGAGCCTCCAAGCCCCTCTCTGTGCCTCGATTTCCTCATCTGTGAAATGAGACCAATAGGCCATCCCTGGCTAGCAGCTCTGAGGGTCACAGGAGGGGGTGCAAGTAAAGCTTCTTGGGCATTTTGTTTGCCCTGGCAGGCCCCAGATTGCAAACCAGTCTCCCTGGCCCTCCCCACCACCCTGCCCCCATGACCCATACTCTCAGAGTCCCTCCAAACTCTCCGAAGCCGAGGTAGTGACCGGGGAGAGTGCAGGCCCTCAGCACACTGAGTTCCAGAGGCCCAAGTGCCCCATGGGCTCTCACTCCCTGGGGCCTGCTCCCCTGAGTCCCTCAGGGAGGCTGGGGGAAAAGAAGGCCTAGGGGATGGCAGGTCCAGCTAGTCGACGTGGGCGATGGGTGACGCTGCCCCATCTGTGAGGTCAGGGACTGGGGCAGGCGGGTGGCTGTAATTAGAGCTGCCAGTGATTCAGGCATTCCCTGAAGAGGAGGGGAGAAAACAGGAAGCCACAGGATCCCCACATCCGCTGGGGCAGGCAGGGCTGCAGGTGGGAAGCGTGCAGCTGGCCGACACCAACCCCGGGGGCCAAGAATGTAAGGTCAAGGATCCAGGGAGCCCGTCTCCCCATCCAACAGCGTTCTTGTTCTGAAAACGAGGTGGACTGAGTAAGGAAGAGGCACATCTGAGGAGAGAGGGAACCCACCTTTGTGGAATGCTGGTGGGCTTCAGCTCCCACGCACACACGCATGCACCCATGCACATGCACACACGCATGCACCCATGCACATGCACCCGTGCATACCGCGAAAGACAAGCGGGGGGTGGAGTTACCTGCCCCCAAACACACCGGGGGCCCATCTGACTGCAAAGTCCATGCCCTTCCTGTCCTCCCTCTGCGGGGAAGATGGCCTGGTGTCCTGCTGTCTAGCAAAGCAGTGGGGATAAGGGTGGGGCTGCAGGGACAGGTAGAGTTAGGAGAGGATAACGTGCGAGGCAGATGCTCAGAGCAGACTCAACCGAAGACAGCTCGTTTGAAACTGAGACTCTCCGGGGAGGAGATGGGAAAACGATGAGGGAACAAAACGTCAGGGTGAAAGGGCTGCACAAACAGGAGGGGTTTCCTGGAGGAGGTGAATGTGAAGCACAGCCAGGAAGGGGCAGATGCCGCTGGGAGAGGAAAGGCTGCTCATCAAGGAGTGAGCCTGGGAAGTGGGCTGCCTGCTGCCCCAGAGCCAGCACTAGGGTATCGTGGAGGAGCGGGGCTGCATCCACCTGAAGAAAGGGACCACGTTTTCCTAACCGGCACAAGGCACCAAATGGGGCTACAGAGGCCCTGAGCCCCACCCAAGGAGGGTTAAACAAACCCTCGCTGAGTCCCACCACACCCAGCTGAGCAGCGCCTCTCTCTCTCTCTGTCTCTCCCTGCCTCCCCCTTCCCTCCCTCCCCACCTCCCAGGTATGAGGACGAGATCTCCAAGCGCACGGACATGGAGTTCACCTTTGCGCAGCTGAAGAAGGTAGCCTCCCCAGCCTGCCCCGGGGGCTCCTTTCTCATGGACACTCTGCCCTCTTTTGCTCAGGATCCCCAAGCAAAGCCCCCAGAGGCTGAGTCCCAGGACCACAGGCAGAGAGACATGAACCTGTCCCCACCCTTCTCCTTCTGCCAGGCTCTGAGCCAGGTCTCCTCTGGGACTCACCCCCATCTCACCCAGGAAGCAAAGTTCCCCCTACCCCACCCCTGCCCTGGGACCCCTCCGTTCCCTCCCCCATCATTCACAGCTGCTCCCACCCCCAGGACCTGGATGCAGAGTGTCTTCAACGGACAGGACTAGAGAACAAGTTAAAAGGCCTGAAGAGTTTTGTGGTCCTGATGAAAAGCATCTACGAGCAGGTGAGAAGATGGGGCCAGGGTCCCGCTGAGCCGTGGGTAAGGGATGCAGGGGAGGCAGAGGTGTCCAGTGGGTCGTGGAAACTTCAGCAGGCACTCACTGTTGGCAGCCACAGATGTAACAGTTTCCTAAACCCCTTGCACGCTGCTGTCAATAATCCAGCGTGTCCCCTCGTCACTCATTTCATGGAGTGCGGCAGGTTCCCACAAAGCCTCTCTCAGGGAGAGCCCTGCTTTCATGTGTGCTGGAGCGCTGAGGGCATGCAGGGGACCAGGTACATCGAGGGTCAGGAGGTGGCCTCAGGCAGGGAACCAGGAGGCCTTGAACAACCGTTCTAATTGAACTAACCTCTCTCTCATCCCCGTAGCCTAAATTACAGACACCCACAGTTCTAGCTGTGATAGGCCTTCAGTGCACCCCCCTCCATTTTGGGGTCAGGCAGGGAAGACCTATAGTCAGATCCTCTGGTTCCCAGACAACACTAGCTTCTGCCAGACAGAAATGATGCAGTAAGAACTTCCCTGGCAGTCCAGTGGTTAAGACTCTGCACTTCCACTGCAGGGGGCATGGGTTCGATCCCTGGGGAACTAAGATCCCACATGCTGCGTGGGGCAGCCAAAAACAGAGACCCAGTAAATGTAGACAGAGGAGCCTCCAGACACGTTCTCATATGTCCTCAGCTGAGCCTGGGGGAACAGCGGCCCAGCAAGGCCTGTCCCACTGCCAGTGCCGCCAGCAGATGAGCGCTGCCGCTGGACTCCACCCCTCAGCGCCACTCTGCCTCCTGGGCATCCTTTGGGACGTGTGTTCTCCTCTCTACATCCCCCGTCTCAGGGGTGAGGAGGCTGATGGGGCGAGGCTTCAGTTCATCTACAAGCAGGCAGGACCCTCGTTGGGGATGATGGTGCAGCAGCCTGTGCGCCGCAAACCGCTGGCGCCAAGCTATGGCAACGCAGCCCAGGGCAGAGCAGGGGTCAAAGTCGCCACCGCAGTCAGAAAGGTCTGCTGAAATGCCCTAGGGCTGCTGACCACGGCTTCAGGGCTCGCCCCGTGGAGACGAGACTGGGCCTCGTGGCCGCACGTGGGCCTCCCTACTCTCCGGCGGCTCAGCCCCGAGAGGGGCTTCCGTGGGCCTGAGACCCACCTGCAGCCATGGGAGGCAGCAGAACTGAGAGAACACCCCAACCCTCACCAACAGCAGGGAGGCAGCCCTCGCAGGCAGGCCGCTCCAATGCCCACCGAGTGGTGTGGGGAGCGGGTGCCCAGGCGCAACGGACTGTGATGGGATAAATGCGTTCATTCACTGAACGAATGTTTATGGCAGGCCCGCTAGATGCCAGGCGCTGATATCACGGCAGTGAGCCAGGCGGGCGAGTTCCCTGCTCTCAGGAGGGCACAACTTAGCTAAGAGGGGACAGGCTAATAAGCACCTATGTGGACAAGATCATTTTGGAGGGTGAAAAGTTGCTGATATGCAAAGAAACAGGGTGATGCCTTACTGCAAGAGGGCAGGGAGGTTTCCGCCCCCGAGTCCGAGTGTTGACAGGGGTGCATCTCAGAGGAGGCCCAAGCGTGTGAAGGCCCAAACCAGGAAGATCCAACTCAGCAGAGACTTGAGGTGGCTTCCGCCAAAGGAAGAGCCGTGTGAGGCACCTGAGGCAGGAATGATTTGATCCTGGGAGGGAGAGAAAGCAGCAGCTGTGGCTAAGGCAGGGCAAGGGCCAGCTCATGCAGGGTCCGGGGCCCAGGATGGGCTGTGGGCCTTATTCTAAGCGTGATGGGCAGCCCATGGTAGGGACCAGCGTGGGTGCTACAGACGGGGTAAAGGTATGGCTTGTGCTGCTGGAGGACTGCTGTGGAGAAAGGGCCACAGTGAACGCAGAAGTGCATTTATTATTATTTATATTATATTATAAATACTATCATATATTATATTATAACATAATATATTTATAATATATTATTATTACATGTTATATATAATATATATAATAACAGCAGTTATTATTGCTTTGGGAGGCAGTGAAGTGGCAGGTTGACATCAGGCCGTGAGGTTTGAGTTTCTCTCCACACACCTCTGTAGGCTGAGAAGGCAACACTGACCCATTGCTAAAAAGATTCCCCACACCAGCGGGGCTCTAAGCTGGCACCGCCTAGTAGAAATATAATGCAAGCCACATAGGTAATTGTAAGTTTCCTAGTAGCCACATTGTTTTAAAAAGCAAAGAAACGGAAAAAAATAATTTTAATGTATTCTATTTAGCCCAATATATCCAAAATATGATTATTCAACATGTAATCCATATAAAAAATGAATGGGCTATTTCACATTCTTTTTCCCATTCTAAATCTTCAAAACCTGGTCTGTATTTTACACGTCCAGCTCATCTCAGTTCTGACTGGCCACGTTTCAAGTGCTCGTGACCTCAGAGAGCTAGTGGATACTGCATCAGACAGAGCAGGTCCAAGCACAGGCAGGTGCCAGCCATGGCCAGCTCAGGTAGAAGGAAAACATGGCGGGATGCAAGTAGCTCCAGGTGAGGCCAGACTCTCTGGTTTCAACTTTGGAGCAGACATCAGAAAAGCACGGCTATATAGGCCCACCCCAGGGTCCCAGGAAAGAGCCCTCCCCTCTCCCCCAAACACACACACACGCCACACACACACACACCCAGGATAAGTTGTGGAAGGCCTTTCCCAGAAGCCAATGGCCATAGGCTGCTCAGGGCCTCATCTACACACTGCAGCCTCCCAGGCAACCCCTTTACTCCTCACCTCCGGGAATACAGGCTGTGAGAGGACCCTGGGGCCCCCATCTCCCCTCAGCTTCCAGGGTACACCCCAGCTCCCAAGTGCACTGGGGCCTGGCTGCATCCAGCCAGAATGCCACCTGCCCCACCCACACACTCTGGTTCCAGGGAGATTAGCTACGGAATCCACTGACAACCCCCTGCCCCCAGGCACACCTCCTAGGCTGCTGATGCCTGCAGAGGACCTGGCATGACTAAGCTGCTTTGGCACCTGCCTTCGCGGTGCCTCGGGAGGTTGCTGCAGGCCCTGGACACCTCCTCCCGGCTCCATCACCGTTACCAATCACAACAATAGTTTCCTTAGCTGTTGCTCATTGAGCACCTACTACATTCCAGGCACCAGGCTGAGTGCTTTCCAGATGTAATCTCATTTACTCTTCCCAATAACCCTATAAAGTAGGGATAAAGATTAAGAAATCACGAACTTTAGAGCAGCTGGGATTTGAATCCTGGCTTGGCGATTATGTGAACTGGAGCAGGTTCCTTTATTTCTCTATGCCTCAATTTCCCCATCTGTAAAATGGGGAGAACAATAGCACCTAGCTCACTGGCCTGTTGAGAGGATTTATTTTGCTAATATATCCTAAAACACTTAGAACAGTGTCTGACACATGGTATTTGTTAAATGTGAGCTGTGTTCAGTTCCATAATTATACACATTTTTCAAATGAGAAAACTGAGGCTCGGCTAAGTTTACAGACTTGGCCAGGGTTGCTCAGGTAATAAGATGTGCTGGTACTCAGAGCTCAGTTCCCTTTTCTTTTGGCCACACCACGCAGCACACAGGATCTTAGTTCCCCAAGCAGGGATCGAAACCGTGCCCCCTGCAGTGGAAGCGCGGAGTCTTAACCACTGGACCACTGGGGAAGTCCCCCAGTGCCATTAAACACTGCATTTTACCAAGCAGTACTGGTACCCCCTCAGAGTCACCATCTTCCCGGACCTGGGGGACCACAACGAGAGTGGTCATACGCATGGCAGCCTCCTCAGACTCTGGCTCCTAAGCGAAGCTCTGAACTGTACCCCGGCTTAATTCTTGCCAACTTGAAGGTACCCATCCCATGGTGGCACTCCCACACCACACAAGTCAGCATTGTTATGCCCTCTGCAGCCCGGCAGGGGCTGGCCTGTCTGAACAGGTCTGCAGATGCTCTAAGCCCTCCACTTCCTGCTGCTGTATACCATGCTCATGCTTACGCTGCCTCTTTCCAGAAAGGATCCGAGGCTGCCCCATCAACTGTGTTTCTCCCATCCTTTTGCCCCGGTGGCGCCCTGTGTTCTGAAGCGCCCTAGCCTTTTCCTCGTCCACAACAAACGCTACCCTAGGCCCGGGCTGGAAGTGTCCCTGGAGAGCTTTGTCTGAAACACCCCAAGTCCACCCACCTACACAACATGGTGACTGAGGGAGCCCCAAGCTACATCTCTGAAACGGTTCACAGCCAAGCTCCGGCAGGGATGTCCGTTCCATCTGGGAGATGCCAGTCTCCAAAGATGACCCAAGGCAGCAGAGCTGGGGCATGAATCCGTAGGCACCGTCAACCTTATTCTGGCATGGGTCGGGGCCTCCTGCTGCCTCTGCTCCGAGATCTCTGTTAAGTCCATCTGCAGATCGGCCAAAACCCTCCATCGGGGAACCCCCTAAAGGGCAGCTGGCCACTGAGCTCAGAGTCCCGCGGGCTCCAGGGTGGAGACAGGCTCCTGCCACTGCCCAAGCTGCCTTTTCCAGGAGGCGATCCCGATCACCAGAGATGCTAGTGGGCGGGGTCAGGCAGCGAGCAGACAGGGGAGGGGCGGCCTTCCTCTGCAGGCCTCGCAGCTGCCCGACCCTGCGGTCTACAGCCACAGGGATACGAGCTGCAGGTCAGCAGCATCCGCAGGTCCAGACGCCAGAGCCTCAGCCACAGCCTCGCTGAGCAGAAAGACAGATGAGCGTCGGGAGGGGGCCCAAAATCAGGAACCAAGATCAGAATGCGGTCACGAGCCAAAACCAAAACCTGGATCTGAGCAGGCCTCCTGATCCAACTGCCACTTTTCAGGAAACGCAGGGGCCAGAGGGAGCGTGTTAAACACCGACACGCAGGGCAGTCGGTCAAATTCAGACTATGGGCGAGCAACTCGGTGGTTTCAATAAGAAAAAGAAAAAAATAATAACAGAGACAGAGAGAGATGGAGATGGTAGCTACAAAATAAGAGAGACTTAGAGACAGATGGACCAATGACAGTGTACGGACCTTGTTTGGATCCTGAATCAAACAAAGTTTGATCCGGCAGGAGTGACTATGCCGTCTCTGTCCCCCCCCCCCCCCCCCCCCGGCTGAGCCCCCCCCCCCCCCCCCCGGTGCCCCGCCCCCCCCCCCCCCCCTCTGAGACTCCCCGGCCACCTGCCTCGCTCTGTCTGTAAGATGCTGGCCACGGACACTCTGCTTATGCCCACTCACTCCTCCCCACACGGGCCCCACACGGGCCCAGGTTGTTGAGCAGCACCTCCAGGGAAAGCAGCCCAGGGCCCTGGAGGTGACACCTTGCAGCCCCTACAAAGACACCCCTCCCCACCTGCCTTTCTAAACACCCCTGAACCTTCAGGCCAGAAAGCTGTCAGGCTGCGGGGCATGACAGAAAGCAGATCTGGGGCTTCAGCTCCTGTGTCCACCCCACTATGTGAGCTTAGCAGGAGCCGCAAAGGCTCTGGAGTCCAGCCCTGCACTCACAGCTGTTTCCATCAACTCTGTGCGCTGCAGTCTCCTTCCTCTCTGTAATCTGGGGCTAACAATCGTGCCAACCTGATGAGGAGGAGATGTGAGGATGCCTGGAGAGCCCTTAGCACACACACAGCCTGGGCTATCATGAGCCCCCAGGGAAATGGGAGCTTTTAACGCTTCCAGGGTCTCTGAGAACATAGGCTAGCATTTTCTGGGCAGAGAAGAGGACAGAGAAGAGGGGGAAAGCAGGATCCCAAAGGACAGAGAGAAGAGAAGATGTTGAGGCTAAATCCTGCTGTGGCCGGGCAAGCCCATCAGCTAGATGGCACTGAGCCCCCAGGGCGACCCTGGAGTCACCTCTGCCTTGGCCACTGGCAGGGGAGTGGGGACGCTCGACTGTCAGCCTCTGGTCTACTCCTGCCCTCATCATTCACGGGCTTCCATCCCAACATGTGTTCAACAGAGACATTCCCCTGCCAGATATGGAGGCCTGGAGGGGAAAACGGCTCATCCAGGCCCTCGGGGAGTTCCCGTCCTGGGAGGGCAGGGGTAGGGGAGGCCAAGCTGCCCAATGGTAGAATTCCCTAGGCCCAGAGGTCCTGGGCCCTTTCCTCCCCCGCCAGGAGAGGAGGAAGGTGGTCTGCCCTAGGAGTGGACAACAGTGTAGACGGGGGGAAACAAGAGGGATAAGGCTTGTAGGGTGGGCCTCTGGAGTCAAGGGTCCCTCCCTGCCCTCACAGAGAGGAAGACCAACAGGTGAGTGAGCGGGGGGGGGGGGCCAAGAGCTGCTTCCCAAGAGTCCAAGCTGGCGAGGCGGTTCAGCGAGGCATCTATCCTCTGAGCATCTCTCCCGGGAGACAGGGAGGAGCCCGCCCTCCCCTCGCCCCGGGGGATGAATGCACAATGGGGACTATGTCTGGCTGAGGGTCTGGTGCCCCCCTACCAGCCCTGAGCCCCCAAGTCTGTGCCCCGCCAGGAGCTGAAGGACCTGGCAGCCCAAGTGAAGGATGTGTCGGTGACCGTGAGTATGGACAGCCGCTGCCACGTTGACCTGAGCGGCATCATGGAGGAGGTGGTGGCCCAGTATGACGCTGTCGCGGCTCGCAGCCTGGAAGAGGGCAAGGCGTACTCCCAGAGCCAGGTTCGGGGCTCACGAGACTCTGGGAGAGGGAAATGGGGAAACACGGGGGGACGGAGCCCACGGCAGTGAGTTCACAGGCAGAAAGGAGAATGTGAGAGCCCAGCGCTGTGCCCGGCTCCAGGGGTGATGGGGACGGGGCAGGCCCACAGTCTGCACTCTTCAGAGGCTCACGTTGTGCTGCCAGCCAGCAATGCCAGGCCAGGTGTGGGCACGGCCCGTGGGGCTCAGTCTAGGGCAGCCAGGAGAGGCCATCCAGAGACGGATGTGGTGGGGGGAAGAGGGGCAGTGGTGGGCCACAGAGGAGGAGGTGGCGTGGGGGTGAGGAAGAAGAAGAGGCCAGGGGCCAGGGTGCCGGGGGGGACACACTGAGCGGCCCCTCACTGCCGCCTCCTCCACAACCTCCAGGTGGAAGAGCGGGCTGCCTGCTCAGCCGAGGCTGGGAACAGCCTCCAGAGAAGCCGCGGCGAGATCGCTGACCTCAAAGTGCACATCCAGAAGCTCCGGTCCCAGATCCTCTCCACCAAGAGCCACGTGAGCGTCCGAAGTGCCCACCTGGGGGTGGAGCAGGGAGGGGCGCGGGACACACGCTCTCGCCCACTCTCACGCACGCACACAGTCACACATGCTGAGTCCAAGCAAGCCCTGGCCGAGTGACCCTGGGCAAGTCACTTAGCATCCCTGGACCGCAGTTTCCTCATCCGTCCTCCTAAGATGGCTCTGCAGATCACATGAGCCTTGCAGATAGAAGTGCTCTGTAAACTGGCCGGGGCTGTTGGCACGCTGGAGGGCCCAGCCACATACACCCAGAGCCCACTGCCTCCCTCCAGGCCTCCCACCAGCTACACGGAGAGAAGGGAGGGGAGGCCTAAGCCCCAGCTTCCAGCCAGAGAAGTGTCATCCCTTAAGGACAGTTGAGACAGGCTCCTCTGGGGGCCTGCTGTGCTTCCCCCTTTGGTGGCCTTGGGAAAGCGTCTCCTTAGGTCTAGCTGAATGCCCTCTTGCTGCAAGGCAACCCACTACCCACTAACCCACTACAGGAATGCCGTGCTAGGTCCTCCCTCCCCATGCACACCCCTACCAAGGACAGAGGTGGGTTCCTGGCCCTGGCCCGGTCTCTCTCTCCCACCTTTGCTCACTGACCCCTTCCCTCTGTCCTCCTGGCTGCAGTGCATGAAACTGGAGGAGAACATCAAGGCAGCCGAGAGCCAGGGTGAGCTGACCCTCCAGGACGCCAAGGCTAAGCTGGCCCAGCTGGAGGCCGCCCTGCAGCAGGCCAAGCAGGACATGGCGCGGCAGCTGCGTGATTACCAGGAGCTGATGAGCACCAAGCTGGCCCTGGACGTGGAGATCGCCACCTACCGCAAGCTGGTGGAGGGCGAGGAGAGCCGGTAGGAGCTGGACCAGCGGGGTGGGGCTGGGAGCGCGGGAGGACTGTAGGACCAGCCCCATAGAAGGCCGGCCCTCTCCACCCCCTCCCCGCCCACAGCATGATTCTATGAGCCTGGCACGCCTGGATTCATATCCTGGCTCAGCCACTGAAACAAACTGGTACCTCGGCCCGGTTCATTAAATTCTCAGCTTTCCCATCTGGAAAATGGACCGATCATAAGCATGGCGCGCCTGTGGTGCAGAGGATTAATACGATCCTGCGAGCAAATGCCTGTCACAAATTAGTGCTCAGTAAATCACAGCCATTCATACAGAGCCCAGAGAGGACAAGCTGGCTAGCCAGGCTCACACAAAAGGGCAGCCCAGAGCTGGGAGTGACAGCTAAGAATCGCCCTCCTCATGCCAGTCCCCAGGCCCCCAATCCCAGGGGAGCTTAAGCCACAGGCTCCCTTCACATCCCACCATTTCCTCCTCCCCCAGGATGGACTTGCCCTCAGCCACTATGATCAGATCCATGCAGTCCAGCTCTAGAACTGGTGAGCCCGCTTGGCCCAAGAACCCATGGTGGGAGGTGGACAGCGGGGGGATCGTGGCCCTAAAGGCATCATACTAAATGGCTCCCAAACCTCCAGCCCGTACCCTGCCCCACCCGTTATGTTCCCTGTAGCTGCCTCCAAGCATGGCCTCTCGAGAGCCCCCTCCTGGAAAAAGAAGACCAGGGGAGACCTCGTGATCAAAATCACCGAAACCTCGGAAGAGTTCCTCTCGCAGGAGTCAGAGCTCTCACAGTAAGGCTGCTGCCCGGACCCCAGGAGCCCCACGCCATTCCCCTGCGGCAGGAGGAATAGAAGCTAAACTCAAGAAAGCAGCTTGGAGCCTCTAGGTCGGGAAGGAAGGCAAACCTGACCCTGAACTAAGAAGAGGAGGGTTGGAAACAGTGACTGCCTTTCTGTGGGTTGCCAGGGATCCGACAGGACTGTCACCAGCTATTCAAAGTCACTGGGCTCCACATCAATATCTCACAGTCCCACCCTTCCAACCTCTGGCCAGAGGTTTTCCTGACTGGGTAAACTGGGATCGGGCGTCTGTTTTTCCTGCACCTCCTCGCTCCTCCCCACGACAGAGGGCTCTGAACCAAGGTCCCCCTGACCCTTTGCCCAACTCTTGCCCTAAGTTCACGTCTCAGGTCTTGCCTTGCCTCTGCCTCGGAACCGAGGCGATGCCCTTTTTCCCCCAGCCCTGGCCAGCCACGGACCAGGGGCTAATGGGACTGCCTGGGCACCCTCCGCATCTGGAGTTCCTGGGGAGGCTGGGTGCTGAGGACCCCGGGCTTTCCTGCACCACCTGGGCTCCCTGGAGACCTGACAGTATCAGGAAGGGAGGGGAAGAGGCTCCCTGGGTGTTTGGGACCTGAGCCCGGACCTCTGAGATCAGCGCAGACACCTGTGCCCCCTCCCTCCTCCTGTGGGTCCCTCCCAGCAGGTCACAGTCAGACGTGGACAGGCTGCCCAGCCAGCTCCCAAGCCCCTTCTCTAGAAGTTATTCTTGCCGTGACGAACTCCCTGGCGGGGAGGTGGGAAGCGAGGAGGCCACATGGCAACCGGAGATCAGGCAGGAGAACTGGACCCTCCTTTCTCCTCCCTGCCATCCTGGGGTTCACCACCTTGCCTGGGATCTGAGCTCTCTGCCTCCCACCCAGGTGTTTCCCAGCCTGAAACCTGGCTTCGGTGCACCAGGCCCTTGAGACCCCTAGCCCCACCCCTGCCATGAAACCCCAGGCCCATTTCCCGTGAACCCCACTCCTGGGCGTCTCTGTTCTCTGCATGGGGCCAAGCAGCCTGGCCCTCGCCTCCTCTGCACCCATACCTGTGGGTTAGAGCTCCTTCCCTTCTCCCCCCTCCACGCCTCCTCCCTCCATGCCCGCCCCCGTGCCACCGGGGCGGGAGGGTAGATGGGTCATGAAGAAGGCACTTTCCATTCGGGTCTGGGAGCTGCTGAGCCCTTGAGGTCGGGCGGGAGGGCCCCGATAACAACCAAAGAGAGATTGTGCAGCGATCCAACAAGAAGATTTGGGGCTCCTCTTTCCTCCCCTTGGCTCTCACCTTCGGGGGCTCCAGCCTGCCACTCCATAAGCCACCTTCCTTCCCTACCTGCCCCTTGCCTCACCTCCTCTTCTAGCCCCAGTTTTGATTCATTCATCTTGTTTTCCAGGAGAGGGTGGCCCAAGGCTCTGGCCCCCTCCTAGGTCTCAGGGTCCTCCAGGCCTGTGGGGGGCACTGAAGGGCAATGACTCTCAGGCTTGAGGGAACTCAGACATACACTCATCCCTCAAGTCCCAAAAGGGTGCTGATTGCTGTTTTTCTCTGCCTATTTATTGGTTTCCAAGGGAGCAAATCCTCAGTGGGGATACAAGATATAAAAAGTATATATATATATTATTTTTTCATAACTTATACATCTTTTAACTTATTGCTTCTCTTCCTGTTTCTGCATAATCAGTGCTATGTATTATACTATCTGGAGAGACAACACATCAGCCACCCCACCTGACTGGCTGACTATATTGGGGCAATGCCCCCTTCTCCCCGCCAAGGGATGAATAAAGTGCTGAGATTTGTCCATGGATAAAGCTGTGTGTCTGTTTTTATCTCCCCTCTCAGGATTGGTCAGTCACTGGTCAATCAGGTTGACCACAGGACTTTGGAAATTCTCCAGTTATGGGGAAAGGAGTCCAGGGACCTAGTTATACCTTCAAACCAATGCAACTTGGACACAAAAAGTTCTCCTGCCCCACCATCCGACAAGGAGGCTGTACCGGTGTGACCTATGTTCCCAGCGCCTCCCGATATGCCCAGGCACCACGTGGCCGCCTCAGTAAGCACAGACACAGGGGATTCCCTATGTGACGGCGTTTCCCCCTCAAGCACGTCCGTCCGATCGTGCTGGTTGGCACAGCCCAGAATATTTTCTGATAGGTACAGGCCTAATCCTGCCCAATCAAATTCGAGATCAACAAACAAGGATTGAGGGCCTTATCCAAGCCCAGCCCCGTGGTAGGACACCTATGAGCATTCCCCACCCCGCCACCTCGAGAAGCTCGCTGTCAGGTCAAGAGAGGAGCTATCTGCTCACGGCAGCCAGCCGAACTTCCTCTCCAAGTGAAGAAAGCAGGGGAGAGGGGCTTGTTCAGGGAACCCGGGGATAGGAAGAAGAGATGTCTCAAGGACAGGAATCTGGGGGGTGAAGAAGGGCCTTTGAAGCATTCGTGTCCTGGCTCACCCACTCACTGGAATGAAGCCTCAGACAGAGCCTCACTTTTCCCATCTGTAAAATGAGCATACAGCTTCCCTACTTACCTAAAAGGGTGTTTGGGGATCTGACAAGATGGCTGGGTTCACTCCTACCAGGAATAGCACATGTCTTGCTTGAGAGGTAAAGTATTATTAGTGATGTTGTTATAGTTATTACAGCGGACGTTATGGCTTAAAGACAACCCCCTAGTCGAGAGACTAAAATCAGGCGAACAGGCCTGAGGCTGGCTCTCTCAGGGCACAGCACAGCCATGCCCTTGGGCTGGGAGACTAGAGACTTCCATTCAGGGTTTATCCATTCTCCTGGGGCCCCTGAGGGATGGGCTCCACTCTCAAAGCTCAGAAGAGACGGTGGATAAACCCCATTCCTATTCAGGAAGGGCCTGGGAACTGAGACCAGCTCTCTTACTTATATCATCTTTGTTTTTTATTGTATTAATTTCTGAATTACTACTTATCTTTGTTTTCTATTCTGTTAATTTCTGAATTATGGATTTCTGAATACTAATTTGAATTTCTGAAACTGAATTCATAATATTTATAACATAAAAAATGACCTATCGTTATTTCCTTTCTTCTACTTTCTTTGAATTTATTATTTTTATCAGTTTTTGACTTGTTGAGTTGAATCTTTAGTTTTCCATCTTTCTTCTTTTTCAATATAAGATTGTCTAAAGACCATAAATTTCCTTTTATGTACTATTTTGACTGCTTCATATTAGCATTTTTTATTAGCATTTAGTTAAAACGGTTTTATTCTTTGACTCATAAGCTGTTTAGAAAGCTCCCCACACGAGGGTCACGTATTTCACGTTTACTGAGCACATACTTGGTCTGTGCCTGGCCCTGCTCTGCATGCTTAGGGAGACATTAAATCCAGCCAGCATTTATCTCTGTATCCTGGCCTCCCTAATCCCCTACTTTAGCCATGCTTCCATTGCCTACTTTTGTGCCTTTTATCCTCTAAACTCCTTGTGGGCAGGGATTGCACCCCATTACGTCCCCAGGGCCTTGCACAGTGCCTGACCCGTAGCAGGTTTTCAATAAAAGTAAAATTAATGAAAGAATGAATGAACGATGTACCTCCCCAACCGAGGTCTCCTAGCCTAAAAGTCCCATGAAGGGAAGGGCACATCTCCTCAGCCTTTGTGTCCCTGGTGCGAATGTAATGGCTGGCAAGTTGAGTGAGCACAGTTAGTGCACAAAGACACAGAGAGAAGGGAGAGGGATAAAGAGAGAGAAAGAGGAGGAGGAGTGCAGAGAGGGAGGGAGGGACAGAGGGGAGGGAAATAATGACTTCCCTACCCAAACGAGGACACTCTCCTGCCCCGCTCCTGCCAGCGGAGGATCCTGATGAGTTGCCAGGAAGGCTGGAGTCTGACTCCCCCTCCTCGTGCAAGCTCCCTCCTTCCTCCTCCTTCCCACTCCTGGCTCCAGAGTGATTCAGTGAACACCTAGCCAAGGGCACAACCCCTGGGGCTTCCCTGGTGGCGCAGTGGTTGAGAGTCCGCCTGCGATGCAGGGGACGCGGGTTCGTGCCCCGGTCCGGGAAGATCCCACATGCCGCGGAGCGGCTGGGCCCGTGAGCCATGGCCGCTGAGCCTGCGCATCCGGAGCCTGTGCTCCGCAACGGGAGAGGCCACAACAGTGAGAGGCCCGCGTACCACAAAAAAAAAAAAGGGGCACAACCCCTGCTCTGAGTACAACAACAAAAATAAGCCCCTACCTGGGCTTGGCTCCTTGGTCTCTGGTCCTCCCAACTACCTGTGAGATGGGCTGGACAGGTATCATTAGCAGAGGCCCAGAGAAGCCTAGCACTGTAACTTTGGTCACCCAGAAGATAAGAGGCAGCATGTTGGTTCCCTGGAACCATTTTTCACCTGTAGACTACCTGCCACAGGGACAGTAAAATGGCCAAGCCCGGGAGTTGGTGAAGTGCAGACTGAAGGTCCCCATCTTCAAACACAAAGGGTGCTGGGGCTGAGTAGATACCCAACAGCTGGTGCCCAGCCTGAGCCCCCAGGCACAGTGTGGAAGATCAGGGCTCAGGGGTCTTGGGCCAAGACTAAGTCAGTGCCCTGGTAGTCGCAGAGAGATCTTCCTCTAAGGGGGTCCCGGGACCAGAGCCTAAGGCAGGCCCTGTGTGCTGGGAGCTGACTACACGACCTCCCTTCCTGCCTCTTCTGGTCTATGTAGGCCTGAGGAAAAACAGCTGGAGGGGAGGCAGTCCCTGTGTTTGGGAAGCTCCAGAGGCTGATGGGGGAAAACAGAAACAGAGAGACGGAACCAGAGATACCCGGGCAGAGCTCAAGACCTCAGCACTGGGGCCTGCAGAGCAGCTGGGGGACTTAGTCAAAGAGGGCTTCCTGGAGGAGGGGAGGGAGGCGGCTTGGGAGGAAGGGTTGTCTGGTCTGGCAAAGAAGAAGGCAGTGGGAATGGCCTGGGGGCGGGAGTGGAGCAGGTTGCCAGTACCAGGCTGAGCAGAGGAATGAGGAAAACTATGGGGGCACGGGTCATAACGTGGGGTAACCCCTGAAACCCCCACCAGGAGATAAGCCAACAGGGGCAGGCACTGTGCCTTATTCAACTGTGCGTCCCAGCGCCCAGTAGGGTGCCAAGCACACAGTCAGCGCTTACTAAATGCTGAATAAATGAATGACGGCGAGAAAGGCAGGTGACTGCAGCTACCGAGGGATGCAAGATTTACTCGTGAAGGACTTTTTGAGCACCCGCTATATGCTGTGCCCTGTGCTAGGTACAGCAGGGAGGAGTGGGGTAAAATGGGGTCCTTGCCCTCAAGGGGCTTCTGGCTTCTGGCCAGGATCCAACTCGTGGTCCCCTGTCATGGGGAATCCTCTGTTGTGGCCGACCACGTGACTGATCCCCGTGGGACCTCGGGCAACGCTGGAGTTGTTTCTTCATCTGCAAAATAAAGGAGTAGATGAGTACTGCTACAGATCCCTCAGGGTCAGCACCTTGATGGTCCCCTTCTGCTCACCCGCTGCACACTCACCTCAGTTCCCTGGGCAACACGCCCTCCTTGGAGGCTGCAGTCAGAGGAATTGAGAAGCGGCCAGCAGAGCAAATCCTGGTTCAGGCTGTGTGGTCTTGGGCAAGCTCTGGGAGACAGAGTACCTGTCTCGTAGATCTGGTGTGAAGAGATGATGCATGATAAAAGAACTTAGCGCTGTGCCTGGTACATGCTAAACGCTTAAAAATAACAATATAGCAAATATGCTAACTGTGGGAGCCTTTCCCCTTATCCCAATGGAGTTGGAACTTGGGCAGGAGTGGTTAGGCAAGATCTGCCCAGCCTCCCTCGCATCTCCCTCCCCCCAAACCCGCAAGGAGAGGCCAGGGGCTCAGAGATGTGTTGGAGGGCGGCTGAGGATTAGACGAGGGAAGGGAAGGGGAGGGGCCCAACCGTCCCGCTCCCGGCAGAAGCTGACCGCCCACATTCCGCTAGGGAAAGGTCAGCGCCCGCCCGACTTGCGCGCACCTCGGCAACCACTGCCCTCTGCCGGCCGCGGCGAGACCAGCACGTCTTAGGAACCTGAGCCTGCAGAGGCTTCCGCTCCCCTGGGGAGGGTGAGGCGGGAAGCAGGGAGGGGGTATGCGGTTCCCAGCGCTGAATCCATAACCCAGATCCCCGCACATTTAGCGCAAATCTCAGGCCTCAATGCTCAGAGGCTCCCGGGGCTGAGCCCTCAATCTGGGGCCACAGACTAAGCCATCTCCTCTCCCCACCACCACGCCCCCGATCATCGCCCGCCCGCAGGAGCAGGCTCAGTGCCTTCCACAGAGAGGCTGCCGCGGCCCGCAGGCCTCAGAGACCCTGATCCCACCTGGAATACTCAGCCCCCAGGTGTGGCGCCTTCTCATTTGTCAACCCAACATCACCTCCTCAGAGAGGCCTGCCCATGTGAAAGAGCGCTCACCCCCACGACCTGCACACTGCTTGTTATTTTCTATTTCATGGTTACCCTGTCCTGTGTTCTTCAGAGCATTTAGCGCAACCTGCTTTGTCTGTTGATTTTCCCTTCTTTAATGTATCAGCTGGGATCTGGTCAGGAAAAGAGAAACCAGGCTAGGCATTTCAAACAGAGAGGATTCAACGCAAGGAACTGAAAGTGTGGGTATTGAAGGTGTAAAGAACAAAGGAGGAAAGCAGAGGTATTCTAGAAATCAGTAAACACTGAGGCGACATCATCCCTAGGGCTGAAAAGGCGGCCTTACCCAAACCCAGGAGTCCCCAGGGGGCTGGTTCTTGCACGTGGGGCAGGGAATGGATGGGTAAAACATTTTCCTTCTACTGGGAACAGTTGGGACTTAAAGACCGGGTGATTATTCTGACGAGATGGCCAAGGCCCATGTGGGCTTCCAGAAGGTGTACTGCACGTGCGTCCTGGTGGAGAATGTGTAACCCCTGCGAACCCCCGCTGGAACCCTCTGTTCAGAAACACAAACATCTCCCAAGAATAAACAAGTGAGACGACATCAAACTGAAAAGTTTCTGCACAGCAAAGGAAACCATCAACGAAATGAAAAGGCAACCTACGGAATGGGAGAAAATATTTGCAAATCATATCCCTGTTAAGGGGTTAATATCCAAACTATGTAAAGAACACATATAACTCAATAGCAAATAGCAATAATAACTAATAATGACCTACTGTATAGCACAGGGAACTCTACTCTGTACTGGCCTATAAGGGAAAAGAACCTGAAAAGGCGTGGATATATGTATATGTATAACAGATCCACTTTGCTGTACACCTGAAACTAACACAACATTGTCAATCAACTATACCCCAATAAAACGTTTTAAAACTAGCAAATAACAATAATAATCATCATCATCATCCAATTTAAAAGTGAGCATTGGAACTGAGTAGACATTTTTCCAAAGAAGACATATAGACGGCCAACAGGCACATGAAAAGATGCTCAACGTCACTCATCATCACGGAAATGCAAATCAAAACCACAATGCGATATCATCTCACACCTGTCTGAATGGCTGTCATCAGAAAGACAAGAGGTAACAAGTGCTGGCGAGGGTGTGGAGAAAAGGGAAACTTGTGCACTGCTGGTGGGAATGTAAATTGGTGGAAAACAGTATGGAAGTTCCTCCAAAAGTTAAAAATAGAACTACCCTATGATCCACTTCTGGGTATTTATCTGAAGGAAACAAAATCACTGTCTTGAAGAGATATCTGCAGTCCCATCTTTATTGCAGCCAAGATGTGGAAATAACCTAAGTATCCAACTATGGCTGCGTGGATAAAGTTGTGGTATATACACTACTTAGCCATAAAAAGAAGGAAATCTTGCCACTTGCGACGACATGGATGGACCTTGAGGATATTATGCTAAGTGAAAGAAGTCAGACAGAGAAAGGCAAATACTGTATGATCTCACATGAGGAATCCAAGAAAAGCAGACTTACAGAAACAGAGAACAGATTGGTGGTTGTTAGAGATGGGGCGGGTAGTTGAGGAAAAAGGAAAGAGAGAAAGAAAGAAAGAAAAAAAGAAAGGAAGAGAGAGAGAGAGAAAAAGAAAGGGAAAAAGAAAGGGAGGAAGTGGGGAGGAATGAGAGAGAGAGAAGCAACACCTCCCCGACTTTGATTGGTATATTTTTGTACGATAATAATTTTTTTCAAAGGGAGAAACCTGCCTCTCCCTCTCCCAACTAAGGCACGAGAGTTTGGTGGATATTACCGTAGCCACTCAACTTCTGTCCCAAAGAGAGCAAGAAAGAACCAGAACACTCCTGCCGTCTCCTCCTCCCCGCCCCCAGTCCTCCAGCCCTTGACAGGTTTACGGCAGCTGCGGCCCAGCTGAGGCCTAAAAGTCAGGGATCCCCCTGTCATCAGCCCCCATCACCAAGGGATGCGTGCCACTCAGAGCCAGCACTCAGCATTCACTTGACAAATATTTATTGACGCCTACAGTGCACCAGGCATGTTGCAGGCTCTGGGGAGAGAGCACGAACAAACGTGCCCAAACCCCTGCTCACATGGAGTTTACATTCTCATGGGGAGAGACAGATGAGAAAGAAACATGTTATAAAAGATATAGTTGGCCAGATGGCAATAATAAATGGTATGGAGAAAACTTAGGTCGCAGTGTGCATAGGGAATATTGGGGGTGGGCGGAGTCATAGGAGGTCAGGGAAAGCCTCACTGAGAAGGAGACATTTCATCAAAGCCCAGACAGGGGTGAAGCAGAGAGCCACATGGACGCCTGGGGAAGAGCATTCTAGCAGAGGAAACAGCAAGGGCAAAGGCCCTGAGGCAGGACCCTGCCTGGCACGTTTGAGGACCTGCAAGGAGGCCAGTGTAGCAGCAGCAGTGGAGGGACAAAGGGGAGAATGGGAGGAGACTGGTCAAGCTGGGGGCCAGGCTGTGCCCGGCCTCATGGGCATTACTGGACTCCAGCTTCAACTAAGTGAGACGGAGTGTTTGGGATGGAGAGTCAGATCCTGACTTCTGTGGTGAGAGGCAGAGGCCCAGAGCAGAACAGTTAAATCTGGAATTTTCCCAGCCCAGTATTTGACAAGAAATAAGAGAGAGAAAGCGCCTTCTCTGCCAGCCTTTCTTTTACTCCGTAATTTCCATTTTGGAGAATCAAAGGGCAAGCCGTAGGACACCTGCCCCCATTAGAACCTAAGCTCCTGGAGGCAGGTGCCCCCTTGTGTGACGTGCTCATCACTGCACCCAGAGGGTCTCACAAAAGGGCCTGGCATTCAGCGGGTGCTCATTAAAGATCTGGGGAAGAAATGTGCAGACGTACCGTGAGGGAACCTCCGGAAACTTGTAATAGGCTCCACGGCCAAGGTGTGTGTCAAGGAAGGTGCTGGGCACCTAGCAGACATCGTCCCCTTTTCAGGAGAGCTTGAGTGCCTTGCCCAGGGTCACCCCGAGGCCGAACGGGAATCAGTCGGCAAATCTGTCTGACTGCAGGGCCCTCGCCCCCTTCTCACTGCCACAGAGGCCCAGCACACCGTGTCAGGCCAGTGGGTCACGCCCAGCTCCCTCTGCCTCGCCCAGGGCCCTCGAACACCAGCCCAGAAGGCTCCAGAGGGGGAGGGGGCGTCCCTTTGCCTGTCCCTCTGAGGGTCTGTGAGTCTATGGGTGGGGGGGTGGGAGTCTGACCCTCCGTGGAGAGGGTGTATTTCTGTCCCACTGGGAATCTGGCCCTCCTGGCGCAAGGTCGGTCCTCCGGATCCCACCTCCACCCGCCCTGCTGGTGGGACTGTACCTGTGTTTCACCCCCGCCCGGCCGGTTCCCATCCTGGCGGACCTGTCTCGCATCTCCATCCGCGGGCCCCGAGCGCCCCCAGCCGACCGCTGCTCCGCCTGCACGTCCACGGCCAGCAGGAGCCCGAGGGCGTCGGTGCAAAGGGGCGGTGCAATGGGAAGTTCCCCGACACCCAGGAACCACAGGGGAGTCCCATCTTGGATTGAGGGGGGATTGCCTGCCACACACAGTAAGGGGACAGGGCACAGACCTCACAGATGCATCCTCCCGGCCCTAGGACTCTCCTGCAGGCTCCCGGGAGCATTTTCCGGGGTATTGGGGGTCTGAGCCTTGACAGAGGTGGATAGAGAACGCCAGGGGGTGGGACAGGACCGAGGCTCCCAGACCGCAGAGGGTCCTCTGCCCCTGCCTGGGACTGAAGAAAACCCAGGCTGACCCCCACCCCCAGGCTTAATCCCTCTTATCCCCTGCGTCTTCCTCTTGTCCAACCCCTTGCCAATCATATCCCTCCCCAAAACGGCTTTCCTTCCAAATCCTCAGAAGTCCCAGCGCCGTCAACAAGGCCATCACACAGCCCATCTTGGCACTGAGTCAGGAGCTTGAGAAAGGGACAGGAGGTGGGTGAGCAGCAGGGCAAGGTCAGCCTTTGGAGCGGACGACATACGCACAGGCTCACAGCGGTGTGCACACGTGAACGCATGTACACAGCATGTGCACGTGTGCACTCAAGTGCCGTATGTGTGAACACATATGCACAGATATGCCCGTGGGTACTTATGTGAGTCACATGCTCACACACGTCTGCATGCACGCCTCCATGCCTGGGCCCAGGTATCCACACCTACAGGCAGGCGTCCTTAGATAAACACAGACTGATACAGGTCTGCCATCGAAGCCCACAACTGCACACTTGGGTACACACACAGCCCTCAGTCGATACTCATGTGCACACACGTCTACACATGCCTGGAGGAGAACCAGACTCTGGAGACAGAAAGGCCTCAGTTTGCACTCTGGCTTGGCTCCCCACTCTCTTGCTCTGTGATCTTTTGTGTGTGCAGCTTTTCAAAGCCTCAGTATCTCTGTCCATAAAGTGGGTAATAAGGGTGCCTGTCTATCGGGTTGTAAGGGTTAAAGGAGCTAATGAATGGATCAGGCCCGACACATAGTAAGCGCTCAGCAGTGGCAGCAGACAGACCCCCATCCTCAGGCCTGCATGGGACGGTGACTATAGGGTAACCAGAAGGGTTCCCATCTAGGGATTGAGGCAAGGAGGCCCCCAGCACAGGCACATACGCGTGCACACATGCGGGGCTGCTCTGTGTTCCTGCTGTTTGTGCGGGCTGCCTAGCTACGAGCTGTGCTGAGGAGGGCGTGGGCCCACACGGGAGCCTGGCCCTCCCACCCCAGCCTGTTGGGACAGGGCCTGCCCAGGATTCATTCCTGCATTCCTGCTGCCTTCCCTCTTCCTCTTGGCCACAGACAGTTGGGGTACAAAATGGAGGCTTTAGGGAGCCAGTCACCCTCCAACCCGCCATAGGCTTTGCCCTGCCCACAGTGAGTTAGGGGTGCTGCAGGGGCCCTCCCTGACACAGAGGGAGCCTGGGGTCCCCCTTGGGGCTCTCCAGCTTGCCTGACACCCCCTCTCCATCTCCTCACAAGCCCAAGGCTGCTGAGACTATACCCCTGGTGGGGTGAGAGGTGGCAGGCCCTGCCCCACACACACACACATGCCCCCCCTTGGCCTCCTAAGGAAAAGGAAGCTGGCCAGTATCCCTGTGAGCTCCTTTCCCAAGGACTCTAAGTCCCCTCACAAAACCCTGCCCCCCAGGCCACTCCCATGGCCACCCTAGTGCCCAGGGCCGGTAGGGAGAGGAGCTCTGTCACTTGGGTCCAGAGCAGAGAACAAGCTGGGCTCATAGGCGGGCTCTGCAGACCACACAGCAGGTCACCCCTTGAAAGTGTGCCTTTCCATCGCCAAGCCCCCGAACTATCAGGCCCCAAAGGGATGACTGGGACTCTTCCCCTTGCCTGTCTTCACCCCCAGGTGGGGAGGGAGAACCTGGCAGGAACCACTGCCACACTCCATACAGTGACAGTGGCGTACATACTGCCATACTGCAGACAGGAAGAGCCCCTTTCTTTGGTAAACTGGCCCGAAGGTAGCGGGTGCAACCCACCCAGGCCCTTCCCCTTCCAGGTCCCTTCAGAACAGGTCAGGGCCACCTCACACCTCAGGTGTAGGGTTGTATGACAGTAGCACAGGTATCCCAGGGGTGACACCCAGCCGCAGAAGTGTAGCCAACCACCTTATTTCACAGATGGAGAGACTGAGGCCCAGAGAGAGGAGGGGCCTTGCCCTAGGCCCGCCGTGGAGCTGGGCCTCCTGACGCCTTGCCACCCTCTTTGGAGACAGCCGGGGCTCTAGCAAATCTCCCACTCAGA
Organism: Aethalodelphis obliquidens; assembly: GCF_003676395.1. Classification (NCBI taxonomy): domain Eukaryota; kingdom Metazoa; phylum Chordata; class Mammalia; order Artiodactyla; family Delphinidae; genus Aethalodelphis; species Aethalodelphis obliquidens. Next base: position 4,006,106 of record NW_020837952.1, on the reverse strand, counting down.
GCTTTGCTCTGTGTCCTGGGACTGCCTAACTGGTCGGGTAGAAAGAGAAAGAGGGGGTGCACACCCCCAAGTCAGCTGATCTTCTATTGGGAGGAGCAGGCTTCAGGAGGTTTCTTCGCAGGGCCCAGCCTTAGGGCTGACAGGAGTATCAGTGCCCAGACAGGCTCCCTTCTGGAACTCCAGGGGCCTAGAGCATGCCAGAATGAAGCGGTCACTGGTGTGACCACAAACAGGCCTGGGTGTGGAAAGGGGAATCCTGAACATATTCTGAGACCCATACCCTCTCCACCACTGCGGCCCTGCAGTTGTAAACCCCAAAAAATGTGGAGATAAGAAAATGGAAAAAAAGCGCTAGACTGGGAATTAGGGGCTCTGGGTCTGCTCCTGTTTCTGTCACTAACTCATGGGGGGAAGTTGAGCCTCAGTTTACCCATCTGTCAACTGGCAATGGGATCTGTGCTCTCCCTGCTTCCGCCACCCCACACTGCCAGAGCCGGCCCCTCTGGGATGGGATGGGGTGCAGGCGACCACGAGGCCCCTCCCTGGGGAGTCTTGCCAGTCTGACTGGGGAGGTGGGCAGGGACGTTCTTTAGCACTGTCCCGGGCCACTGTCCATGAGCCTCTCCTATGGTCAGCGCTCACGACAGTGCTGGGAGGTAGGGTCATCGCTCTCGTTTACAGATGAGCAAACTGAGGCCAGAGCCGGGACTCCAGCACAGCTCTGGCTGCCTCCAGCAGGACAGGGGGGAGGCCACCGGAGAGGGGGGGCCCAGGGCCCTAGCCACCCACCATCAGAGCAGGTGTGTCATGCCGCTGCGGGCAGGGGGGGTCCCCTGGGCCCAGAAACTCAGGAACTCGGGATCTGTGTCTCCCGCACCGTTCCACGCCCACCCCCACGGCGCCCGACGGGGACAGGACCCCGTGTGGCGCCAGTACCGGGGAGGGGCTCCGAAACCTCTGTTCTCGTGGCGCCGACAACTGGTGTCCGCCCGCCCGCGGGTCGGCGTGTCTGGGCAGGGAGGCGGCTCGGGGCCGCCCGGACCGGACGGGACGCGACGCGGGCGGCGACGCCACATCTGAGCCCCGCCGCCTTCAGGGGCGCCCCGCCCGGGGCAGGGGAGGAGAAGCTTCCCAAAGCCGGTCGGGCCCCGCCCCCTGGCGGCCGCCGCAGGTGGATGCAGGTCCGGGAGAAGGCACCGCCTCTCGGGTCCCACTACCCCGGATCAGTCACTCATCAAACACTTCCTGCTGGGGGTCCTGCAGAAGGGAAAGCCAGAGCCTGGTAGAGAGGCCTTGCCTTCTACCGTCTTTGATCTGCCAAGCCTCTCAGCTAGCCCGGAAACACCCAACACCCCCTAAGCCACACCAGCGACACCCTCTGCACACCCCGCAGCCAGGCTGCAGAAGTGGCCTCCAGTTTCTGGACTCCCCTTGCCCAGAAAGTGGGCAGAGCTGGAGCCCCCTCTTCCTGACTCCGAGCTGCTCACACACCCTCCAAGCACACCTGTCATGCTACCCTTGATGCCCACCCCTCCTCCTGCCTTCAACCCAGCCGGGAATGTCCACCCGGTCTTTGCCTGCCTGCTCTAAGACCCCTCAAATACCAACAGCAAAATGCTTATGTAGCAATTACTATGGGCGTTTAACAAGCCTGCCCAGAACAAACGCTGCACCGCCCCTGCCACACACACACACACACACACATTTTGTGACTGTCAGTAACTCCATGTTCCCAGGTCTGGGATCATGTGGCTTTCCTATCCGCCCCCCCCCCCCCGCCCACCACCACTGCCCCGCGCTGGCAGCTGTGCTTCAGAACATTGAGCACTGCCTGTCCTTCCCTCTGCTGAAGCCCCCTCCGCCGCCACTGTGCCCCATCCTCAGGCAGCTCTGTGGGCAGCAGGTGCTGGGGAAGGAACAGAGACTCTAGTCCCAGCCACTATGCACCGCTGTGCGACCCAGGGCGGCACAGGACCCTCTCTACGCCTCAGGTTTCTGAGCTGCGGGAAGAGGTCATTTCTAAGGCCTCGTCAGACCCCATACAAATGTGGGGTTTTGTATACAGTAAGTGCTCACTAAATGCATGAACAGCTGTTCACAGATTGTGACCCTGCTCTCAGCCCCCCTTTGAGTCCAGGACCTGGGAGGAACCGTGCCCTCTGCCTCCCACGCCCTGGCCTTCCTGGCTTCTAGAACTTCCTGATAGATCCTGGTCCAGGCCCAGAGGAGTCCATGACAGGAGGGGGTGATGATCTGTGAACAGGCCTGGCAGTCTCCTCTGCCCCCTAACCCTCTTCAGGGCCTGGCACCTGCATACAGGCCAGAAGAGAAAGCTAGTCCAAGTTCACATGTGTTCAGAATCCCCCATTAGAGCTCTATGAGCCAAAGGTCCCCATGGGTTGGACCTACAGGGTCTACCCTGGAGTTTCCCATCTGTAAAATCAGGAAGAGTCAGCTGACCATGGTTTTCAGCATGTACTTGAAGAGCTGCCCTTAACAAGCTCGTAACACTTATTGAGCACCGACTGGTGACAGGCACTGCCCAAGGCATTGGAAAGACAGGCTGCTGTGGGACGCAGAGAAGATGCTGGCAACCAGCTCAGATGCAGAGGCAAGGACAGAACCTGAGGCAGCAGGTTCTCTTCCAGGAGAGGGGAGCACACACAAGGTGTGAAAGGCGAGGGCAAGGCCAGCTGGCTGGGGAGGGGCAAGGAGAAGGGCCTCCCTGTGGGGATTCAGAACGGAGCCTCGGGTTTCCCCAAACCCCACAGGTGGAGGACAGGAGAGAGCATCTGCAGTCCTGACCTCCAACTTACTGTGGCCTGAGCACCGGACAGTCACATCCTCCAGCGGACAGGACAAGAAAAGAGGGGGTTAAACACACAGCAGAAGAGACCAGAGCCAGGCACCAGGCAGAACTTCCTGCTAGAACTGTCTGAATTCCAAACTGGCAAGAGACTGAGGGGTTCCCTGATCCCCAGGGCTTTCAAGAAGGGGTGTCACCAAGGGGCTTCAGGAGGGTCCTTTCTACACCAAGGTAGAGGGCTGGGGGAAGACCTCTCAGTGCCGCTCCGCGCAGGGGAGGCTGGGAACAGGACAGCAAAGTTCAGCCATTCTCACATGTCTGGTCTTGTTTTCTTCGCACGCAGAAGTTACTTCGTCAGCTTCCTGGAAAACCTCTGTGCAATCGCTGATGGAGAAGCCCTGCCCCAGGCCTCTCTCTCTCTCTCCCTCCACCCTCTGTTCTGAGGCAGGAGCACAGACCCGCCCGCTCCCAGCACAGGCTTGGGACCTGGCCCTCGCCCTGTCCTCTCCCAGCTGGGCCACCAAGATGCATTCGCCAGCACAAAACCCAATGCACCCCCGGGCCCAGGCCCAGCCATACGGGGAGGGAGTGGGGAGAGCGCACAGCCTGTGCCCAGGAAGTGGGGCGGGGCTGGGGGTCAGCAGTCCCGGGCTCTAGTCCCGGCTCTGGGCCTCAGTTCCGCAAGCTGCACAGTGAGGGGCTGAACTAGATAATATCCAAGGATACTCCCAGCTCCGACTGTTCTAGGACCAACAGGAAGACACACTCCCTTCCTTCACCGCGCCCACAAGGGGGCCAGGGCCAGAGCAGGGGCTGCCTCCAGACTCTGCCCCAACCAAGCTGTGTAACCTCTCTGTTGAACTCACTTGCCGAAGTGTCCTGGCAGAGGGGCTGTTGCTAGGGTCAAATGAGATAATGCTGGAAAACTGCCCTGGGAGCATGGAGTCGGCGCTCCCACCTTTCATCTCCAGGGTGAAATTCCAAGATGGTGCATCTGGCGCACACAGGATGACCAGCACAGAAAGATACAAAACACATTGCACTCAAGGGCTGGGGAGAGTATGGCCAGGGGGTAGGCTGGGGGCTTCCAGGGAAGGGCTGCTTCTCAAGGGAGGTGCTGGTCGGGAGCTGGAGATGCGAGCTTTACAGACAGGGAGACGGGTCTAAGGAGGGGCACCTGCTTCCTCAGGCCGTCTCCACCGGGCCCCCTCGCTGGGAATTAGGCAGGCTGAGCCAGACCGCCCCACCTGGAGAACTGACCAGGAGAACTGCCCTGCGACCCCAGCTCCCTTGAACAGAGAGGGCGGCCCTTGCCAAGGGAGCCCAGCAAAGTCTCCTGGGCTTGGAGAAGGGAGCCAGGGCTGTGCGGTGTGGCCTTGGCCTGTTAAGAGTCTATAAGTGAAGGGACGCTCCATGGGGCTTAAGATCCTTGGGGGAATTCACGACCCCTAGCCCACCTCCCTAAATGTGCAGAGGAGGAAACTCTGACACTTGGAAAGGAGAGCTCGCTTAGCCAAGGTCACACAGCAGTGAGCTCCGTCTCTGAGCCCTGACTGCCTTTTCTGCCTCCCAGGAGGGGAGGGCCAGGCCTCCCCCACTCCAGCTGCCCTTACCCGGGTCTGGGGAAGGTGTCAGTGTCTCCATGGAGGCCAGGGGTCATTGTTGGGCTCAAGGCCAGGACTGGGATACCGCAGAAGCCAGCTTCTTCCTGAGAAGGGCGGGGAGGCCCGGAAGCAGGGAGGTAGCCTGGCCTCCACCTGGCAGACAGCATTTGTTACCTTGTAAGGTACTTTCTCTTCTCCCTCAAACAGCTTCTGACCGAACTAGGTGGGGCTGTGGGTGGAGGAGGTGAGGCTTGTTCTTGGAGCCGTGCCTACTCACCCACCCAAGGACACCTGAATAGCCCTCCCTGGGAGCAGCAGGTCCCCAGCGGCCCCCTGGCCTGTCAGAGAGCCAGACAGCATACAGGCACGTCTGAGGACCCAAGCCTGGCCTGGGAACCACGATCCCTGGGTTCCCACCCTCGCCCCTCCGGGGGTGGGGGGGGGCGGTGTCTGCCTGCGCTTAACCTGCGCTGCTTCCCCCTCACCTCTGACTTACAGCCAGTCTGGCTCTCCTGCCCTCTCGCACTCACACCCAGACACACACACAGCACCTGCAGGGGGAGGTGGGGGGCAGGAGGTGGGAGGTTGGTGACTGTGTGGGAACCACACTTTCTATCCTTCCCTGAGGGCAGTGAGGCCTGGTTCCCCAAGGAGGGAGCTGCCCAGCAGGGGCCCAGGGCCTCCTGCCTCTTGCCCAGAGGAAGCAGGCTGGGCACGGCCCGGGAGTCCAGCAGGGCCATGTCTGTCTGCATCTTCGGAGGCACGGAGGGATGCAGGACCCAGGGCCGGTGGCTGGGAGGGGCAACAGGGCTGCTCACTCACCGGGCCCTGTGGGGCCCCTGCCTGACTCTGAGTGAGGAGTGGTGTCCGGGGGTCCCAGTGGCAAACTGGACGGAAGTGGAGGACCGGGGCCAGGCCCCCATCACTGATGTCCCACACCTGGCACAGGGCAGGCCCCACTGAACACCCGATGAGGGGCCTTAAGGCCGGCTGGCCTCTCACTAGCTCTGTGACTGGGCATCTATGAGCCTCCCTAACCCCCGCTTTTGTCTCTGTAACGTGGGAGTGATGGTTTCCTCCTCCCGGAGTTGTTTTAAGGGCCCGCTGGGCTGACAGTTTGGGTAGTAGCACATGATGGCCTGCCAATGGCCTTTACTGGGCAGCTGAGGAAGGGTCAGTGTGCTCCCCAGGGTCTCTGGCTGTGTCTGCGGACACCAAACCACTTCAGCCCCTCCAGGCCCTAACCGGACAGAGCCCCAGGGCTACAGGGCACTTCGTCACCGAGGAGCACCTCAGGAGGGGCTCACAGCACCACTGGGGAGAAAGCACTGAGGACAGGGCCCATGCCAGGCAGGGCCCTCCGCCCCCCAGGTCGGCATGTCCTGGCCCCAGTGCCATCTGTGTGTGCAAAGTGCCACCAGGCCCGCTGGGCCACACCCTGGTGACTCAGGGCTATGGCATGCGCCCTACCCAGCCAGTGGCAGAACAAAGCCACCAACTCAGAGCCTCGGCATCCAGGATGAGTCACACGCAAACACACCCAGCCAGGTACCCACATGCCTCCCAGCTGGCCCCACCCCAAGGGATCTGCAGTGGAGAGCAGAGGCAGCCTCTCCCGCTGATGAGGGAGGGAGGGGGCTTGGGGTCAGGGGGTAGGGTTAGGGGCACGCCTGGGCGCAGCTGACTGACAGACAGGTCTCGGGTCTAGACCAGGACCATCAGCCCACCTCTGGGCCCCCAGACTTCACTCACCCCAGGCAGCAGAGCCACAGGCCTGACCCTGGGATCCCAAGTCTGGCCCTGAAATGTGTGGGAATTGTGACAAGGTGAGACGGCCAGGCCTTCCAACTACCACTCTGGTTAAGGCCAGGTGAGGAGTGGTTTCCCCACCTTAGCCTGGGAGTCAGGAAAGGGGCCAGGGCTCACCCTGATAAGACCCTCCATCTCCCCGACCACCAGTGGCTCAAAGAAGGAACAGAGGTTCCCAGACAAGTGTCCAGAGTGAGGGAAGACGCCCAGGCAGGAGGGCAGGGAGCAGGTGGGTGGCCTTCACGGGCAGGGAGGGGCCCCAAACCCCAGGCCAGCCCAGTGTGGCATGGGGCCCCTGCTTCAGCTAATACCCAGGCCCTAGAGAGTCTGGGGCTCAGCTGCAGAATGCCACGTCCTTGGGCCCCCGCCTGAGCACAGACGGTGGAGGAGGTCCTGCCACCACCTGGAGTCTCCAGCCGAGGCCTTAGCCGAGCGCAGTTCACCAGAAAGGGAGAGGACAGACCGAGCAGGACACCACAGGGCAGACAACCAAATCCCTAAAACCCTCAACCAGCTGCGACCATGCCCGACCCCAACCCAACCCAAACTGTGCGCGACGCTCACCCGGGCTTGCCCCACCCCCATCGCGGACCCATGGCCGGATCTGACACTGCGCTTACCCCAACCCTAAGGCCAAGTGTGAACCGTACCCAACCTTACCCCCAATCAACTTCACTCCAAACCTGGGTGCTTCCCTATGCCCAAAACTTACCCCTTTTGCAAAACTCAGCCCTAAAGCAATCCCATCCCAAACCCCAGCTCTGACCTGCACCCACTCTCAGACTTTTGCCCGAAATTCCAATGTCAGCCCAACTGCTGCCCCAAACCTACAACATTCCTCCAAACTCTGCCTTCCCAGGCCCTCCCTTAATCCCAGTAGCACCCCACGCCCTGTCTCTACTCTCACCACCGACCCTACCCCAAGATCCCCAAACCCCAACCTCCCCACAAGCCCACTTCCACCCCACCCGCCCCCATTAAGCCCACCCTGTGTCCATTTTCTGACAATCAGAGACGTCTGCTGAGCCCTGGAGTGTCAGGTGGGGCATACATCCAGGGTAGTGGGTCAGGTCCCACATGCCCAGGCTGGGAGTCGAGGTAAAAGGGCAGGGGCTGTGGACAGGACGTGCCCCCAGTAAGAACGGCAAGCACTCTGCCAGTACCGTGAGCCCTGCACCCAGTGGCCCCATGTGAGGACTTGTGTGGGGTGGGGAGGGCGTCATTCAGACTCTGGGCCTGCCCTAGCACGCCTGTCCTCCCAGCTGAAGTGGGGGCTCTGCTCAGAGCAGTCCAAGGGCTCACTGTGCCCACCTGGCCCAGAAACCCACCGCAGTACAGCCCCCAGCCCACTCCTCTACCCCAGACCCTGGGGTACCCACACCTCGGGGAAGGGAGTCAAACCCAGGCCCCTGAGACTTGTGCCAGCACCCCTACCCCCTGTCCCTGGTCTATAGGCCCAGTAGGCTGAGTTCGAGGCCCTCCCTCTGCAGTCGGGGGGAGAGGGAGCAGGGATGCCTGGCTGGTATCAGCCGCCACCTCCTGCCCCCAGGCCCAGGCCGCATTCCCAGCAAGCCAGGACCTGCCACCCGGTAAACAAGCGCGCTCAGCACCTCCCAGACTCCAAGGTCGCTGCTGCGGCCAGAGGAGAAGGTCTCTCCCTCAGCTCCAGCCTGAGGCCTTCATGCTGCAGTTCCTGTCACGAGACTCCCCAGGACTCCTCTCAAGCAGGCCCAAGCACCCCGAACCCCTCAGGCCGCCACAGCCTTCTCTCACCCACTCAGCCCTGCACCCCAGAGACCCTGCACCCATGGCGGCAGCATGATCCTGAGTGGGTCCTTTCCTTAGCCTGCCACTCCCTGTCAGAAGACCTGGCCCTGAGTGGGCCAGTCAGGAGCTGCGGCTCCACGCCCCCCACCATAGTGGGCAAGGGAGACCCTGAGAGGTCGTAACGCATCGCACCTCACCTAGGAGGGTTAGGGGGTAAATTGCCTTGCCCCACGTCAGGCCTCAGCCGGTCCAGGGCTCGCTCCAGAAGCCTGGATAAGCGTGCGGGGCCTCTGGAAGCAGTGGAAGCTAGAAGACGCAGGGGACTCAGGGATGGGGAAGGCAGGACCAGGCCCCCCGGGACAGGGCCTCCCCAGACCTCGGCCCTGGAAGCTCTCGCAGTCATCCAACCTGATTCCCTATAACGCAGTCCAAGGGGAGAAGGAGCTTCTCCTCCTCTCCGTCCCTCCGGGCACCAGCCAGGTCTGGACCCAGGCGCCTCTGGCCTGGCGCCCACTCTTTCCCACCCCTGCTGCTCTCACTGGCTCTGACCCTACCCTTCCCGTGCTCAGCAGAGGGACCCAGCCCTCCCTCGCCCGGGGGTCCGGGCTACCCAGAGTCTCCCCACAGCTCCCCTGCTGCCCGTGGAATTCACGCCAGGACTCCCACAGAGTGTCAACCCACCCATCCCAGCAACCAGACCCCTGCTGCTCTCCACCTGCCCCTGCCCGGGCCACGCTGGCCCCTTTCGCTCTCCGGAGAGGCCATGCGGTGTCAGCCTCCTGGCTTTGCTCAGCTGCCCCACAGCCTGGAGAGCCCCCCCTCCACTTCCAGACAGGAAGCAAACCCTATCTGTCCCTCAAGCACCAGCTCAAAGGCAGCCAGGACTCCTCTCAAGCAGGCCCATCTCCTGCCTGCCACGCCAGGGACGGAAAGCTGTGGCCGGATGGTCTGTGCCCTTGGGAAGCAGGAGATCAGGGGTGGCAAAGACCCAGCACAAAGCTGCAGGACAGGGGAGGTGGACGTGCCCTCAGAGACTGAGCACAGTGGTCTGGGCCTGGGCTTCCCGGAAGGGGACTCCTCTTGGAGGAGATGGGGCTGTGATTTCACGGTGGTCTTGTCTGACACCTCCATCCCTCCCCACCCAGCTTCAGGCCACTGGGTGGCAGCTGGGGGCTAGCGCTTCCCACCTGGAGCTCCAGTTGTCACGACAGTTTTGTGACATTGATGTTACTTACTGGGACACTGAGGCTACAACAAGGTAAGTGACTGCCTACGTGGCAGAGTGGGAATTAGATCTCAAAGCCCACCCTCCAAAGAACTAAAGACTTGCCACAAGTGGGTGTGAGTAGGGTCCCCGGGGAAAGGGCCAGGAGGGTGGCAGAGCCGAGGCCAGACTTTCACCTAAATCGTTGAAACCCGACAGCGGGGTCCCCGGGCCTGGGGGAGCAGCCAGTACCCCAGGGCTCCTCCACAGCCTGTAAGCGACTGATGCCCCGCCCCACCCCTCACATTCCTAATGTCAACCATCACCGCTGAACGCACCCACGCTCCTCAAACCCGCCCCCGCTTCCGCCCCCACTGTCCACATGCAGACCAACCAGACCGGCCGCACCAGCCCCGCCGCCACCGAGAGAGGCTCCAGCGTCTCCCCGCCCCCACTCGGAGCCGGCGTGAAAATATTCCGTGGCGCACTAGCGCCTCCAGCTGACCATTGTGGGACAGGCAGGGCACAGGGACCCAATCCAGGCACCAGGCCAGGAGGAGTCCTGCGTGCCCCAGGATCCCTGCCCGCCCACCATTCCTCGACCTCGCTGAGCGCCCAGGGTCAAGTCGGAGAGGGTGAGCAAGGAGCAGAGAAGAGGAAAGGGCGGGCCTGGGGACCGCATTAGCACAAACATGGAGGGGAGAACAGCAGGGCCTGAGGCTGATGGGTGGGTGGAGTGTGGGTTTCTGCCTTGGACTTGGTGATGAATCAGGCCCTGAGTGGAGAAGGGAGAGTCGAATGGACCTCCCAGATTTCTGGCACCGGCTGGATGATGGTCAGAGCTACAGGTGAGAGCAGGTCTGGGACAGTGGCTGAAGGACTTGTCTTGGTCATGTAGGCCTTGAGGGACCTGAGCGCCATCCTGTGGAGACCAGCAGGAGGTGGTCTGGAGAGTCCGTGGACATGGCAGGGAGGCGGGGACATTCATTACAGCGCTGGTCCCCTCTCTGGCTTCTGACCCATCCTTGGGCAAGTCTCTCAATGGGCTTGGTGTGGATTAGCTGCTCCTAGGGTCCCTTCCTGTTCTTGTACTTGTCATTACCTGCCCAGCCTCCCTCTGCCTGGGCCTCAGTCCCCTGCAGAGCCCTCCTAAGAACACACTGAGGACACAGATAGTATTAACTCCGTTTATTGAGCACTTACTAAGTGCTAGGCACTGCGCTAGGTGGCCTCACCAGCCTGGGGGTGAAAACTGGCCACTTTGACATCAGTGCCCAAATCAGAGGGGCTCCTGGGCCCCACCCATGTGGCCCCCAAGGTACTTCCAGGGCCCCCAGGGATGCTGCCTTCCCCACAGACAGGCACATGTAAAGGCACCCTGCCTCAGTGGCCAGTGTCATCCGTGAGAACGCTGCTGTGGAGACCTCTCCATCCCCCACCCGTGGCCCGCTGAGTCTCAGACCTCAGAGCCTTACATGGGTCTGCGGCAGGGTGCTGAGGACGAATAATTGGGGGCGGGAGGCAACGCTTCCCTCTCTAACCATCATGCTCCCCAGGACTCAAGGTCACACTGTTTAGGCCCAGAACCTCAGAGGCCTTCAAAAAAAATGAGGCTCCAGGCTTCCCTGCTGGTGCAGTGGTTAAGAATCCGCCTGCCGATGCAGGGAACAGGGGTTCGATCCCTGGTCCGGGAAGATCCCACGTGCCGCGGAGCAACTAAGCCCGTGAGCCACAACTACTGAGCCTGCGCTCTAGAGCCCGTGTGCCATAACTACTGAGCTGGCGTGCCACAACTACTAAAGCCCGCACGCCTAGAACCCAGGCTCCGCAACAAAAGAAGCCCCCGCAATGAGAAGGCCGTGCACCGCAACCAAGAGTAGCCCCCGCTCGCCGCAACTAGAGAAAAGCCCGCGCTCAGCAACAAAAACCCAACGCGGCCCAAAAAAAAAAACCAGGCTCCTTCATCCCCTGGTGCCAATCCCCTAAACCCCTCTCTCTGAAAGGACCCCACAGCAGCCCTCCAGGCTGGTGGGACTGGCCCTGAGCCTGCTCCATCCACTGTCTCCCTCCCCCCTCTCTTGCCAGACACCTCGTACACAGACTTCCATCCTCTTGCCAGCCCAGACACCAAATACACCCTATACTATCATTACTATGCCCTATACTGTACCATGTCCTCTATGCTATACTATATTCTATATTATTCCTATCATAGTAGGAGGCGGAGACTGAGGGTCAGAGAGGTTAAATTATCCGCCCAGGGTCAGACAGATAGATTGGAACAGAGGCACATCCCACCCCGACCACTCAGGGTAATGCCTGGCATAGTACGAGGCCCTTTGTGAGCTGACTCCTGCCTGCTGGCCTTTGCAGACCTGGCTCCCAGGTGCCTTCTCGGTGAGGCTGAGTGAGGTGCCCCTTCTCCGTGCTGACCCCACATGTAACACTTTTCATTCATTCATTTAATAAACAATTATGGGGCATCCACTACGTTCTAGGTGCTGTGGGGAGTATAAAAACCTGGCCCTGGCCCTCCCTTCTCTCCCCTCTCCCTCACCCCTCCCACCCTTGACGAGGGAGCTTCTCCTGTTGCCCTCAGGCCTCCCCAGCCCTTCCTGTCTCTCTTACAACCTCAGGGAGGTGAGGGCTTCAGCAATACTTAATTTGCATTTCACTTAGAAACGTGACCACCAGGCAGGGCCACCAAGTCCCGCCTTCAACCAGGGTCCCCTCTGCTGCATCCTGTGTAGCAGGTGCCCTCAGCTTTCATATCTCCAGGGCTCAGGAGCTCACCCTCTCACCAGGAAACGCAGCCCATGCTTGGACAGCTTAGCCAGACACCATTCACCTCCCTGTTAGTCCCTGCCTGGACTTCTCTGAAGCCACGTGGAACACAGCGGCTCCCTCCTCCATGAGATGGGGGCAGGGGGGGACAGAAATGGCTTACTAAACACCTGCTCTGTGCCAGGCACTTGGGGTGCAGAGGCAAACAGGATGCTGGGTTCCTTGCCCTTCGGTCACGTGACAAGTCCCTGCAATACAAATTGAAAAGGAAAAGAACAGCGAATTTTATTGAGCACTTACTATGTGCCAGACAATGTTCCAGTGCACTTTATGTGTAGTAAAATCATTTAGTTGTCCCAAAAGCCCTCAAAGCTGGGCTCTCTTAATTACATTAACCTATGCATTGGCCCAAAGTCCTGCAGACACTATGGTGAACCAGAGTTCATGCTCAGAGGAGCAGGCTGTTGGAGTTAGCAACTAACTGCCTGTTTTAAGTGTTGGCCAGAGTTTCGCTTCTCAGTTTAAAGGGTTTCTCTCTTCCATCATCTCCAAAATACAAAATGTCTCTTCTCCCCAAAATGGCCCGCGCAGGTGGGAAGCGCCACAGTCCTCTGGCGCCATCTAGGGGCAGAAACATGCATTGCAGAGGTTTAAGTGCCGCCGAGGTGGGCGCCCCCTCCTGGTAGGGACCCAGAGGGACTAACTGCAAAAAAAAGATCCTATTAGGACGTCAGGCACCTCCCACCTCCCACCACGTGGGTTGAGTACTGTAATGATGACTGCACACCTGCTTCATCTAGTTGCCAATCAGAAGACGGCTCCCTGTAGAACTGTGTCCCTAAAACGTTATTGTTTCTTTGCGGGGGGTGGGGGGTCCCAAGCCCTTTTTATATGAACACAGGTGACTTTAAGAGTTCTGCAATCTGATGCTCTGACAGACAGCTTCATACAGTCCCTGAGCACTGTTAGATTGTCCCTGATTCTGGAGTTAGGTAGACTTGAAACAGAGACCTTACTGGGGGATGCATGTAAGGGGGTATCACTCACAATACTGGCAACATTCTTTTCCTCATTCCTTAGGATGGGGGTGGGTACATGGATGTTCATTTTACTATTTGTTAAACTTTGTCTATAATTTTTTATAGATATGAAATATTTTATTTAAAACGTATTAGTTCTTTTAGACAAACTTCCCAGTGTTTGAAACCAACTCTATTATCGCCCAGTTGTACCCACAATGAACCACAGTGAAACAACCCTGGAGGCAGGCCCCCAGGGAAATTTCAGTTTCTGACCCCCACACCAGCCACCCAGAGAATAAAACCAAGCCCCGAGGCCAGGAAGCTGCATGCAGCTCTACCCTGAGAACTCTGCCCCTTGAGCTACCGAAGCTTAATGTGAAAGAACTACAATGGGTGTTTCACTCATTTGAAAAATAGTTAGTAAGCACTTACTATGAGCTAAACATTGTGTGAGGTGCTGGGAATCCAAAAGTGAGCTAGGCATGGCTCCTTCCAGCAAAGAGGTGACCCTTTCGGAAATGAGTTCTGACCATAAACAACAACAGGACAAGATGGGGAGTGGGAGCTGCCGTTAAGAGGGAAGGAGGAATACAAAATGATCACCTCTACCTTGGAAAATCTGGGAGGGCTGCCAGGAGGAAGAGGCATAGAGCTGGGCCTTTAAGAGCACTAGAGGTTGGCTGCTGGAAGGAAGAGACTCATTCCAGAAGGAGGGAACAGGGTCAGGAAAAGCCCAGAGGGAGAGGATCCAGGGGTAGGTTTAGGGAACAGCAAGAAAAAGATGGATTTTTAGAAAAAGAATCCTGGATTCTCAGGCGGGACAGGTAGTTTGGTTTGCCATAGTGGCAGGCCTGGAGTGGGTCTAGACTTGACTCAGGAGGAGTGGGGAGCCATGGCAGGTGTTTGAGCAGGAGAGTGCCCCATCAGAGTTGCAGCTGTGTGCTAGGTGCTCGGAGCAGGGAGCAACTGAAGCTGACCAGTGAGCTGGCGGCGTAGGCCTGTGCTGGGAGGGGCGAGCAGAGGGAGAAAGGATTGCCCCTTCGGGTCTGTCTCTGTCAGTGAGTCTGTGCAGGGTCAGGAGTCATGTGGCTGACCCTCCCGCCCGCCCACCCACCCCACCAGAGGAGGTGGGAGTTAACCAGCCCAAAGCAGTGTGTGCGCAGCACCCACTGGGCCCTGAGGGGCCACAAGAGATGCAGGACAAGAAGCCCAAGCCCACCCATAGGAGCCAGGGGCAGCTCCCTGGAAAGCTGCCTCTTCGAGGTGGAGCTTTTAGGAGCCCACTGAGCCCTTTCTTGCCACCCAAAAAATCCCCCCCACCCATCTACTCTCTAAGAACTGTTCTCACCACAAGAGATGCATTGCTTAGATCCAAACTTTAGTCCTTGTGGTAGATTGAATGGTGGCCCCCAAAAGATATGCGAATCTGTGAATGTGACCTTATTTGGGAAAAGTGTCTTTGCAGATATAATTAAGGATCTTAAAGTGAGATCATCCTGGATTATCCAGGTGGACTCTAAAGCCGACGACAACTGTCCTGATAAGATACAGAAGAGAAGGGACTTCCGCAGCGGTCCAGTGGTTAAGACTCTGTGCTTCCACCGCAGGGGGCGCAGGTTCGATCCCTGGTCGGGGAACTAAGATCCCACATACTGCGTGGTGCAAAAATAAAAAATAAAATAAAAATTAAACAAAAAAAATGTTTTTTAAAGTTTCGGAAAAGGAGGCATGGATACATAGAGAAGGAGAAGGTGATATGAAGGCAGAAGCAGAGATCGAAGCAATGCAACCAGAAGCCAGCTGTTATTGCTATTATACTGATGCACAGAGAGGTTAAGTGATTTGCCAAGGGTCACACAGCTTCTGAGTGATGGAGCTGAGATCAGTAGCCAGGTTCCTGCCCACACCCTGAACCATTACAGGAGCCTCTCCCATCAGCTAACCGCTCCCTGCTTTGCCTCTCTCACAACACTGCTCTGTTTCCTTCTTTCTGAGGACAGCCTTGTAACCAACGTCTTTCTGCACCAGCTGCTGGGAAAATCGAGTCAACACTAACACCCAAGTACAGCAATGGGACTACCCTCCATAGTCCCACCAGCTTTGTTTTCTTCCCAATTAAGAGGCCCTATTTTTCTATTTTATCATTAATGATAGCCTGCTTCTTTCTAGAGAGAATGCGGAAGGCATTCTTAAAGACGTGTATTAAAGCGTGTATTAAAGACGTAGCAGTAAGACCAACACAGAGAACTAAAACGCTGGGCCCACAGGAAACAGAGATTATACAAGGCTGACCGAGTGGCCACAGATGCTGTGATTAAGCATCCGGGCAGCCAGGGCGGAAGAGGAAAGCTGGTCTGTTACTATCTGCAGGAAGCAGCCTCCTTTCTCAGTGGGAACAGAGTTTTTCCCTTATAATAAACTCAAGTGAAAGTTGCTCACATGGTCCTTGGTATAGGGAACGCTGAGTGACGTGATCCACTGACTACGTCCTGATATACTATTTTTGCAGCAAAAGGAAAGTGTATTTCGTGTGACTCTTGGCCAACGTCAAGGGCACCGCACTGAGCCACACTCAGGGAGGGAGTCATCCAAGAGAGAGACCAGCATGGTCCAAGGACGTTCTGGCCAGAACTCGGAGCCCCAGGCCCGGATGGATGGCTCAGCCCTTCAAAGCCGTGCCCTAAACATCCTCCACGGGCTTCGGTTTGTGAAAAACCGTGTTCCCCGAGAGCAGGGTCTAGTCTTCCCGTGTCCGCAGTGCCGCTCCCGGCTCACTGCCCTCAACAGCTGAGCCGGTTGGAAAGGTGGGCAGAAGGCTGGTTGGGGTCGGCACCACGCCCCCTTGCCTAGTGCGGCCACGCCCCCTTGCCTAGTGCGGCGGACACTTCCTTCGCCCCCCCAGGTCTGCTCTCCCCTTCTGCAGAAGCAGTGGAGCCCTGATTTGTCACTGGGCACATGGGCGCCCTGGTGTTTCCCAGCACCCCGGGCAGCTGGCCGTGGTCGTGCAATAGGACAGCCAACAGGATGTGAGTGGGGGTCATGAGTCCAGCCTCCACTTTGGGGAGACACCCTCTCCCTGTCTCGTCCCCTCCCGCTGGCTGGAAGCCAGAGGTGGGGTTGGCAAGTGAGCGTGGATGGAGCTCGCCTATCAGCGTGTAGAGCAGCAAGACAGAAAAAGCCTGAGACCTGATGCTGTGCAGCTGCTATGCCGGTCCTCGATGTTCCTACCAGGACGGTTCGGGACAGAAAACCAAGTTCCATCTGCTTAAGTCACTGACATTTTGAGTCTCTGATGTATGGAGAATGGATAGCCCAACTAATACCCCAGGGAACCTGGGAACTCAGGTGAAAAGCCACCGTCTTTTGTCCCTGGGTGCTGCGTTCAACCAAGCAGTCTCCCTGAGGCTGGTTCCCAAGGAGAAGGATGGCTGTTCCCACTGAGGCTTTTCACGCATTACCTCATCCTCACAGCAGCCTTGCAAGGGCTTACACGCTGTCCCTGTTTGGCAGATGGGGAAACTGAGGCTCAGAGACATGACCAAACCTGCACAAGGGCTCAGAGGCACTGAGAGGGGGAGCCAGTCTCAAATCCAGGTCTGCCGGCTCCAGAGTCTTTGCTGCCCTGACAGAAATGAGAATTGTTCACCACTGAACCAAATGCAGCCACGCTGTTCTCTGAGCGGGAGAGACCCGTGTCTACAGGAAATGCCTTGGTAAGCCTGCCTGGCGCCTGAGCTCAGATCCCCCAGGTCTGCGTGACCAGTTATGACCGTCGGTCGGCAGGGCTCACCAAGCACCGTGGGGCTTCGCAGCCCTACTGAGGCCTGGTTCCCCCAAAAACCCACTGAGTGAGGGGCGTGGCGGGGACCCCACGGGAGAAGGGCCCTCGTGTGGGCAGTGACCCAGGCTGCAGTCAGCTGCCGCAACGTTTCAACTTAGTAGCATAAATAGCACCCGGTTTATTGTGCTTACAGAGTCCAGGGGTCAGGGCGCTGGGACAGGGTGTGTTGGGGGTGGAGGCTGCGGCCTCAGTGCGGAGGACCCGAGGGGCCGAGGGTGACTCAGATGGACGTCCGGGGCTAGAATCATCCTCACTCCAGCTTCTTTCGTCACGTGTCTGGACCAGACGATTCAAAAGCTGACCTGGGCTGCCACTGTCAGCTGGAGGATCCACGCAGGCCTCTCCACGTGGCTGTTCACAGCATGACAGCTGGGTCCCGAGAGGAAGTGTCCGGAGAGGGTCATCAGGAAAGCAGCGTTCCCAGAGGCCCAGGCCAGCGCTGCCTGGTTTTTATGACCTAACCTTAGATATCATATGGCATTGCGTCCACTGTGCCTGTTGGTGAAGTGGTCCCGAGCCTACCCAGTTTTAGGGAGGGGACATAGATCCCACTTCAACGGCAGGAGTGTCAAAGAACTGGGGGCCATATTTTAAGCTGCCTCGTCCCATAACACCTGAGGGTATCTCTTCAGTCGACTTACCTGTATGATTCCAGAGTGTTCTAATGTCAAAAAATAACTCCCCTTCCCATAGCTGATGCCCAGAATTCCCCTGGAGAGCTTTAGTCTTTGATCTTGAAGTGACTTTATTCTAAAACAAGCCCCCCCCCCGCCCAGCCCCAGCCGCCATGGGGACTGTGCTATAGGCCTGACCCTCCTTATGCCTCAGTGTCGGCAGATGGGCTCACCAGGTCTTTCCAGAGAGCAGCAGTGGCTAAGAGAGGAAGAGGGAGCACCTGGGCCATTGTGTTACGCCAAAAGTCCATCCTTACTGGATGCCCGGGAAGGGGGAGGGAAGGAAAGAAGGGGGAGTCCTAAGGTCCAGGGGTAAACTTGGCAATGTCACCATTTAGCTGGTCCTCTCACAAGCGTCTGCCTCACCTGCCCCACATCCCACTGGCTTCTGAGAAACAGGACTCCTGGCCAACGCTGTCCCTCTGAGGGTCCCTCCCCACTCTTATCCCCCAGTCTGGGGTGGCCCTCTCTCTTTTAGAGCCAAAGATGTTAGGAGCGGATTCAGCACTGTTTTCCATTCAAACCAGCCTCCTCTGAATACTTCCTGTATCAGCAGTGTAGGAAACAAGCCAATCTAGGTTAAGAAAAGGGGGTGGGATTCAGGGGATTAGATGCTCATAAAAGCATGGGTGGAGGCAGGAAGCTGGAGGCTTCCAGTGGAATTGTTGAGTTCAAGGACACACCAACATACCACCAAGTAACCACCCACAGAGCGGGAATTGCTTCAGCAATGGCCCCCACGGCACCTCCACCTTCCAAATCCTGCACAGGTGCATCTCTTTGGCTCTACCTAATGCACTCTAGCTGAAGGGAGTCTGAGAAGGGCGGTTTCTGGCTTTCTGGCCTCCACAGTGCAAAGGGCGCATTGAAAGAAGAGGGAATGGATGCTGAGATCCAGGGCACCGTACCCGGCACAGATGACAAGGAAGGAGTTTGCTGGACCCATGCCCCTCCTCTCAGGCACCTGCAGAAGGTAGGGTCTCTCATCTCCCCAGCACGTGTCCCCTGATTTATTTTTCCTGCTATTGCTGTGTCATCTCTAGAGCCATCAATCGCCCTGTGGGCTTCCTGACCTGATGTAAGCTGACGTCCTCTCTGCTGCAAAGTAGAAGGAGATGGGGTGACACTGGCTCCCTTTGCCACCGTGTCCCTTAAATCTCCCCCAAAGGCACATTTACTCCATAGGCAAATTTCTTTACTGAAACATTTACATAAAAGGGAATTACCTCTTCCGAGAGAAAATGGGTAACTCTCCAACTGACTTGGACTTTCCCTTGTGGCTCACTAAGGAATGTGAGGGCCTTTCCAAGGAAGGGACTTCCCTACACAGTGTACCCCCTCCCACCTCTCCCTCTCCCTCCCTCCCTCCCTCTCCATCTAGCATCTGCCTCTTCCCGCAGGATCCTCCCCCCTGCACCTTCCTTCCTAAAGCCTCAGTTCTAGGTCCTGCAGCCTTAAAGAGTGTCCCCCGCTTCAGTGGGGTGGGGAGAGGAAGCGGTGCCTGGCTGCCTATCCCTACAAGCCCTGGGGGGTGGGGGATGGCTTGGAGGAAGTGGGGTGCAGTCCGGCCTGACATTGACTGGAATCCTCCCATTGGGCTCCTTTTCATGATTCCCATTAGAGGGAGCTAGACACCCACCAGTGCCTTTGCAGGAAGCTCCAGCCTAGAGGGGCACGGGAGCATCTCCCAGGGACCAGAAGTTTAGACAAATGAGATTCAGAGGAAGAGCATTCCCACGTTTTCAAGGTGCCTGTCCTGCTCCAGAGGTCATCGGGTCCCCATTAATCCGTCCGGAATCCTTCATTTCTTCCTGGTCCCCCAAGGCCTAATGGAATCAGAAGAGAAGGGCTCTGGCCTGGATTACCTTCTTTGGTTCAGAGCTTCCCTGGGAAGAAACGAGGGTTCTTTCAACTTCCCTAGCACACTTTCAGGGTGTCTTGGGAGCTTAGACAAGGGGTTTTAAGCTGAGACAGACAGCCCTCCCTCATTCCCACCACTGCATAAGTTAGGGGGTACGGGGGGGTCGGGGGAACATAGTAAGGGGAACATGGGGCGAGGAGAGTTTTGCCGTGGGGCTCCTTGGAAAGTGGCTTCCTTGCCCTCCTAAGAGAGCCTCCCAAACCCATCCTCCCTCTCTCCCAGGACCTGGACGGGAAGCCACAGCCCAGGGAGCTGCTGTGCCCTCTTGGGCCACACGAGGGCGCCAGTCGCAGGTGGATGCTGCACCACATCTGCCTGGAGAGAGACCACTGACTCCCCAGGCCTTGACAGACTGAGCCCGCATCAAACCAGCGCTGAAGTCCATCCTTCCTCTACACTGACCAGTTGGTGGAGCTGAAAAGCTCCCTTCACTGCTTAGCCCAGTGTGAGTGAGGTGTGTCCTTGCAGGTGAAAGCTTCCTGCTAACTCCAGGTGCTTCTCAGGATCGTGTTCCCCAGTCTCTTCTGACCCCACCCCCAATCACCACCCCTACTACTGGGCTAGACGTGGGGAGTGCAGATAGGAAGGAAGCACAGCCGGACTCACAGAGAGACAGACAGACAAACTGTCCCCAGAGTGCTGAGTGCTGCAGTACAGCTGTGCTCTTGTGAGCGTGACCTGGCAGGTGTGGGTTCCTGGGGTGGGCGCTACAGAACCCCAAACAAGAGGTGTGTTTGAGCTGAGTCTGGGGTTATGCAGGTAAACAAGTGGCTCCAGGCTGCAGGACCAAGGGCGCCCAGGCATGAAGGCAGAAAGATGTCGACACAGGCAGGGAGCTACAGGGAGCTGGGGTGGCTGGAGCGGAGGGTGAATGTGGGGACAAGATGGGGGATGCAGCTGGACAGGTGCACCTAGACGGGGTGGAGGCATAAACTAGGTTAAGGAGACTGGACTTTATCCAGAGGGAAATGGACAATCAGGGAAATTATAGGCAGTAACGTGATTACAAGGCAATGCTGGCCAATAGAATTTTCTGCAGCGATAGAAATAGTCTGTATCTGCACTGCCCCATATGGGAGCCACTAGCCACCTGTGGCTTCTAAGACTAAAGAACTGAAGTTGTAAATTCTACTTGATTTTAATTAATTCAATTGTAGCCACAGGTAACTAGTGGCTACAGTCCTGGAAGTGCAGATCCAGAGGAAGGACTGGAAGGAAGATTTGGAGGCAGGGACATCGGTTAGGAGGCTATGGAAATGGTCCAGGTAAGGGCCTGAAGACAGTGGCAAGGACATGGAGAGGAGGGCACAGATGCTAGAAGTGGATGCTAGGAGGACTCCCAGGGTGACCTGGGTGATGGGAGGCTTGCTGTATCATCACTGAGAACAGGGACCCAGGATGAACAGGGTGGAAGAGATGGCAAGGTCAACTTTGGACAAGCAGAAATTGAGATGCCTTGGGACATCCAGGTGTATGGGCATCTAGTAGGTAGCTCTGTATGTGGCTCTGGTGCTCAGGAGAGAATTAAAGCTGGAGACAGAGATCTGTCAGTCACCAGTGGTCACAAACTGGCAACCCATGGGCCAGCGTTGGCCACAGGTGGAAGTTAGGATTGGCTCACACCATTTTTTAATGGATCCTACATTTTAAAATCAGTAGAATTCATATAAAAATCTGGATTTCCATCTCCTCTTGAACAATCAGAAGATCTGACACCATCAGGCCTGAATCCCTCATGCAACAGCCATCTCAGGTCCCTTAGAGGGTCACCCTACGTTTCCCACCTAGCCCTCGTGGGCACTGTATTTGGTCACCCGATAGCATATTTGGTAGCTATGGTAGATGGTTTTGAAAGAAACTCACAACAATCCCCCCATCCCACAGGCCCCTTTACCGTGGCCTTTGCCCCTTCTTTCATTAAGAATCTCTCAATTTCCACTATTTTAAATCCAGCCACACAACCAACATGACAACCACCAGCCGTAACCACAGCAGCCAGAGTTACACTCAGAAATTAAAGTTCAGAACGTATAACATGGTAAAAACATACCCAGGGGCTTCCCTGGTGGCGCAGTGGCTGGCGGCCCGCCTGCCGATGCAGGGGACGTGGGTTCGTGCCCCGGTCCGGGAGGATCCCACATGCCGCGGAGCGGCTGGGCCCGTGAGCCATGGCCGCTGAGCCTGCGCGTCCGGAGCCTGTGCTCCGCAACGGGAGAGGCCACAACAGTGAGAAGCCCGCGTACCACAAAAAAAAAAAAAAAAACCATACCCAGGTAAGCTCAGATTCATCTAACAAAACATCTCTCAACCAATGCAGCCAACTTCCCCACAGAGCCAGCCCATCAGGCCTTCGAGCTTCCGAGCCTTGGCCCCCGGTCCCCACTCCAGCCAACAGCCCAGGCCACCAAGCCTACTCTCTGGGCCAGTTCATTTTAGCCAACAAGGTTGCTGGCAGTAGAGATTGGTCAAAGCAAAGCAAACAGAATAGCTATTCAAGGACTGGGCTTCCTTCGTGACAATCACGCTAAAGGGAAACCAGCCAAGATCTATTGTGTCGCAGGAGCCTCAGAGCGCGGGGAACTCTGGGTAAAATAGTTGCGGCACACTGAAATTCTTGAATCACATTTGCATCCTGTATAAAATTCTTGTACATATTTGGCCATTGCTCCATGCAGAGATTTGTTTCACATAAGTAGTAGTTCCGAAATGTGTTTTTTTTAAAACTCTCTTTGGAAAAAGAAGTGAATTTAAATTTAGTAATGTGGCATTACAGTCCTTGGAAATAAAATTAATTTTATACTGTTGTTCTGACTAAAGGAAATGCACGATCCGAAGAGCCATGATTTATGCTTTTTTTCCAAAGTTCTTCTTCTCTTCCAAAGGGAAGGTTTTCAATGTTTCCCCAAAGGATGTTGGTTGGAATGGTGGTCCCATGGGAGGCTCCTTTAAAAAAAAAAAAAAAAAAAGAGGAGGAGGGGGAAAATCAATTCTTTGGTCAAATCTGCTGGGAAGTGCTCTGTGCTTCTCTTAGAGTCATCATAATATTGGCATAGCAATGCCTCTTACAGGAACTGCAATAAAGAAACAATTTTCACTTTGCCGAACGCAATAATCCCCTAATTTATTAGACCACAAAACCCTATTTTCAAGCAACACCCATTAAAGTCCCTTGAGGCTGGAGGATCATGGAACCCACTTTAAGAAACACCGCCTTAGCCACCGGGGGAGGGGAGGGGGGGCATCAGCCTTGCTTTCTACCCAATGGTTTTGAAATATTCATCATTTCTCCCAAGTGACAAAGGACAAACTATAGTTTCTACTTTTAATTCATTTCTCCAACAATTCCTATAATATTTGCTGTCTGATAAAGACATTTTTAATGAAAAGATACGTTCAAATTTGGGACCACACAGGCAGCACGATGTTCCTATTCACCTGCCACCTGTGCCTTTGAAGGGGGTGCTTCTGCTCCAGCCGTTTCCACAGCCTCTGGACCTCGCTCCCAGGTGCTGGAACACGCTGTTCCAAACTTCAGCCAATCACACAGCCCTGCCCTCTCCACCCAGCTTGCACACAGGAGAAAAAAATGTGCTTTTTTTTTTTTTTGCAAACGCATGAAGAGTGATATCTAAGAACGGACAGTATTGAGAGCATTTGGAGTTACTGGATTTCCTCACAAAACCTCATTGTTGCCAAATCCAAAACGTGAGCATGACGATATCCCGCAGTCTGCCGACTAGCCCCCTTAAGCTTTGCCGTCACTTCTCTAAAGCTTCCGTTCATGCCAGCAGCGTGTCCTATGATCGAACTCCAAAGTGCCTCAGCTGGGTTCTAGCGCATTTCTGCGAGCTAACACATCTTTCACTCGAGAGAACTAAGGGGCTAGAATCCATTTATACTTTCTCCCTCCTCCCCACGCTGTGATCAAAGAAGAACTCTAAATTCAAAATTTTAATTCATTCAAAAATCGATTTCCTCATAGCCTTCTGTGTGCAGTGAATGGGACGGCAAAAATCCCTATCCTATTGGAGCTGACATTTAAGCAGATGGCTCAGGCAGAGAAGTTTCCAGCTAACGTCGTAGCTCTTGTCATGACAGCCAGTCCAAGAAGGAGGTAAATCTACTTTTAGCTGGGTTGTTGGGTTCTTTTGTTTCGGGGGGTTGTTGTTTTTTTCAAATCTTTATTTATGTGGCTGCGCTGGGTCTTAGTTGCGGCACGTGAGATCTTCGTGGGGCATGCGGGATCTTTTTTTAGTTGCAGCATGCGGAATCTTTAGTTGTGGCATGTGCACTTAGTTGCGGCACGCGGGCTCTTAGTTGTGGCATGTGGGCTCTTAGTTGCGACATGTGGGATTTAGTTCCCTGACCAGGGATCGAACCCGGGCCCCCGGCATTGAGAGCGTGGGGTCTTAGCCACTGGACCACCAGAAAGTCTCAGCTGGCTTGTTGTTTTGCAAGGAAGGGATTCAAAGTCAAATAGGAGGGTTCACATGGGCTGTCAACTGTGGGTGAACAGCTGCTGTCATAGTGGTGAGGAGTCAAGGCTGCTGTGGGGAGAGAGACCCTGGCAGAGAAATGCCCTAGGATCTCCCCCCGTCCCCGTGGAGGGAGCAGAGACCCGGGCTATGGACACCTCCATCACAGACCCGTGAAGCCTGGGGGAGCAGACGTGCACAAGGCAAGTGACTGCAAGAGGAACACAGAAGGGACAGTGAGGTGAAACGTTAGGGACCCTCAAGTGGTACCAGGGACCGAGTTAGTTAAGTCAGGTTGCCTACACAGCTTGGAACCCTAACTGGATCCTTTGCTAAAATACATCTTCAGCCTCCAGCAAAGTTCAGTGTGATCTGGGCCAGGGGAGGGCGGCAGCCACGGACAGGGACAGTATTCCAGCAGAAGCTGCGCCACTTTCTGGCCATCGGGGGATTCTTGGAGGAGAAGAGCATCAGGCAACGGAGGCTCCAGGCTGAGAGCTCCGGAGTCCGGCCCCCTAGGCATCCCTCTGTCCCCAGACACCGCTCCCCTTCCTGTGGGGCACGCCCCTTCCCACGCCCCTGCACCATCATCGCTGGGTTGCTCTCTGGTTGAGTGGAGCACATTCTTTGGTGGTTTCCTGAGAAAACGTACGAGAGAGGTGCATGTTCTGGGTCTCCGTGGAAGAGCTGGTCAGCCTCTCACTCATCCCCCCACCCGACCCCCTGACATTGGCTCTCACCATGGCCCTGGTCCCTGGGCCTCCTCGCTGTTTTCTCCTTAACTGTTTGCTCCTTCCTCAGGCTCCCAGCTCTTGCTGTTCTGTTGTCCAGAGGGCTTTTCCCCACTTACCTTTATTGCTCTTTCTCACTCCGGTCTTTACTCAAATGTCACCTTCCCCATGACCCCACTAAATACTTCAACCTTTCCCCTGCACTCTCTGTGCACCCACCATTTTGTTATTCTCCACAGCCCTTCTTACCACTTGTTATGAATTGCAACCCCCAAAAAACAGATGTGTTGAAGTCCTAAGCCCCAGGACCTCACATGTGACCTTATTTGCATTGCAGAGGTAATTGGTCAAATAAAAGTGAGATCACACTGGAATAGGGTGGGCCCCTAATCCAATATGACGGGTGTCTTTATTAGAAGAAAGATATTTGGAGTCAGGTGCACAGGTGTCACGTGGAGAATGCCACATGACAATGAAGACAGAGGTTGGAGTTACGCGGGTACCAGCCAAGAAACACCAAAGGGTACCAGCAAGCCACGTGAGCTCGGAAGAGTTCCCGACAGATCGCAGAGGGAGCATGGCCATGCCGGCACCTTGGTTTTGGACTCCTGGCCTCTATAACTGTGTGGCTTTGTTATGGCAGCTCTGGGAAACCAATATGCCATCTGATATTCTCTGTGTTAAATTACCTGTATTATTTATCATCTGCCCCACCTCACAAGAATGCCAACAGCACAGCGGCAGGGACTTTTATCTGTTTTGTTCGCTGCTGCATCCTCAGGGTCTAGAGCAGTGCCTGGCACAGGTAAGTGGTTTATAACACTAGTGGAATGAATGAATAAATGAAACCTATCATGCCTCTGTACCACTGAAGACTGGGTGCGTGGCTGCCTCTACCTCTCCCTTCCCACCCCTGTGTACCTTCTGTGAAGCATGGGTGACCCTCCATCACACCACCCTTTAATGCAACTCCAGTCACCTGCCATCCACCCTACCTGAGCTACCTGAACCCACCCTTAGACTTTGGTGTCACCTGGAACTGTCCCATCCGGGTCAGCGTCGGGGCTGGACCCAGGGTCTGGCTGGCTTGGGTGCAGATGTCCCCCAGAGCATCTGTTATAATCTGAGAAGTGAGAACAAGTGGGAGTCAAGAAAGAGCCCTGGTGGTCCAGTGGTAAAGAATCCGCCTTCCAACGCAGGGGACGCGGGTTCAATCCCTGGTCGAGGAACTAAGATCCCACATGCCGCGGGGCAACTAAGCCTGTGCGCCACGACTACTGAGCTCGCACGCCTCAACTAGAGAGAGAAAAACCCTCATGTCGCAACTAGAGAGAAGCCCGTGCACCACAACAATAGATTCCCACGTGCCTCATCGAAGATCCCATGTGCCACAACTAAGACCCAGGCAGCCAAATAAATAAATAAATAAATCTTTTAAAAGAAAGAGCCCAGGGCCTGGGGCAGGGGAGCAGCCTCCTTCACCTGCAGGGCTGAGGGCTGAGCTGGAGGAATAGAAGAGGAGCAGAAAGGGAATCAGAGCTGGAGGGGGTCAGGGCTGAACGGTTCAGGACAGAGGCTGTGACGATGTCAGGCGGGCAAGGGCTTTTGCTGTTGGGTGAGGCTGAGACACGTGGGTGGGTGGGTGGGTGTCCCGAGAAGGGACACGAGACGTGTAACTGAACACTCGGATAGAGACTGCCAGGGGCGAGCCCAAGCTGGGGGAATGCCTGACAGGGACCCCCAGGCCTGAACAGGGGAAAGAGGCCAGCTGGGCAACGGGACGAGGAGGGTCAAAGGCCCAGAAGACACGGTGGAGAGCGGGCAAAGGCGACGAGAAGAGGGAGCAGAGACCCAAGAGGGCGGCAGCTTGGGGACCTCATTCTGGACTCCATCCTTGGAGCAGTGAAAACCCATGCTGGCAGGTGGCGATGGGGGCGTCCAATAGGGAATGGCTCGACAGTCTACTCCTTTTTTTTTTTTTTTGCGGCACGCGGGCCTCTCACTGTTGTGGCCTCTCCCGTTGCGGAGCACAGGCTCCGGACGCGCAGGCTCAGCAGCCATGGCTCACGGGCCCAGCCGCTCCGCGGCAAGTGGGATCCTCCCGGACCGGGGCACGAATCCGCGTCCCCTGCATCGGCAGGCGGACTCTCAACCACTGCGCCACCAGGAAGCCCAGTCTACTCCTTTTTAAAAGACCGCTCTGGTGCCCATGGAGAAGGGGTGGACTGAGAAGCACCGACGGACGTGGGGCTGTGGGAGAGGTGAGGCTGGTGGCCAGAGATGGAGCAAAGCTTTCTAAGGGGTACAATGGACCCCACTTGGTGATGGGTGGCTGTGCAGGGGAAGGAGGGGGTGACTCGAGGACAACTGCTGGGGAGGAGGTGGTCCCCTCGCGAGGATGCTGCGCCCGGAACAAAGGGCTTCCTCCCTGACTTCCGCCCTCCCTCTCGCTCATGAAGCTCCCGCCACACCAGCCTCATTTCAGTCCCTCAGACATGCCAATCTCACTCCCACAAGAGGACCTTTTGCCCCGCTGTCCCTCTGGCAGGAACACTGTGCCCCAGCCCTCAGCCTGGCTGGATCCCCGTCTGCCCAGGTCTCGACGCAGATGCCGCCTCCTCGGAGAAGCTTTCCCTGACCACCTCCACCTACAGTCGGCCTGCAGGTCTCCGCCCCATTGCCCTGCTGTGTTACCATCTGCAAATGACCATTTGTTCACACGTCCGTCAAACAACCCCGCCCACCAGCACGTGGGCTCTGTGGCGGGGTCCCTCTGTCTCATTTACCACGTATTCCCCAGTGGCTGCCAGCGGAGCTGCTGAGGAAATCATCGCAGAACGGACCGGTGCGTTAACGCGGCGTTCAGGACCCGGGTTAGGCTGGGGCTGCAGCTTTCAGAGCCATGGCATACAGATGGCGATTTAAGCTCCAGGAGAGCGGGGGGCACCCAGGGCAAGAGGGCAGGGTAAGAGGAAGGCCTCAGACAGTCCTGAGACGCTTGGCATGCAAGCCCTGGGCGAGGAGAGAGGAGGTGCTGGCACGGGACCTTCAGAGAGAGGTGAGACTGGGACGAGGCAAAGCAAGACCTCCCCAAGGGCTTGCGGCTGGGAGCCAGGGAGCCTGGATTCAACTCAGGCAGGCGCTCCAGGGACCTGGGGCCCATTCCCTGAAATCCACATCACCTCGGGGGTTCCCCAAAGTTGGTGTTATCCTTACCCCACTTCACTAATGAGGAAGAGGGTTTCAGTTACCCAGTGAGTGGCGGACCCAGAGTGTGGACCCACTATCGCAATGGAGACCACGGTTTCAGCGTCTCCCCTCCACAGCACCAAGCTTCCCCCCGAGCTATCACGGCAGTCACGGGGACAGCTGTGAAGAGGAGAGGTCGGCAGCAGGTTGAGTAGCCAGGAGAGCCGCTGAGATAAGAACTGAAAAGCAGGTTCAAGCAACCATCCGGGGGTGGATCGTGACCGGTCAGCGCCAGTGTAGACAGGAGCCAGGCTGGAGAGGAGTGAGTGGGAGGTGAGGACGCAGGGACGGCAAGCGGGGGTAACTTTGGAGACGTTTGACTCTAAAGATGAAGCAAGACACAGGGTAGTAACTGGAGGCACCCTGGGTGCACAGGAGGGTTATTTTAAGGTGGAAGAAACCTGAGTGTTTTGAAGTTGGAGCCAGCAGAGAAGGAGTGGTTAAAGGAGCATTAAAAAAACTAAAGCGAAGGGGGTGAGGTGCAGAGCTGGAGAGAGCACCCAGCGTGGCGGAGCATCCTGGTGCCTCCTTTCTGTGAGAAGCAAGAGGTGAGGGCATCTGAGCAGAAAATGGGAGATGAGGGGTAGGGTGGGAGCAGGGGCAGAGTGGAGAGTGGGCGTGGTCCGCAGTAATTCAGCAGAGCTGCCCGAAGCTGCAAAGGGTCCTGTGCGGGTCTGGTGACCATTCTTGGCGCCATCAGTCCACCCAGGGGTGAGGTGGGTGGGGGGGCACTTGGCAGGCATCCAGGGCTGAGGTTGTGCCAGGAGGGCTCCATGCGAGGAGTGAGGTCAGGCAGTGGGCAAATGGGATTGGGGCAACGCACCACGGAGTCGGACCTGGAGGAGAAGGAAGTGGGGGTGGGGAGGCGCTGAGGGATAAGGAGGAAGTAGGGACAAATGAAAATGGTGAAATGCACAGAGCGAAAGAATAAAGGTGTGACATAGAGCACAGCAGCATCTGAAGCAGGGACTTCACAGACGGAGTAGTTTCCAGCCGTGTCAAGGTAAACAGAGGAACCGGGTGTGGGAGATGAGGCTCAGCCCTCCGGGCAGGATGCGGGCCTCACAGGATCACTGCAGCTTGGAAGGGAAGCACAGTAGCCACGGAGTAGGATGAGGTCTTCCGTGTGTGTGCTTTGTGTTGTTTCGTTTTGCCCAGGTGAGCCGTGTGTGTGTGTGTGTGTGTGTGTGTCTGTGTGTGTCTGTGTGTGTGTGTGTTAGAGCATTCACACATACAAAGGAGTAGACTATAGAATGGAAACCCATCCCTCTCCCTGCAACGGCTTTGCCGGCCCAGAGGGACCACGTTCCCCCTTTCTTCTGCATGGGGGCTCCTCCCCCATCACGCAGGCTTAGGGCGGTGGTGGGGAGGGGTAGCTCAGGGAAGCCATGTGGTCCAGAAAGAAGCCTTCCGCCCTCCCTCCCTCCAGAACTGCGGGGGGGCGAGGGGGGGCATGGACACGCCCCAGTTCCAAAATCCTTTGTTTCCCGACTCCCAAAATAGCTGGCTCCCCGGCTTCCCTCCCACCTCTCCGGGCGCCCCTCCTCCACGGCCCACCATGTCCTCTCACCCTGCCCTTAAGGGGTGTCCTGCTTGGCCTGCTCCCTTCTCCCCCCAACCTGGTCCCTTCCCACAGCTCCATCTTCTGCCTCTAGAGTCACCATGGCCTGGAAGCCCCCCTGCTGAGCCCCAGCCCCATCCACTGATTATCCACCTTGGACGCCCCCAGCGTGCTTCCAACCCAACACACCTGAGCTGGACGCATCACCGCCCCTCTGCCTGCGGCGCCCCCATCTGCAGCAGCCATGAGCCAGTCTATGGGCGCCCAGCCTCTGTTCACCCCAGGACTGAAACGGGATTAGATTTGGTAAGGCGACAGCCCGCTCCTCTAGGCCTTGTGGTTTGGGGTGTCTGAGTAGAGCACGTGACCAAGGCTTAGGACATTCCATACTGGCAGCACAGTACCTCCGGGGTAACACACAGTCACAGCTGCTCCCAGGGTTTGGCCTGAGGGACCTGGGACCTAAGGGACCCTAACCCCACCTCTTTCATGATAGATATGAATCTGAGAGGCCATGAAGCCAACATCCCCTCTTCACATGGAGGCTGAGACTAATAACAGGCACACTTACTGCGCCAGGCTCTCTACACATGGGGATCTCATTTCATCCTAACAAAACATGTACTAGTTCGGCCCCACTTTTCCCCACTCCGAAGAGGAGGGATTTGAGCCACGAGGGGTTAAGCACCGTGCCCAGGTCACACAGCTAGAGAATGTGGTACCAGCTTTCAAATCCAGGCACCTGATTCCAAGGCCTTGCTCTGACCACTAGACCACCCTGTCAGAGGCTGACAGACCAACCAAGCCACGGGAGGCATAGAGGCCAGGCCTGCTGTCACTGTCAGACCTGAGTCAGGGCAGACCTGAGGCCAGAACTGCCGCTAGCCTTTGCAGTTATGTGCAGTATAAATTCCCCTCTGCTCAAGCCAAATATCTTTTGGGTTTCCTATAAATTCAGACCAAAAAAGTCGTAACTGATAACACGGCCCCTCAGTGGGTGGCAGGCATCACCACCCGCTCAGTAATTCAGTCCAAGAGCTGGGGCTCCGTCCTCCCTGTTCCCTCTCCTTCATCTCTCACATCCAACTAGTGACCAAAGCCTGAATCCCAAACATCACTTGGATCTGTCCCCTTTTCTTTCCACCCCAGTCCAGGCCACCACTTTTTTTTTAAATAAATTTATTTATTTTATTTATCTATTTTTGGCTGCACTGGGTCTTCGTTGCTGCGCGCAGGCTTTCTCTAGTTGCGGCAAGCAGGGACTACTCTTCATTGTGGTGCGCGGGCTTCTCATTGCAGTGGCTTCTCTTGCTGCAGAGCATGGGCTCTAGGCACGCGGGCTTCAGTGGTTGTAGCACGCGGGCTCAGTAGTTCTGGCGCACGGGCTTAGTTGCTCCGCGGCATGTGGGAATCTCACCAGACCAGGGCTTGAACCTGTGTCCCCTGCACTGGCAGGCGGATTCTTAACCACTGCGCCACCGGGAAAGCCCTTTTGCTGGGTTTTGATCACAGCCTCCTTGCTGTCTCTCTACCTCCAGCCTGTTCCCACCCACAGACTTACCCCCCATTCCCTAAGATCCAGATCTTACCACGTCACTTCCCGGCTTAAAACCCTCCAGAGCCCTCACTGCCCCCAGGGTAAATTCCACTCCCGTCCAGGCTACCACGCCTCTGGTCTCCCGTCCGGTCCCTTTTCACACCCAGCTCTACTTACCTGCTTCTAGGGTACCACCAGCCCCACACGCCACTGCGCGTCTGCCCCGAATGTTCTTCCTCCCCTTCTTCGCTCCGTGAATGCCCATTCAGTACCCCTTCCTCGACAAGCCAAGCCAGTCACTCTCTGCTCTTGGCTCCATCAACACTGGGCACTTCTCATTGTCTGTGTTAGCTTCAGTCTTTTTTTTTTTTTTTTTAACAAACTTAATTTTTATTTTATTTATTTTTGGCTGTGTTGGGTCTTCGTTTCTGTGCGAGGGCTTTCTCTAGTTGCGGCAAGCGGAAGCCACCCTTCATCGCAGTGCGCGGGCCTCTCACTATCGCAGCCTCTCTTGTTGTGGAGCACAGGCTCTGGACGCGCAGGCTCAGTAGTTGTGGATCACGGGCCCAGTTGCTCCGCGGCATGTGGGATCCTCCCGGACCAGGGCTCGAACCCGTGTCCCCTGCATTGGCAGGCAGATTCCAAACCACTGCGCCACCAGGGAAGCCCCTAGCTTCAGTCTTGTAAGCATCACTCTTTACCGGACTGTGAGGTCCTTGAGGGCAGGGCCTCTGCCCCATTCATCTCATCCCCAGCCCCAGAGCCGCCCGGCACAGAGCAGTCACTCAATAAACACTCATGGAAAAGATGAATAAACGAAGTGTTCCCAGGAACAGGTGGGGAGCGGGTGGTTCTATACCTTTTCTCTGGGAATGGCCAGGTTCGGAGGAAAAAATAACAACGTCACATGATGATCACAGCCTTTCATCTACAGACAAGCACACTATATATTTGATCCTCCTGCCATTGTTGCTTCCATGTTATGGATGAAGATACTGAGGTCCATGAAGGTTTACAGTGTAGAATTCATTGCACACGCTCACAAAATCCACTCTTTTTTTGAGGCACAAGCTCTGGCCAGACTATGTTCAGTCGTCAATAGGGCAGCTGAATGAAGACATGTTATTGCCCACACTGGCCACAGGGGGGCAATCGATTGTTGGCGTGAGAGTCACTGCCCCACTCCTACCCACCCTTGGAAAGCTCTGGATCTGGGTGTGGAAAGGGAATAGCCAGCACTGAGGAGGGACCAGGGGAGAGGGGCCATGGCTGGGGTTTGCTATTTCAGGATCTGCCAGAAACAGTCCAAACTGGAGCGGGGCCCGGGGGCTACCGCTAATGCCAAGAGTCAGGAGCTGGAAACATAGACCGTATACCCCAAACTTGCATTACCAGCATATTTAATAACAAGCCACAGGAAGAGATGGGGCAGTGATGGGGCACTGTTGGGGCACCCAAGACCTCCAAATGGGGGACAGTGACCCACAGCCCTCAGCAGGGACAAGTCACTGGCCTGTCAGACCACGGCCACCCTGCATCAGAGATGGGACAGGGCCCAGCAGGCAGGGGGCTGGTCAGCGTCTGCGGGCACTGAGCATCCGGGGGTGTGGCCTCTTCAGTGCCCAGGACACACAGCAGTTGCCCGGGGGCCCATTCATTCCTGGAGCGCTGACCTCCCAGACCCACACCATGAGCAGTTCAGGAGGTTGGATAGAGCAGATCAGAGGCAGCAGCTGAGTGCAAAGATCCCAAGTTGAGGTCTCACGACAATCCAGGTTTCTCCCAGGCTGTCGTCTGCACCGCACACGGATCAAAGGTAGCAGGAGTTCCCCGTACAGCCAGTGTGCTGGAATGGGAGCTCTCTGGGAGACAGACCACACAAGGCTCGGGAATCTGTAACAGACAGCCACCCCTGTCTTTGCTGGGAAGGGAGCCAAGGAATGACAGACCTTTCCAGCTCAGAGTGAGACTCAGGGGCTGGAGGAAGGTTAAGTCAAGATGTCCACCCACCTGTGGCCCCGGCGTTTCCATCAAGGACAGCACAGGCTAATGGAGCTTGCTGGTGACCAGATGCCTGGCCTCACTCCATGGCACTCAGACCTACAGCCATCCCCCACCTCTCCCTCCCAGCCGGAGCCTGAGAAATGCCATGACAGCAGCACCCATTTCCCAGTTTTCTACATTATTTTCCTCCCCACTCAGTCTGACAGCCTTGACCAGGGTCAGAGTTCCACAGCAAACATCTCGGTATCTTTCTCCAGGAACACTGAGGTCTCCAGCACATGCCACGGGCCAGCTACCCAAGCACTGAGCTGAAGGGATAGTGAAGGCAGGAAGTTGGATGAAGAAAGCCTTTGCCTACCCCATCTTCTCTCACCCCACCGGGACACCCCCAGCCGTGTCTGGGTGTGAGCAGACACCGTGATGCTGGGGGCACGGTCCGTCCCTCCATCGAATCTCTCTACGCCTCTAACACCACCCAGACTTGAACCCAAAGGCCAACCCAAGTCATCACCTTGACCTCTGATCCTTCTGCTCTGTCCACTTGGATTTTTTTTCCATAGGTGTATATATTCCAGCTGACCCTCTGAGCTCACCCGCACCCTCAGGTTTGGGCCAGGAAAGCTTAGTCCAGCTGGTTGGGGAGTTGCTGAGGTACCTGGAAGGCCATTCCCAGCAGGAAGAAGGTATCTAGCAAGGCTGCCGGGAAGTAAGGATGGGAAGGAGGACACGGAGCGGGAGGGGGGGAGTTGAGGTTCCAGTCCCGGAAACCATATGACAAATGTGGTGTGAAGGTTCATTCTTTTGGGAAGAGAGGCCATATTCTGCATCAGCATCTCAAAGAGTGGTGAGAAATCAGGGAAAGAGAGGAGAGAGCAAAGAGGGCAACCCAAGGGGTCCTTCTCACTCAGGGATGCCACCCCACCCCCTGAGCTCGGAACCAAGCAGGAGCCCCGGGGTCCAGTTCCGGCTCTGTCATCCACTTGAGCATGTCACTTTCTTCTCTCTGAGCTTCCCCATTTGTAAAGTGAAGGGTTCACAGCAGAACTGGAGACTGTCCCAGATGGGGAAGGAGAAAAGAGCATAGTATGGAGATGGGAGAAAGGATGGAAATGCAGCAAATTCAGCAGAACTTATGGGCAAGGGGGTGGGCGAACCGGGACACAGTAAAGAGAGGGCGTTCCAGCCCCTCCCCCAGAACACAGCAAAGGCAGGTGGGGAATGTCCCCGGGCTGGCCCGCCTCCCTAAGGCCAGGAGCAGTCACAAGCACACACACACACACACATCCCTGGCCAGCCCTCTCTCCAAGGGGGTGGGATCAGCATGCCTGAGGTGAGAAGTCCACAGCTCAGCAAGGCCAGCGTGGCACAGCTGTCCGGGATTAGCACCAAATCCTGGGCTGCTCTGTGCAGGGATCACACGTCCTCAGCCTCACAGCTGCACCCTGCCCACTCCGGCCCCTCACCCCTCATCGGCCCCTCCTCTCCAGCACTCACTCCCTTCTCAGAGGGAAGCTGGGACCCTGCCTCTGCCCTGGCGGGCAGGGGAGGGGCTTTAGAGTGGGAGGGGCAAGAGAGGTCAGAGGCACCCCTGGTGAACAGCTCCACCCACAGAAACCTGGGAATCCCTTGGTACACCACTGAACAGAGGAGACAGACACAGAAGGCTTCCCTCGCCAAACCCTATGGCTCTGCCCAAGGCAGCCTTGGCCTAGAATTACCTTGTCTTTAGGCCACCCAGGCCCTTCCCTCCAGATGGTTCCTGTCCTTGGAGAGGCAGAGGCAGGAGGGCCAGATGGAGCCCCTACAGCTGGGAACCCTCAGTCCCAGCTTCCTGGAGCAGCGTGCTCCTGAGGCCCCCCAGCTGTTAGGAATCTTGTCACCTACCCCCCCACGCACACCCCAAAGCCCCTTGCTCTGGGCCACACACGTCCCCCCACCTGAGCAGGGGCTGGGGGGAGGAGGCCCCAGCACACCTCCCCATCCCCCAGGGTCATCCAGGCTCCTGGCTCTGCCCTAAAACTCGATCCACACTCCCATCCCTGCCCCAAGAGGGAGGCCACAGTGAGGAATCATACCCAAACCTCTCTCCGGGGAAAAGGCTTCCTGAAGGAGAGGACGGGAGGAAGCAGAAGCCGGGGGCCTGGGTTGGCTGAGTTCCTGTGGCCATGGCTCTCCCCAGCCTCCCAGTGGGATGGGCAGTGCTGGGATGACACAAAGTTGGGCCTTAGCACCAGGTGGGGCTGGCGCAAAGCGGGGTGGCGTGGGCGCAGGGAAGAAGGGCTCCCCCGCACACTGTGCCCCCCCCAGACTCCCTCCTCTGTGACCCGCCCTGCTTCTCCCTCTCCCGCAGTTACACAGTGACCTAGAAAAAGGCGTGGGTCGGGGCGCCACTGGGCTGGAGAGACGACCGGGAGAGGGAGGGAAGGGCAGCCTCTCCGCTCAGATCCCGGCACCCCTGGGATAGCCGCCGGCCCACCCCGTGGGCTTCCAGAGCTGGAACGGGAGTCGCTGAAAAGCTGATTCTGTGGCTGAGCGCAGAGAGCCCGGTCAGTACGACGGTTTCCAGCCCCTGCGCCCCCACTCCCAAGGCGCTGCGGCTCTCATCTGGGCGGGCTCTCACCTGTGTGTGCGCGCGCGCGCGCGCGCCAGCATCGCCGGAGGGCTTCCCGCTGAAGCCGTCTGGCGCTGGGGGCCGCTCCCTCGAAGTCGGGCGTGGAGTCCGCGGGCCGCCGGGGGGCCGCGACCCCCGAGCGCAGCCGGACGCGCCTACGAGTCATCCTCGCCTCCACTGGCGCCGCCGGGCTCTCCCTCCCGGGACGCGCGCAGCTCTCGGGCCAGCAGCGCCGTCAGACCCTGGGCGCGAAGCAGTAGGCCGGCGCCCAGGAACAGGAGCCCGCAGAGCACGAGCAGCGACAGCACGCCCAGCACCGCCGCCTGCACGGCGCGCGGCCCCTCGGGGGGCTCCGGCAGCACCCCCGACTGGTTGCAACAGGAGCTCAGCCAGGCGGCCCGGGCTGTGACGTCCGCCTGCGAGCCGTTCATGCTTCACGCCGGCTGCCCAGAGGTGCTGGCGACCGCCAGATGTGCGGGAGCCCGGGGCCGGCGGGTGGGCGGCGG
Organism: Aethalodelphis obliquidens; assembly: GCF_003676395.1. Lineage (NCBI taxonomy): Eukaryota > Metazoa > Chordata > Mammalia > Artiodactyla > Delphinidae > Aethalodelphis > Aethalodelphis obliquidens. The sequence goes on along the minus strand of NW_020837952.1, from coordinate 3,970,000 downwards.
CCGCGTCAGGGAGGGGCCCAAGGGGCGGATCCCAGACGCCGTGCGACCCCACCCCCTGCGTCGGAGCGTTCAGGCCCTTTTTAGACAAAGGGCTCCTCCAGTGTAGCTATGGCCCAGAATCCCAGGGCCGGTGTTACTTCTCGGCTCAAAGGCCCACACAACCACGCACGCACCCAACCGGCCAAACCCAGGAGTCCTGTCCCCAGGGCTCTCCCTCTCCCTTAGCAGAGGTCAGGAGATAGCCCGCCCTCAGAATCCCGAAAGGATCTTCCAGACCACATCCCAGGTGCTGGCTAGGGCGCTGCCCTCGCTGAGCGGGACACAGGACAAACAAGGGCCATCCCCACTCCTGGGCTTTCTGTCCCTGGGCCAAAAAGGTCAATACTGCTAGGTGGCCCAGGTGGCCACTGGGACAGGAGGCAAATAAGCAGCCTCTAGACCCTTAGTGATCATAGCCTTCATCGTGCATCATCCCATTGGGAGCGTCCTGGGGCCGGACAAGCAGGCCAGTGCCTCCTTGGTCCCAGGGGAGGGAGATGGAGGGCAGGAGGACTTTAAGGCCTGCCCCCATTCCTTTGCTCAGGCCCCAGAGGTCAAGGAGAGTTACAGACCAAGGGGAAAGCATAGATCTGAGTCACCAGGGCTCCTGTCCTGACCTTGAGTAAATCAGTCCCCTGCCTCCGGGAAATCACGCCACCAAAAGGGATGGAGATGTTACTGAACTGCCCACTACGGGGGGCTTGCTGCCAACTGGGTGTCCCACAGCCAAGCCAGGGCGGGAGACTGGCGCAGAGCCTGGCTGCAAAAAAGTAGAAAGTCTGGGGAAGCTGGGATGGAGGAAAGACCCTCCTGACCAGGTCTCCTGAGAACTGTAGCAACCCTGAACTCGGTTTAAAACAAAGTCGCTGTCGGCAAACACCTGACTCAGCCAACTCCCCGGAAGGGATGAGCTGATGGCCTCTAGGAGGAAAAGAAGGTCCCCCAGACTGCAGCAGGCCAGGTAGGGTCACACCTCATCAAGGACTTGCTGAGAATTGGCCTTCCCCATCTCCAAACCCCTGAGAACCTCCTGAGTTCTCCAACTCCCCAGTGCCCCAGAGGTCAAGGGTAGGACATCAGAAAACCCCTCATGAAACAGCGCACGGCCAAGAGTGGCTTGGGGTGAGGAAAACGTGCAAACACTTCCTGGCCATCCTGGCGCCTAACTGCTCCAGGACCGTGGACAAGACCCCCAGCCCCTTTCTCCCTTAGCACAGCTGCTTATGCACTGCTCACTTAGTTTGGTTAGAACTGGCACCTATGTAACAAAAAGCATTGTAAAACATGGAAGACTAAATCAATGAAAAGCACACAATGGAGTTCACCAGTTTTGAGCATGCTTGCCTAGAAATGAGTGAGTTACCAATGTCCTAACAACTGGCGAGGGCCAGCCCAAACTGGAAGAAGTGTTACCAGACATCAGTCTTAAGGTGGCCAATCTCTCTCCAGAGACAGAAACACCAAATCAAAGGAGCTCTCTGGTGCAAGTGGGGGCCTGTGTGTGCTCTATGCAGACAGAGGAGATATTCTTTGGGGTCATCTGAAGGAAGACCAGATAATATAAAAGGCAGGGATGTCATAGCTTCCTTAGGAAGGGAGGAGAAATAGCACAGTCATATCCAAAAGCAGTAGATCCTGATCTGTGCCCTCATTCATGGGACTGACCATGGTCACACCTGCTTATGTGAATGTCCAACAAAGTACGAAATCAATCAGCTTTCATCTATCTTTAATCCCATCCGCCCACTCCCCTCATCTTGGAATAATGCTCTCAACACACACGTGTGTCCTGGCAGGTCTGCTATGAAAGTGTTAATGTTTTGGGCTTCCCTGGTGGCGCAGTGGTTGAGAGTCCGCCTGCCGATGCAGGGGACACCGGGTTCGTGCCCCAGTCCGGGAGGATCCCACATGCCGTGGAGCGGCTGGGCCCATGAGCCATGGCCGCTGAGCCTGCGCGTCAGGAGCCTGCGCTCCGCAATGGGAGAGGCCACAGCAGTGAGAGGCCTGCGTACCGCAAAAAAAAAAAAAAAAAAAGTGTTAATGTTTCAGGCCAGAACACCAGCCAAGGTAGAGATGGCTCAACCCAAACTCACATTCTCAACTTTATTCACCAGCCTAGTGATGTCCTCTGTACAGCGTAGGAAAGGGGACCCCCACCAGGGGCACGGAGAGACAGTGTAGGCCGGACCTGACCATCAGTGAAGGTGATAGGATGACCAGAGACTGGCAACCACACACCAGGAAGCCAGGGGTGGCCCTTCCAGATCTCATCAAGGACCTGGAGCGGGTTCCAGAGCCCCAAGGGCTAACAGGGCCTAACAGTACGATCCCCAGAAGCCAAGGTCTGCAAGCCATCAAGGAGCACCCGAGGCCCCAGCGACACCTAGAGGGCCAGGGTGTCTTTGATGAGCCTGCGCATGGTGGTGGTGACGGAGGAGCCCAGGGCGTCGGTGATTTGGAAGGAGATCTTGTAGAGGTAGGGCTGCACGTCCCGCAAGCCTGTGTCAAACACGTTGTCCACCTCCGACTGCGTGGGCATCTTGGGCAGGTACTCGTGCCGGTTCATCACCTCTACAATGTTGGTGATCTTCTCGCAGAGCTTCTCACCCACCTTCTCCCGGCAGATCTGCCGTTCCTGCTCCGTGGCCAGGGCCACCACGTGCACCTTGACCGTCCACACCTCCCAGGGGATGCACTCGTCTGAGAAAGGCCAGCGAGACTTCTTCTTCTGATAGAACTCCAAGGACATCTGGCCCAGCCCATCGCCCCCGGAGTTTCGCAGAGCATCCTGGGGAAGGAGGAGCAAGAGTGAGCAGGCCAAAGCCTCCGAGGGGCTCTCGCCCTGAGCGCCTGCTTCCTATGCCCCAGGGAGCTGCTCTCCTAGCTTCTTCAGTCCCCCGGGAGGGCAGGGAATGAGGCCCAGAGAGTAAAGGATTCGTGTGAAGCGCCACAGCCAACTGCCGGCCTCAAGCTGAACGGTCCAAGCAAAGTCTGTGCGCCCACCCAGCTCCTCCAGCTTTGCTCGGAAGTGAGGTTTTTAAGCACATATTCTGGGCCAGGCTCTTTACACACGCAATCCTTCTCGCTCCTCTCAACAACTCTGTGCGGCAGGTATATAACCTCCATTTGACGGAGGCAGAATGAGGCTCAGAGACACTGGCAAGTTACCTTGCCAAAGTCCCAGGCCAGTGGATGACGGCGCCAGGGTTTGAATCCAGATTGTCTGATTTCAAAATCTTTGCCTTTCAACTTTACAAGAAGGACCTTCCTTCTCCTTCCACAACCCCGCCCCTTTGGCCCCCATCCTTCAGAAGGTTCTCCAAAATCACCTTCTCTCCAACGTCTCCTTCTCCCCAGGCCAATTAAGCACAATCCTACCTCATTCACTCAATGACAACCTAAACTCACAGCCTCTAAAGAAAAGCCCAGTGATCCTTAAAGAGAGAGACAAAAGCCAAGGAACCGAAGGGGGACAGGAGGGGAAGGACAGACCAGACCTGGAGCTTCTCCCTCCTCTCCTCTGAGAAGCCAATGGGGCCACCTGGTCCGATAAATCTGCCTGCCCCCCCGTGGGGTGTGGCAACCCCACACTCCTCCTAATGCAGCCAAGACCCTAAAGCACCTTTCCATCTGAGTCCGGGCCAACCCAGAAGGTAAGGATGCCTCCCTCAAGTCCTTAACTGCCCATCAGGAATAAGTCTCTCCTTCACGAACAAACCAAGCTCGTGTGCCCTCAGCTGACAGTAATAACAGCTGCCGCTTCTGTAACGCTTCCTGGGTGCAGGCTGTGAAGCACTTGACATATTTGACTCATTTAATCCTCACGGTGCATGTACCCCATGAGGTGGGCACAATTTTCATCCTAATTTTACACACAGTGAAATTGAGGCTGGGAGGAGTGGAATCACTTGCCCAGGGTCACACACTTGCTGGGTGGCAGAGCCTGGCTCGAGTCTGTGCTCTAAGAGTCCACTGTGCTCCCCGTGCCGCTCATAGGCATCTGGAGGACAGAGGGCTGAGTACCGCTGCCTCCCTTTGAAGGGGGACTGGGAAACTCTTATGAACTTGCCCTTTCTGGCCTTGGAGGGATGGAGGTGGGGAGCCCACTGTGGCCTGGGAGAGGGTCCACCCCCTGCAAGGATCACACCTCTGTGGAATGGAAGTCAGACAGACAACCCTCCTCCTCTGACCTCAGGGAACACCTTAAGAGAAATTCCCTTGGTTACTTGAAAATTTAAAAATATGCACTCATCGGGGCTTCCCTGGTGGCACAGTGGTTGAGGGTCCGCGGCTGGGCCCGTGAGCCATGGCTGCTGAGCCTGCGTGTCCGGAGCCTGTGCTCCGCAACGGGAGAGGCCACAACAGTGAGAGGCCCGCGCACCGCAAAAAAAAAAAAAAAAAAAAAAAAAAAAAAAAAATGCACTCATTGAAATAGTGAAACACTGCAACACTGAATGAAGACAAAATAAAAATCATGCCTCCATTCCCACCCTGAGGTGACCAACATTAGCAGAATGGCGTGTCCCATCCACCTTTCCCCTCACCCCTACAGGCACACACAGACACGTGCCACGCTGCCCGAGAGACACTCCACTTGGATGCCCACTGCCTGAGCCCAGCATCCCTCCCTCTCAGGGAGTTTCATATAAGAAAGGCCCAAATGTGGAAGCAGAGCAGAGGGGTATCAGGAGAGAGAGCTGCAGGGTCAGAGAAGGTCAAGAGCACAGCGGCAGCGATCACCCAGGGGCCCTGACCGCCAGCGCTCCGAGGGCTTCCTGCTCTGCTTCCTTGTACTTTTACCAGGTCCCCTCACCTCCCCGCCCCCCACCACGCCCTCCTCACCCACAGAAGCTCTGAAAGCTCCTCTTCCTTAGAACCTGAAAGGACCCGACAAGTACCCCCAGGAAGGGCGAGCTGGCCCAGCAGCAGGCCGGGGCGGGGTGGGGATGACACTCAGGGGCCGCCTGCCCCCCACCGCGCCCCACCTTACCCTGAACTCCCCGACGACCTTGCGCAGGGCGCGGTCCAACTCCTCAGACGAGACGCGCACGTAGGTGAAGTCGATGAAGTCGCAGTCAACGTCCTGGGTGCCCACGGTGCCGATGGAGTAGGTGCCCTCCTTCTTGTAGTGGAACTTGCCGGTGCTGCGGTGCAGGAGCACCGTGTGCAGCACGGCCAGCATAGCCTCCTCCACCTGCCGCCCCTCCACCGACACCTCCAGCACCTCCGAGCGACAGTTCATCTTGCAGCCGGTGGCCCACGCTGGGGTCGGGACGAGAGTAAAGACCGGGGAGCTTCGCCCCACCCGGGGACCGCCCTGCAGAAGGAACCATATCAGATGTGGACACCTTCTGCATGATCTGCGCGTCACCTGTTCACCTCCTTCCAGGCCCAGCCCAGCCCCTGACGCCGCAGCCCGTCTCTGCACTGCGCAGCACATGCTGGCAGAGAATCACAGACTCTCGGGATCGGAGAAGAGGAGAGCCTCAAAGTTCCCAGTCCAAACACCCGGCCCAGGCCTGAAGTCCATGACGGTGTGCAGTGCAGGTTACAGCAAATGCTCACTGTGCAACACCTATCAGCCCCTGCCCTTGAGAAGCTGCCAGGATGGAGGAGAGACAGGCAGGTAAACATTACCAGAGTGGTGAGACTACATGGTGGGAATAGAAGAAAAGGAAGATTGGAATCTGATTTCCTGGGATCTTGAATGACCAGATTAAGGCATCTGGACTCTGTCCCGAGGGCAGAAGAGTCACTGCATCACTGTCCAGCACTGAATCTGGGCAGCAGAAAGTGAACTCTGGTTGACAAGCAGAGAATGGCTCGTCGCTATTTTGGGGTCACGGACTGCTCTGAGAAGTCAGTGAAAGCTAAGAAGACTGGACTTGAAAACCTGACTGACATATACACACCAAATCTCACGTTTCCATCCACAGACTGAGGTAAAAACTTGCCAATTTAAGGCAGAAAGGGCTGGGCAAGGAGGCCAGTTAGAGGCCACTACAATAGTGACAGTTACAGAGACAGTGCAATGGGATATGGGAGAGTGAAGTACAGAGTGTGGGGTTTTCACGTCCAAAGGGCCTGGGTCTGAATCCCAGCTCTCCTATATCTTGCTCTGTGACCTTAAGCAAATCATTCAACCTCTGAGTCTATTTTCTCATGTGTAAATTTGGATCGTTATGAGGATGAAATAAAATAACACATGTAAAACACAGCAGAACAGTGGTTAAGAGCAGTGACTCTGGGCTCCCCTGGTGGTGCAGTGGTTGAGAGTCCGCCTGCCGATGCAGGGGACACAGGTTCGTGCCCCAGTCCGGGAAGATCCCACATGCCGCGGAGCGGCTGGGCCCGTGAGCCATGGCCGCTGAGCCTGCGCGTCCGGAGCCTGTGCTCCGCAACGGGAGAGGCCACAACAGTGAGAGGCCCGCGTACCGCAAAAAAAAAAAAAAAAAAAAAAAGAGCAGTGACTCTAAAGCCGGACGGCCTGGGTTGGAACCCCGGCTCTGCCAACTGCTGACTGTGTGATGTGATCATGGACAAGCTGCCTCACCCCTATGTGCCTCAGTTTCCCCAATCCATAAAAAGGGCATATTCACAATAGCTACCCCGAAAGGGTCGTCTCAAGGACAGGATGAGTAAGTATCTGTAACGCACTTAATGCAGTTCCTGACAGGTAGTATTAGCTGCTATAATTATTTCATTGTCATTGATGAGAGATGACACAAGGCTACAGGACAGGACTAGTGGAGAGAGTGGGAATGAAAGAAGAGACTTGAGGGCTTCCCTGGTGGCACAGTGGTTAAGAATCTGCCTGCCAATGCAGGGGACACGGGTTCAAGCCCTGGTCCGGGAAGATTCCACATGCCGCAGAGCAATGAAGCCCATGCGCCACAACTACTGAGCCTGTGCTCTAGAGCCCGCAATATAAAACTACCGAGCCCGTGCGTCACAACTACTGAAGCCCACGTGCCTAGAGCCCATGCTCTGCAACAAGAGAAGCCACTGTAATGAGAAGCCCACGCACCGCAACCAAGTGTAGCCCCTGCTCGCCACAACTAGAGAAAACCCACGTGCAGCAAAGAAGACCCAACATAGCCAAAAATCAAATAAATAAATTTTAAAAATTAAAAAAAAAAAGAACAGACTTGAGAACCAGAACTTCATCAGTAACTGAATATGAGCCCAGCAAGAGAGGGTTCAGCCTACACACCTCCCCTGACAGAGAATTCACTACTTCTCGCAGCAGGCCATTCCGTCTTTTCAAAGCTCTACTCAGTGATTCCCTCTATGGAAGGAATCTCTTAGTGCTTCAAACCACTAAACTTAGTTTTGATATCAAGAGCCACACGCAGAATAAGTCTCACCCTTTTTCCACAAAGGAGCCTTTCAGATATTTAAAGGCAACTCTTCCATCACCCCCTTACCCCTCCCCCCCACCCCATCTACAGGTTAAAGGTCTCCAGTCCCCATAAACATGCCAGCTTGACATCACATCTTATCTCCTCAAGTCTGGCAGCTCTCTTCAAAGTGTATTGGTTTGTCTCTTTGTCCCTGAAGACAGGGCAGCAGGCCATGGACTGCTCAGAATCAAGCTGGCTCTCTGCCTCTCGCTTGGCAATCAGCCCAGGACTACCTGTATTATCAGTTATCTTTTCACAGGTGTTAATCTTGACTGATCTCTCCAACTAGGCAGACGATTCCTTGAGGGCAGGGACTGTATCCTAGTCATCACTGGAATCTCAGTATACCTGATTCCTAGTACAGTGACTGCTCAATTCATCCTGATGCAGGAATTGTTGCTGGGTTGGTTCTCTAGTCTAACTCCATCCAGCAATTTCCCATCTAAAGATTCCCAGCTCTGGTCCAGCTCCCCTTTCTTCCACAAACCCCCTCTTGTATCCCCCGCAGGCCATCCATCTCTTCACTTTTGGCCCAAACCCAGGCTCTTCCCTCATTCTCGGCGCCACTCCACTCCTTCAGGAAGTCATTACTAACCAACCTCAGCCTCCTTCCCAACGCGGCCACCTTTGGTCTGTGATGAGCTTCTCTGCTCCCTCTCCCCCGACCCCGGTGAGCAGGGGACTTCTCCAAGGCAGGGCCTGGGAAGTCTCGTCCCTTCGGTGCCCCCAAGGCCCAGATCTGCAGAGCACAGGTGCAGAGGCTGACTGATGCCTTCTCTGAGTCAGGCCGGAGCCCAGGGTACCCCCATCCTCACCTTATGCAGAGAGACTGGAGCGCGGGTCCCTCAGGCTGGATCTTGCCCTTCCTCCTCCTCAGGCGCAGGTAAGCCCTCCGCAGGTGCGATCTCCGCAGGTACGATCTCCGCAGGTACGCCGCAAACTCCGCGCGCCCGAGGAGCCGCAAGAAATGGGCTGAACGCAAAAACACACAGTTATTCGGCTCCGCATCAAGAAACCCCGGCCGGACGCAGGAAGGACTTCCCGTCCGAGTCGCGTTTCTCCAGCCACCAGTCCCGGCGAACCTCCACGGTCCAGGGCTACGCGGGAGGAGCGGACTCCTCCAGGTCTCGGGAGCGGCGCCCCGCGCCCAGCCTGGCCGGTCCCGGGAGTTCGAGGCGCGCCCGCGCTCGTACAAGAGAAGGGGGCACACGGCTAAAACGGCCCCCCACCTCCCCGAATCCCCGTCCTGGACCTTCGGGCCACGCAACCGCCCTCCCCGCGGGCGGCAGATCACCTCGGCAGGAGGCGGTGCCGGCGCCGGAAGCCCTGACCCTCCTCTGCGAGCCTGGCCGGTCCCACCTGCTCCATCGGCCTCCGGCGGGGGCGCGAGCGGAGCTGGCCGAGCCCTGACACTAGTGCAGCTACCCAGATCGTTCTACCTCCACTCCAGAGGACAAAAAGAATCATACGCTGCTCTATAATTTGAAATCTACCTGTTTCTGGGTTATCTATCAGCTTTTAAGATTTGATGGTAAGAAGTATCGCCCTCATTTGGACGAGTCCATTCACTCCCACCACCGAGGATGTTGTTGTGTTTCGGCTGGAACAACTCACTTCCGCCATAGAGATTAGAGGGAAGGAGGGGCCTGATGGGCTCTGTGCTGCCTCCCTTGGCCGAGAGTAGTCATCGGCGGCGAGCCACCCCTGGAAAGGAGCCCCAAGTCTGGGCTCAGAGGCTTGGAAGGGGCATCGATCCCCCAAGATGAGGGGCATGCTATTTGGAGAGGTGCCCTGGAGATGAGCTCAAGCCAGTGTTCTGAGTGAATGGCAAAACTTTAGCTTGTTCAATGTGCACGATAGACAAGATCCCTGGCCCCACAAAGATGCTGGACAAAGGGGCTTAACCTTACTCCGTTATCTTCACACAGGAGCACTTCTTGGTGCTCTGCCATGACGGATCTGGTGACATTTCTTGTAAAGCTTGTAATTCTGCCATTGCCTCTGTGTGTGCCTCTTGATGTCATTCATCCATTCTTATTTTCTCCTCTATAAATGGGGCCTGGGGAAGGAGAAAGCCGCCTGCTTTAGAGAGCAGCATCCTCTTCTAGAGCCTGGACTTAACCAGAAAGGAATCAGGATAAAATATTGAGAGGGGAGGATCTGTAAGGAGCCAAAGGAGGGGGACCCAGGGACGTTAGAACCAGCCCCAGGGGGCCGGGGGGAGAGGGGCGGGGAGAAACAGAGCCTAGGGACTTCCCTGGCGGTCCAGTGGTTAAGACTCCCCACTTCCACTGCAGGAGGCGCGGGTTCGATCGTTGGTGGGGGAACTAAGACCCTGCGTGTCGTGTGACAAAAAAAGAAAAAAACAGAGCCTAACTTCCAGAGACTGCCAGTGAGTGAGGGGAGTGACTGACCGCTCTCTGTCCCCTGACACACTCATCTCAGGGCCCTTCACTGCCACTGTCCTGAATTCCCCATCATCACCACTACCAGTCACCGAGCTTTGCAAGGTACCACACCAGCACTTCACATGCACTAGTGTGTTGATTTCTCCTACTGCCTTTGAAAGTAAATACAGTTTCCCCCCATGTTACAGATAATGAATCTGAGGCCCGGTGATATGTAGTGATGTGCTGTGACGGCTAATGTTATGTCTCAACTCGACTGTGCCAGAGTGCCCAGACATTTTGTCAAACATTATTCTGAGTGTGTCTGTGAGGGTCTTTCTGCAAGAGATTAACATCTGAATGCAGACTTAGTAAAGCAGATTACCTTCCCTAAGGGGGGTGGGCCCCATCCAATCGGTTGAAGGCCTGAATAGAATAAAAGGTTCTGACCCTCCCTGACGGCTTTCAAGATGGGACATTAGACTTGAAGTGAACTATCTGCTCCTCCGGGGCCCGCGTTTGGAATCGCACCATCGGCTCTCCTGGATCTCCAGCTTGCTGGCTGTAGATCTTGGGACCTGTCAGCTCCCATAATCACATGAGCCAATTCCTCATAGTAAATCTCTTTCTATATATACACATCCTATTGGATCTCTTTCTCTGGAAAACCCTGACTAATACACTTGCCAAAGCTACACAGCTACTCTTTCCTCATTCTGCCAGTCTTTTTACCCACTCTCCTCCCTCCACACCTCACCTTGTCCCTGGAGCCTTTCCTGCCTGAGCCCCCTCACCTATCTTATCTCACATCCAGACACTGGCCAGTTCTTGCCTCCTCGTACCTCCCTGAAACCTTACGGGGCCATTCTCGTTGCAACTCTGACCCTGAGTCCTACACACATCTGGGTGGTCCTGTCAGGGAGCAAGGGTCTCAGCCCAAAAAAAGGAGGCTGTGTGGAGTGAATTCTCCCGTCCTATGCCACTACTCCTGATGACCCAGATGGAATCATTCAATCATGCCACGCCTGTGTGACTGTCCCCATGCCAGGCCGATGTCCTACCAAGGGGAACAAGTCACAATCCTGGCCCTCCAGGAACTCAGAGTCTCACAGAGGAAATGGACCAGAAGTTGCCCCTGGGTGAGAAAACACAACCAATGGTATGAAAAATGGCAGCAGGTTTTGCAGGGGCCAGAAGGGGCCAGGATGGAAGCCACTGCTGTTATCCCAGAAAGAGGCCTGTGGCCCGGAAGAGAAAGTGACACATTCAGAGTGAAGAGGAGTCCCAAGCCCTGCTCTCAGCAAGCTGGGAGGTGACTGGGCACCAGTGGAAAACCAAGACAACTTCAGAGAGCACACAACAGTAACCTGAGGAGATGGACAAGAAGGGGGCTTGGCAATTCCAGGAAGAAGTGGGGCTGCAGGGAACTATGTTGGAGAGGCTTCCTGGAGAAAGAGACAGAAAAGAGCTGGAGAAAGAGGTCTCACTGAGGGCTGAGGGTGGGAACTGAGAGTTCTGAGGCAGGACAGGCCAGGACAGAGGGAGCTGACTTCTCAGCCAGAGTCATGGCCAGCCAGTCAGACAGGCGACTGGCGAAGGCCCTCTGAGGCACGTCTGCAGCAAAGCCTTTGTGGAGGGACCTCGAAGGCCAACCCAAGACCTTGGGAGTAGGCAGCTGGCTTCCCATGGCGAGTGTGGCCTCGGACGGCCCCGCCCCATCCTAGTGCGCCCAGGGGAGAGCTGAGCCCTGAAGCTGGCCCTGCAGGCCACCCCCAACCGCTCCAGAGCTGACCCCAGTGCGTCACAGGGAGTGACTCAAGCCTCTGCAGCAACAATGAGTGGGACTGACGTCAGGCTGGGGGCCCCTGACAGTGGCCGGCTTGGCGGTGTAGCCAGCACCCTGCCCGCTGACCCTCTGATCCGAGCCAAGCCACAGGGGCCATGAGGACCAGCTGTCCCCTCTGACATCTGCCCCCTGGGATCCTGCGCAGGGGTTGCTCCACCTCCCACCCTTTCTGGATGTCACTCCCAGCCCCACCTCTTCCCAGGCAGAGGAAACGGCTGGGCGGATGAGAGAGTGGCAGAGAGCATGAGGAAGAGGTGGCGCCCAGCCCAGTCTCATCAGGCAGCCTCTAGACCTGGGCTGGGTGGGAGGGGGCGCATCTGCTGCCCTTTCCCCTGGGACACATGGGGCTCTGTCCTTCTGTGACGGGGAAGGGTGTTGTGTCTCTTTCTCTGAGAAGATCTACGTAGTTGTCTCTCTGACCAAGCTGGGGTGGTGCTTTATTTCTGTGTCCTGCCGGGATAAGGGGTCAATCTCGCCTTCCTGCGAGGTCTGTGCCTCTGTTCCTTTGGGAGGTGTGTGCATATCTGTTGTTCTTTGGGGCAGAGGATTCTGTGAGGCTATCCTTGCAAAAGAAGAAGGATAGCTGTTTACCCACCCTTGGTAAGGGAGTCTCTCCACCTACTCCTGGGGGGGCTGCTTTTCTGTCCCAGGTTTCCTATCGGGTGGGGTCACCTCTGTAGCTATCCTCATGGTACCCCAGTTACCTGGGATGGGGTCCAGGTCTGCTGCTTGGGCTACCCCAAGGCTGGGCGCCCCGGGTGGCGGCCCTTTCCCTCTGATGTTCCTTGACTAGGGCAGCGGCGGTCAGCACCCTGCCTGCTCGGCTCGCAGCTGGGCACTGCTCCCTGCTAACGCAGCACGTACCAAGACAGGCCCCCCCTGCACCCCCCTCCCCAGCCAGCTGCCACCCCAGGCCCTCACAGCCCAGCTGGCATGATTTATGGTCCTGAGCCAGCACCTGGGTGAGACCTTGAGGAGACCTCAAATGGCCCCCCCGGCCTGGCAGGGTCAGGGCCCAGCAGGAGGCAAAGGGGAACCAGGGTGGTGGGCAGGATGGCTGGAGCATGGTCCTAGGGGTGGGGGACGGGAGGCAGACGCCAAGGCCAGAGCCTCCAGGGCCCCAGAGCCTTCAGAGTCCAGCTGGGGACCCTGGAATGTGCCTCCCGCCCTCAGAATGTCCCTGGCTGTGTGGGGAAGGGGATATTGAGGGGGTGGAGGGGGGTTTCCTCAGCCTTGCACTCCTTCCTGCCCTTCCCACAGGGGGCTGGACGTTTCCAAGTCCCACTAGGCAGCCTAGGCCTTACCCAATCAGCCCCCAGCCCGGGGGCCAGGGCAGGGCTGGCAGCGGGCTGAGCCTGCAGCAGAGAGAAGCAGCGGTCTGGGGCTCCAGGGAGAGCAGAGCAGCCGCCCGCTGAGCTGTGGGGCTGCAAGGCCAGGTCCGGACGGGGAGGCAAGGCAGACGGGCGGAGGCGCACCCCTTCAGCCTCACGTTCTGAGAAGGCCCAGCAGCCCTGGGGTCACGGCTAAAGTCAGGGGCTCGGTGGGGCTGGGGCTCGTCCAGATTTAAGCTAAAACACGCTGGGAATCCTCAGACCCAACTCTCACGTGAGGGGGACGCAGCACTGCCCTCAACCAGAACAGGCCCAACACAGCTGCCTCACGGCTACGGAAGGACATCACTCGACCTGCGGACTGTCCAGCCACCACCCAGCAGCCCCCCACCTCTGACAGGCTCTCACAGGCTTCCGTCTGCAGCCACAGAGCCGGCTACCACCCAGCCCGGCGCGTGGACACTCAGAGCAACCGTGCGGTATCGTACAGCTCAAGTACCGGCTGGTTGCCTGTGACCTTCAGAAGCTTCTCTACTTCCTTGAGGCCGACCCTCACCACCTAGCTCCGTAACCACGTCCGGATGTAGCAGTTTCCCCTATCCCAGGCCCCCGTGAAGGGCCATCGGCCCCTGCTCAGAGCCTAGACCTCAGAGCTATGGCCCCAGTCACCGAGCCGCCCCCAGACTGGGGAGGGGGCCAGGGCCTCTGGGCACAGGGCCCTGCGTGGGTGGGGTGCTGGGAGACAGGGAGGTAGGCTTCCTGGGTCTCCTGTGAGGACAAACAGTGGGATTTGAGGCCTTGGAAAATCCCGCCTGGGATTCCAGGCCCTGCCGGCGTCACTGCCTTTTGACTATTGTCCCCGACGGAAACGGCCCAGCCCCCGGGCCGCAGGGACAGAGCGGCCATTGTGAGGCCCCACCAGGCTCAATGCCCCCTTGTTCGCCCTCCTGGCCCCTAGCAAGACTCAGAGGCCAGTTCTTCCAGTTGCTGGTTGGAAAGAAAAGGCCTGCCTGCAGGCTCCAGCCCTTGGGCGGGGCAGGGTGGGGCAGGGCTGGAGAAATCAGCCCCCCACCCCGTACCCCAATTGCCAGAGTCCCAGAAAAGAGCCACCATCCATGGGGCTTCTTTCATTTACAAGGACAGGGAGACCTAGTGGTTAAGTAGTTAGACCCATGCAGCTCAGCCACTTAGAAGTCAAGTGACCTTGGGAAAGTCATTTCCTTTCCTCTGAAATGAATTCTCCTCTTTGGTAAAAACAATAGCTATTACTGATTGGGTGCCTGCTACAAGGCAGGCACTGTTGGAAACACTTTGTATACATTCATTCATGTAATCACTATTAGCAAATTTGTGAAATAGGTACAACTAATTTCCCCATTTATAGATGAAAACACTGAGGCACAGAAAGGTAAAGTGACTTGCCCAAAATTGCACAGCTAGGAAGAGCTGGAGCCAAGATTTAAAGCCGGGTAGTCTGGTTCCGGAGTCCTCGCTCTTTACCCCTCTGCTGTGTTGCACGCTTTCCTTACAGTGTGGTACCGAGGGCTAGAAGTAACAAACATCATATGAAAGGAACTTGGCGGATGATAAATCCTAATATGTGGTAGCTGCTGTCATCACTATGGGGCCTAGATGTCTATAGGGACCAAGATTCTCCACTGCCCCGGCCCATTCCCGGCCCCTGGCCCCTCCTCAAACACCTTTTGCTTTCCCCAGGGGCCTGCCCTGTGCTCCACATCTATCTTTGCCAAAGAGTGATTCAGAGGGAGAGGGACTCAGTCCAGCCACAGCTGGTGGGGCACTTCCCAGCAAGCTCTGCTCCTAACCAGAGTACTGCCACCAGACTCACCTCCGCGTGGAACAGATAGGAAACCAGGGCTCAGTGAGGAAGAGGGGCTTCTCAGAGAGCAGCGTGGAGCTGGGGTAGGGCTGAGAACAGAAGCAGATCTCCCAACCACCCCACCCCTAGCCCCGCCTTGCCAGGTGCTGGTGCTGTGACACAGGCTCACTCACGAGCTCTGGCGGGGGTGCCAGGGATGCACGCTTGGCAGTCTGCACACTGCTGGCCATGGCAGTCATCATGCACAGGGCCCAGGACTCCCCAGCCCACCCCACATGGACCCTTCAGAACAGAACCTGAGCGAGGGCAGGTGGCTGGGGACTCCTTGGGGAACCTGCAGACTGAGGCTGGAGCACCAGGGAAGGCCCTTGATTCGGTCCTACTGCAGAGCAGAGCCCTATTTTGTTTGACTTCCAACCAGCAGGGGCTGCCCTCATCCAGCCAGTTCCTAGGGGCTGTGGAGGTAGAGGTTCAGTGGTCCTGGGCCAAGGGCCCTGCTGGGTCATGAGGCTGGAAGGGCACTGAGAGCAGGGAAAGGGGCCGGACCCCGCGTGGCTACCTTGGGCCTCGGGTTAGGGTCAGGCTACGTTCATGTTTCTCGAAAGAGTGGCCTCCAGGCCTCCAGCCTCACAAACACCTGGGTGCTGGGCAAAAGTAGAGCTCCATGAGCCCCACCCCATCAAATCTGAGTCTTTGGGGTAGAGCCTAGGAATTTGTTTTTGTTTTTTTTTAAAGAATCAATTTTATTTACTTTTGGTTGCATTGGGTCTTTGTTGCTGCATGCAGGCTTTCTCTAGTTGCGGCAAGTGGGGGCTACTCTTCGTTGCAGTGCACGGGCTTCTCATTGCGGTGGCTTCTCTTGTTGCGGAGCACAGGCTCTAGGCACGCGGGCTTCAGTAGTTGTGGCACGCGGGCTCAGTAGTTGTGGCACGCAGGCTCAGTAGTTGTGGCACACGGGCTTAGTTGCTCCGCTGCATGTGGGATCTTCCCCAACTAGGGATCAAACCCGTGTCCCCTGAGTTGGCAGGCGGATTCTTAACCACTGCGCCACCAGGGAAGTCCCTAGGAATTTACATTTTAAGCCAGCTAAGCATCTGATGGGCTTGGGGGATGGAGAACCTACGTGGGGGTATTTGGGCACAGGTAGGGACCTCAGAACAGTTTCCTTGCCAAGAGGGTGCTAGACGCGTGGGGAGAAATATTGAAAATGGCGATGGGAAGAAAACTTATACTGAGTAACGATAGCTGCTATCACCATCCTGAGCTGCCTTGTACCCAGCCCTATGGTGAGCACCACACCCACCCCCTCGCAATCCCAGCAGCCAGGTGAGGTGGGGAATGCCCTCCTCCCTGTTACAGATGTGGAAGCCGAATCAGAGGCCATCACCCCAGGTTAGGAACTTACAGCCAAAGCCGGTGCTCTTATCCCTGGATGAATCAGCCTCCAGGCGCAGGCCCCATCCACAAGCCAGGCCTGCTTCCCAGAAGCTTTCTCCGTGTCGGAAACTAGTCTCAGTGCTTTGCATAACAACCCCATGAAGCAGCTGCGATTATTTCCACCTTTTACAAATGAGTGAACTGAGGCCAGTAAGCTCAGCTTGGTAACATCCAAGATTTATGGGTGCCACCCCTGCCTCTCATGCCATTTGGGGGATGGGTGGTATGGGGGGAGGGTGTCAGAGAGAGACAGGATCCTAGCTTCAGCTACACGTCTATTTTTTATTCAATATATTAAATATATTAATCAGAAAAGACACGTACTATAAATCCAGGAAAATACACAAATATAAATGTCAGAATCTGTCACTTGTCTGCCTCCTAGAGTGAGTCTATGTACACATGGAAGGAGGGCGGGAAGAGAGCAAGTAGGAGGAGGCTGGTGGGGGCCCGTCCCTCCCTCCCAAACCCCACTCCCACCTCAACCTCTTCCTTCCTGTATTTACAGCAGCATTTGGCTTATTTACAGCATGGCGGTATGTGTGTTAAAAACGGTTTTATCTTACAAAAACATAAAGACCAGGGCTGGGCTGGGGGTTAAGACAAATAGTAAGGGTCACCCCTGTGAACGCATCCCCCTCCCCCAGGGCATGAACTCCCTGCCGACCTCCCAGAGCAGGTGGCGGGGAGGGGCGGCCAGTCTGCAGCTCAGGCCCAGGCTGAGGGGTGGTGCTCCAGGGGTCCGTGGGCCGTGGGCTAAAGGCACGTGGGGTGGCGTGTGAGCGTGCACACGGAGTGCACGCGTGTTCCCGGGCTGGGGTCAGAAGGGCAGCGTGTCCATAAAGATCTTCTCGACGATGGGTGGAGGGGGCACCAAGTCCTCCAGCTTGAGGTAGAAGATGCGCTGCAGGCCCTGGGTGCACAGGGTCCGCAGCTCGGGCAGCTTGCCCAGCAGGCGCGACAGGCAGCTGGTGGGCTGAGGCTCGCCTGCCTCGGCCGAGACGTGCTCCTTCAGGCAGCTGGCGATGCGGTTCTGCAGCTCCTCTACCCTGCAAGGCTCCTGCAGCCCGTGCCGGTCTGTGGGGAAGGTGCAGGATTAGCTGCACAGCTGAGGAGCAGACGCCCCTCTCCCCGGCCTCTCCCAGGTCTCTGGAACGGCCGCCAGTGACCAGGCCCCACAGCCCTCTGCACTGTGCAAAGGCACAGGAGCCTGCTTCTGAGCCCCAGCAGAAGCCTAGCAAGGCAGCAACGTTCATTATCCTCATCTTCCAAGTGACACAGTGAGGCCCAGAGAGGTTAAATGACTTGCCTAAGGTCGCAAAAAGGAAATAAAACCCTATGCAGGTTTTCTGACGAGGCCAGTGTTGCTTTTGGTTTCTGGTTTTTTTCCCCCCAGACTGTTTGTGAGAAACCCTGGGTTTGAGCAGCAGGGTTTCAGAGGCCACCTCCAGGGAAAGCAGGCCTCAAAACCCACCACACTCTCTCTGCAGCCCAGAGTGCCTCAGATTCTGTCCTACAGTTTTTTGCCCTATGTAGCTTTGTGAAATTTCAGTTAAAAAAATTAAGTGAAAAAGAGATGGGGCAGATTCTGGTGCTTTAAAAAATAAAGAGACCCGAAAACCTCCGCATTTAATGCCAAAAACTCCATCCTGCGTAATTATATTTACATAAAGTACACAACGAGCACAGCTAATCTGTGCTATTAGCAGTCGGGGTGGCAGCCACCTTTTGGGGAACTGATGACAGGAAGGGGGCACAGGAGGGGTTCTGGTGTCCTGGTCATGTCTGTTTCTTTTTTTTTTTTTTTTTGCGGTAGGTGGGCCTTTCACTGCTGTGGCCTCTCCCGTTGCGGAGCACAGGCTCCGGACGCACAGGCTCAGCGGCCATGGCTCACGGGCCCAGCCGCTGCGCGGCATGTGGGATCCTCCCGGACCGGGGCACGAACCCGTGTCCCCTGCATCGGCAGGCGGACTCTCAACCACTGCGCCACCAGGGAAGCTCATGTCTGTTTCTTGATCTAGGTGCTGTTTATGTGCACATGCTCCGTTTGTAAAAACTTCCTGTGTGCAACACGATTAAGATTTTAAAAACAAACCCAAACTTTAGGCCACACATGACACCTACACGATCAGGATCTGTGGTCCTCTGGGATAACTCACAGGCTGGCTTGGTTTGCAGTCAGCCACAGCTGGGCCTGAAGCCTGGCTCTGCCACCTGCCAGCTGTGTTGCCCTGAGCCATGCTTACCCCTCTCTGCATCTAATCACCCTCGCTCCACAAGGTGGGGGCCCAGGAAGCGCCAGGTGCCCGCCCATCCAGGGCCAGGCCCTCAGGCCCTCCCCATCTCCCCAGGTCTGTGGAACTAGCCACCCACCTGTGATAAGGACGAGCGCAGAGAGGCAGGCAAAAGCAGGGACGTCGACGACCAAGCTGTGCAGGGAGCGAGAGAAGGCCAGGATGCTGTCGATCCAGTCCCCGAAGCCGCGGGCACACTGCAGCCGGTGCAGCACCAGGCCCGAGCAGAAGATGAGCTTCCCCTCAGCCGGCTTAGACCTGGTGGGCAGGGATGCAGACACGAGTCAGAGGGGCTGGAGGGCAGGGCGGCAGGGTGAGGGGTGAGCAGACAGCCGGAAGCTCACCGGTAGGCCAGGCGGAGGATGAAGAGCTCCAGGAAGGCCGACTCCAGCAGCAGGTCCTGGTCCCCGGGGGAAAGCTCGGCAAAGCCGGGGATCTTCTCAGCCCACTTGCGGATAACCTCCAGGGAACCCGAAAGCAGGTCGTAGAACTGCTGCACGTCCCCGGCATCCTCCTTCCCGAAGTGGGGCAGCACCAGCTCCTGGAACTAGGAAGCGGCCTGGCCGGGTCAGACCCCAGGGAAAGCCCCGCACCAAGGCCGCCACGTACAGCCATGACACGCCCTCCCTCGGATGTCAGATCCCGGGGGTGAGAGTGGAGCTGAGATTCCGCCCACACTTGCTTGCCAACTCTCACATATTAACCCAGGGCCACAGCTGCTGGAAGGAGCACGTTTTTCTAATTGACCCCTGCCCTAAGGGGTACATTTTCCCATCTGGTCAGCCTGGAGGGGCCTCCTCTCTTTTCAATTTGTGGAACTGGGGCTTTTCTAATGTGCAGGAAAGCGCTGAACGTGGGGTAGGCGGGGCCTCACCTTGGAGTAGTCCAGTTTGGAAGTGCTGGGCCCCGAGTCCAGGTGTGCCCGGACCAGGGAGGTGAGGAGATTCGCAGGGGAGGCATCCGGGGGTTGCTTGGGCTTTGAAGGGAGCCGCCCCCGCCGCCCCTTCAGGCTGTCTGTCCGGACAACTGCAGAGAAATGGGCAAGGGTGAGCAAGGGAGGAAGGGAGCCAGGGAAGGGCCTCTCAGCCCAAGCTGTGCCCAGCAGTGCCAGGCAGCAACCCCAAGTGCAAGGACCTAGAGCCCCCGAGACCCAGGGGACTCTGCAGGGACCTCCCCCACCACAAGGCAGGCAGGTGGACCAGAGGTCGGGGAGGAAGTAGGGCCCAGGCATGCCCTGCCCTGCGGCCCACCAGAACAAATGTCTGGGGGACTCTGCCGGCCCCACCCCACTCAGGCCCGCCGCTGTCCCACTGGGCCTGTGCCAGCCACCCACCTTCCTTCACCATGCCCACAGCCAGGCACTTCTGGAAGCGACAGAACTGGCAGCGGTTTCGCCGTCTCTTGTCCACAGGGCAGTCCTTGTTAGCCAGGCAGATGTACTTGGCATTTTTCTGCACTGTGCGCTGGCGGGGGGGGGCAACACGGAACACGCTGTCAGAGCGTGGGGATGGGGGGAGCCCAGGGGAGGGAAGCGACCAGATCCTACTGCCATCGCAGACAAAAGCGCTCTCTGTTCACAGCTATTTTTCTAACATTTGGGTGGCAGGGGAGGGAGAGATGGATGGGTGGGGGAAGGAAGAGAAAAGTCTTGGGGACACTGGGGGAGGGTTCGGCCTCACCCTCAGGACACAAGATTAGGGGCTCGGGGCTCCCCAGCAGCTGGTACTTCTTAACATGCCTGCGTCCGCCTGCCCCTTCCCTGGGGCAGACACGAGAGGGCTGAGGAGGGGCTGGGGGTGGGGACGGGAAGCGAAGCAGGCACCCAGCACTGGGACAAACACACAGCCTGTTCCCAAGTCCACCCCCAGCCCTCAAGCACCAAGCCCTCTTCTCAGATCCTTTCATCTCGCGCCAGGAACACGAGTGCCTGGGGCCCCCCTTCCCACCAGGACCTTGAGTGGGGGGAGGCCAGGCAGAGGAAAGCTAGAGGCTGGCCACTGAACTTCCCCTCGTGGGTACCCCTGCAGCCCGCACCCTCTGCCCAGCTCTCACCCCTCCCTCCATAACTCTACAGCCCCAGTCCCAGCATGAAAAGGTCCCCGCTCCCTGCTCCCAGGACAGTAGCCCACCTGGCAGGCCTGCCCTCTGCTTAAAGAGCAGAACTTGTTGGGAGGAGAACCCAAGGGAAGTCACCACAGACCCTGCTGGGGTGAGAGAGCAGCCTGTCCCACCTGTCATAAAAAGCTACCCCCCGGGCAGCCCAGTACCTTGAAGAAGCCCTTGCAGCCCTCGCAGGTGCGGACACCGTAATGCTGGCAAGAGGCGTTGTCCCCACACACGGCACAGCGGCCCTCGCTTGCACCCGGAGCCCCACTCCGGGCTTTGGCTGGGGTCACGGGCGCATCCACCATCCCCAAGCCATCGAGGTGTGAAGACGCGGGCACCAGGCCTGGGAACACTGTCGGCATGGAATAGCTCTCTCCCTCCCCCAGCTGGTGGGCAGCCTGCGAGGGGAACAGCCTCAGGGGGCTCTGGGCCAGGCTGGGACTGGGGCCGGGGGGAGGGCTGAAGGAAAAGAAGGTCAGCGGCTGGGGGTGCCCAGAAGCCTTGGGCAGCTGCTCTGTCCATGCCCGCATGCCTTCGTAAGTCTGGCTGGGCGAGAAGGGGCCGAAGGAGCCGTCCCAGGGAGAGAGCTGTGGCGGCTGGAAGCTGGGCGTGGACGGTGACGGGGCTGAGCAGGGGCTGCCGTAGTAGTCGGAGCCGCTGGAGGACAGGGTCTCGTCGAGAGGGCCGCTCAGGGTGCCGGGGTAGCAGCCGAACACCTGGAAGTCCTCGAACTTGAATGAAGCGGAGGCAGGGGAGGTGGCTGACGATGAAGACGTGGAGGAGGCCGAGGAGGAGGCCGAGGAGCACGGCTGGGCTGTTCCCGGCAGCTGGTACAGGAAGGTGTCAAACTCCCCCGTGTAGCCGTCCATGAAGGTGCTGAAGCTGGGCAAGGCCGTGGGGACAGCGGGGGCCGCCTCAGGGCTGGCCAGGTCCATGGTGGGCTTGCTGAGCTCAGGGGTCAGGGGGTCACCGGGTCCCGGGCTTGATGCTGGTGTCCCATACTGGGCTTGGATGCAGGGCATCTCTGGAGAAGGAAGAGACCAAAGGGTGGGGAGGTGGGGAGTCAGTGAGAGAAGCCTGAGGCCTGACCTCTAAGTATAGGCCCCTGAGTTGCCAGGTGGCAGGAGTCCCAGCCAGACAGGGGACACGAGGCGTTAGGGCCACAGCCCACCACAGAACCCAGGAATCCTGGCCCCCAGCCAGAGCACCGTCTCAACCTCCATGTCACAAAGCCCCTGGGCAATGGCCCAGCAAGAGTGGGCTCAAGTCGGAAGGCCAGCCACACCCCAGGCAGCCTGGGAACCCTAGGGAAGGCATCTAGCCAGCATTTCTCTGCTGGAACAGGGGAAAGCTGTGTTCCTCCAGCCCCCTGCCCCTCCCTTACTGGGTAAGGCATGGGTGGGGGCTGGGAGAAGGGTGGGTGGGAGAGGCAGCCAGGCAAGGCCTGAGCCCAGTCCCGGGAGCAGATATGTCGTTCCTCCAACCTGCACTTCTGGGAATATTCCCAGGCATGGCCCAGCCTCTCCCAAACCCCCTCTCCTCCTCCCCACACAGTGCCAGTGCCTGGGCTGAAGGACATCCTGCAGATGGAAAAGGAGCTGGGAGTAAAGGCCCAGCTGCCTACGAAAGCAGCCTAAGCAGCAGTGAGCCTGTGCCCCTCCACCCCTACCCCCACCCGTCCCCACCCTACGTACTGAGCAAAGGCTGCAGATCCCACGCGCACCCCAGTCCTGCCATCTGGGGACAGGCACCCACTCTACGCTGCCTGGGATGCTCCCAGAAGCAAAGAGAAAGGGAGCCCGGCCTCCTTACCCAGTCCCCAGCTCCCCAGGGGATCAGGTAACCTGGCTCCAGACCTTTAAAGGCCACGTGCTGGAAGGGGGAACGTGAGGGAGACAGCAGCCCCTGGACTTCCAGGAGAAGTCCTGAAGAGGAATTCCTCTGCTACCCCCAAAGCGTCTCCCCCTGTTATTTTTATGAGAACACTCAAGAGTCCAGGAGGCTGGAGATGGCTGTGCAGGGAAGAGGAGGAGCCTGCTGGTGAGTGCCGGAAGCCCGGGTCCCTCCGCTAAAGAGTTCTGTGCCCTGAAGAAACCAGGAGCTCAGGCAAAGGTGCTTACACCCTGCCCCAAACCTGTGGAGCCTGAAGGAGCAGACGGAGCATCATTCGGGGGGATCCCTAAGTTCGCAGACAAGTCAAAAACTAACGCAGGGGAGGCTCCGGGACAGTTCCCCATCCCGCCTCCTGGCTTGGCGGTCTCCGTGACCCTGGTCTCATCAGTCAGGGAGGGAGGCTGGGTAAGAAAGCAAGCTGAAGCAGAGCGCCATAGTCAAGGGGGACAGCAGGAGGGGCCAAGGTTGGCATCACCTCCTGGCCAAGAGCCCAGGGAGTCCTCTGGTTCTAGCCTTTCTCCCACCTCCTTTGGCCCCGGACAGGGCAGCTCCACCCCTGACCTGACACTCCCACAACCAACCCAGACAACAGAGCCCCCAGAAACTCTGGCCCCACCCACCCAGTGGCACCCATCCAGAGGCACTGAGCACCTGCAAGAGGTAAGGGTGGCCACGTCTGCCTGCGCTACGACAGCCTGGGCAGGGATGGGTTTGGGTGGAGGAAAAGAGGCAGCAGCTACACAGGGTTGGGCTGGGCGTTCCAGCCTTATTCAAATCCCGTTTCTCCACGTGGACGTCCCACATCCGGATCAATCCCCACCAAACTACCCCCACTCCTGCCTTCATGCAGGTACTTAATGACACAAGATATGGACCTACATGTAGCCTTTGGCGGAAGCACAGGGAGAAGGAAGAGGCGGGGTTGAAGGAGGGAGCAGGGAGAATCCAGCTTCAGGCGGGTCCTGGCAACACTGTGGTTTGCACCTGTCGTGCTGAGCAAGCCTCAGGCTGCACCCTACCTGTGTGATCCAACATAGACCAAGGCGGGAGTGGGGCAGGGCTGGTATCCTCTAGGTGGTACCACACCACAGAACGCAACATTAGCAACTGCCTACCAAGGATCCCAAAGGATGACGCTTTCCACCACGCTCCCTCCCTCTCTCCCTCCCTCTCCCTCTCTCACACACACAGACAGACGCAGATCCAAGCTACAGTAAAAAC
Source organism: Aethalodelphis obliquidens (assembly GCF_003676395.1). NCBI lineage: Eukaryota > Metazoa > Chordata > Mammalia > Artiodactyla > Delphinidae > Aethalodelphis > Aethalodelphis obliquidens. The sequence continues at coordinate 3,946,203 of NW_020837952.1, read as the reverse complement.
AATCTTCCCTACGCTTCCAGAGACCCTGCTCCTGCCGGTGAGAAGACGCCTCTATTCCAACACACAGCAGCACCCCCTGCACAGTTCAGCCAATGCTGACCTCAACAATCTAGACCTCTCCTAGATAATCCAGGGAGAAACTTGCAGCTGCGGGTCACCACAAACTAAGCCACAGCCTCTAAAGTGTTAAGAAAACAACTAACGGCTGGGGTGCGAGCTGACAAGCTGGGAAGAAGGAGACCCTTTTGGAAATTCAATCCTGGTAGGAGTCAGATACATCCCAGCAGCCCAAGCTCTGTGCACCTTCTCCCCCACGCACACTGTACTGAGACCCCAACCAGCAACTAAGTCCCAGGCGCCCGGGCCCACTAAAGGACCCTGGGAGACTGAACTCTAGCCAGTCTCCTACTGAACAGGTCCCCACTGCCGGCACCAACCTAACCCTCTGTGGCTTCCACCTTGCACAGACACGGCCCCCCCCCGACACACACACACACACACACACACACACACACACACACACACACACACCGCTCAGTAAACTCCAGTCCGATCTGAGTCCTCATCCCGTTCCAACCGCTAACCCCCAACGCCACAACTGCATCCTACTCCCGCCCTCCTTCATGCTGACCCTAAAACACCCTTTCTGCCCGCGCGAACACCCATCTCCTTCATGCAGCAAGCCCCCCAACCCAAAACAGAGCTCTGTGGAGATGCACGCTTCCCGGGGGTCACCTACCCGGCTGGCTCCTGCTCCCCGTGCCCAGGACCGGCGCCCCAAGTCGCCGCCCGGTCCCGCGTGCGCTCCCGCGGTCCTGCACACTCCCCCAACTTTCGCAGCCTCCACCACTGGGACTCCCGGCCGCGCCGGACCCTGCTCTTAAGCGCTCCGTGACGCACGGGGAGGGGCGGGGGCGCCACTGACGCACGCGGCCGGGCGAGCTCTGGCCATACAAGGGCGCGGGGGGCGGCGCGGTTCCGGCGGGAGGCGGCCAGGGGTAGGCACGGGGACGGGGAGCCCGAGGAGGCGGGGCGAGAGGGGGGGCCTGGAATGTCTGCGCGCGTGACGCACGCGGGGTTCCATTGACGCAGGGAGCGCGGATTGTTTGATCTATAAATAGTCCCCTCTCGCCCTCTGCGCCAGCTAAAAATAGCAGCTCGCGGATTCGCTAGGCTCCTCCGGCAGGACCCAGCACCGGCCCGGGGCCCCTGGGGCCGAAATAAGCAGCCCGAGGGCCAGAGCCCAAGAAAAGGGTGCTCTAGCGCCGTGGCTGCGGGGCTTCCCCGGACGAGGAGCTCCTCACCCTCCGGCGGCTCCCGGGAGCCACGAACGCGCCCGGCTCCGCTTTTGCACCATCCCCAGCCCTTCCAGCGGGCACGGGGAAGGCCCAGGGCTGGGGCGGGCAACTCAGAGACTCACCCCGGGGAACCTGCGCCCCCCACCTCAGCCCAAGGCGCTGCCACTGCACTTGACCCTTCTTCCCCAGCGGGGTCTCGGGCTGTCTCTCTCACACACACACACACACACACACTTATTCCCTCTGTCTCTCTCACACACACACACACACACACACACACACACACACACTCACACACACACACTTATTCCCTCCCCCCAATTTCTCATGCAAAGTACCTTCCGGAGGGCAGGGATTCGCCAAGCCCAAGACAGGCCAACTGGCTGTGCTTCACAGCTGAAGTTGATTTCTCACCACTACCCTCCCCAGTCCCTGACAGGGTGAAAGCACTCTAGTTGGGAAATTACAGAATTTCAGAACCGGGTGGAGCCTGAGAAATCTTTTCGAATCTGTGCCGACTCTTCCCCACTTTATAAATAAACAGGCTCAGCAAAATAATAGCACTTGCTCAAGGCCACAGAGCAAGGCGGTGGCACACTGGGGTGGAACCTGACTACATCTCTAGGGGATCCCTTCACACCCTCCGCTGTCCATGATCGAGGAGTTCCCACCTGCAGCCTTCCCGGGAGCCCTCGCCTGCTAGGTGGGAGAGGAAGGAAGAAAAGGCTACTATTTAGAAGAAGAGAGCCCCTCCCCACACCCCTCCCCCTCTCCCCTCTCCACACTGAGCTTGCGCCCACGGACCCCACTCTGGCCTCCCCTGGTCACCCAACAGCACTTTCCTCTACCCTTGAGGCACTTCCTGCTCCTCACTTCCACTCTCACCTCCGTCTCAGGTTTCCCACACCCTGCTCTCCAGCCCCCACTTCTGTCCACTCAAAGGTCCCACCAGCACCTCAAATGTCACCCGTTCCAGACAGAGCTTGCCGTCTCTGCACTCCCCGCCTGCCACCCATCTCTGCTCCTGATGCCCCACATGCTACTTTTCACTCTTTCCTGAAATTCTATTTTGGAACTTCTCTTGGATCCTCCGTTCCTAATTGCCAGCCAGAGCCCACGCCTCACTGGTGCCTGAAGGCAGCAGACCAGCTGATTGAGGCCAACGACCTCCCCTTCTCCCTTCTTCTTGCCCGCACCCATTAAGAAACTGCCCCTTCACCAGCCTGCCTCCTCTTCCCAAACCCTACTGTCCACCACGGATGGAGCAGTCTTCATGTAACACCAGCATCATTCGGTGATCCGGTCAGAGCCTAGCATAGCTCCCGCACTGCAGCCCACAGTCTCAACATGGACCAGTCTTCAGAGAGCTCTGGCCTTTGCTAAAACACCTTCCAAAGACGCTTCAACGGCCACCTGCGTGCAGATGAAGTGTGGGCAGGATGATGTTTAGCCAAAGTTTTGTTTTTCTTTGTCTTGGGCTTTTGCAGAAGATATTACTTGGATAAAAAGGATTCCACAGCTTAAAACTGGTTAGAAACCACTAATATAATTCATGTCTTCCCATTTTGCAGATTAGGACCCAAGGGCTCCCAGAAGAGCTGCACCTTGCTCAGAAGCACAAGCAAGTCCGGGCTGGTGAAACTAACCCAGCTGCATCACGGGCTGGTTTCCCCACCTAGCCCCCCGCCCCCCCGCCCAGCAGGGCCTTCCTCAGAAAATAAAAACAATTCTAATATGTTAGCAAAAGATGATTAGCCAGGCCAATGTTCTTCCCAGGTCAGTGTTCTTCCCTCCAAAACTCATCAGCAAAAGAAAAAAAGAGACAAGAAAAAGTATATGAGCTGCAGCCTTAATGGCTCTTTGAAAGCTGACCTAGCCTTGAGCCCTAGCACCCCCTTTTTTCCCCACCACTTTCCATCTGTAAAGAGCAACACAGACCATCCCCTACCTTTCCCATGGGGAGGCCCACCCAGGAGCCCCAGGGAACTCAAGTGTGGTGAGGAGCTGTCCAGGTCCCCAGTCTAAATCTCCGCGTCTCAGCATCCAGCCTCCAGATTTGTGCCTGCAGCCCGGGCCCCATCTCCGCGGGAGATGGCAGATTTGCAGGTTGCAGTCTTGCTGCCCCAAAGGCAGAGGGTGGAAGAGACAGCAGCAGCTACCACCTGGCCATGCTTGTGGAGGTGGGGGATGCTGGGGGCTTGGAACACACCACACTCTGAAAATAAGTAAATAAGGAGAAAAAGGCAGTCCCTCTATAGGAACACACCCGGGGAGCACCTAGCCTAAGACAGAGAGGGGAGAGGCGAGAGGGGCTTGGGGACCTCAGGCTTCATCCCTGCTGGCCAGATGCCCTCCAGGGAGGGTGGCCTGGGGCTCTGAGGTGGAATCTGGCCAAGGTGGAACTCTTGAAAAGGCATAACTGATGCAGACGTTGGGAGACCTGGAGCATAAGCTGGTCGAAGACTGGACGGAGACTCCAAGGGACTCCACTAAGCCCAACCTTTAGGAGCAAGGTCAGAGTGAACAGCTCATTGTGGGGTAGGTAAGGGTTGGAAAGAGACAGGTAATGATGGCAGAGGTATCCGAAACTAGAGGTGAGGACCAGAAGGTAAAGCAGGGCCATGATAACACAGGAAGGGCAGGGAAAGATGCTGTGCTGGAGACGAGACAGCTGCCCGAGGTCAGGCTCGCACAGCACAGCACAGCCCACCAATCTACCCTCACCACCCCCAGGATCCCCACTGCCCCAACATAAAGACCTTGGGCTAAACCTTCCCACCACCCATTGGGCACATTGTTCCTCTTCCTTCTATTCTAACCCTACTCATCCTCTAAGACTTCAGCTCATAACATCCTCCTGGACCAGCCTAACTCTTAATAATAAGTACCTTCTCACTGGAGGGTTTGGGGGTGGGGGAGTGAGGGACACCAGTGAAGGGTCAGACCCTCGGCTTAGGGCACGTCACGTGGATTCTTCCACTTAACCCTCTCCCTAACCGTCTACGTTCGGAATTACCACCTACATTTTATAAATGAGGAGGAGGCTTAGGGGCCAGGAATCAGCTCCCCGAACTCCCAGTTCTGTGCTAGACCCACTGCCCTCAACTCTGAACTCCAGAGCTCTGGCTTCTGGCCCCACAAGCCTTGAGTCTCACAAGTGCACCACACAGCTGGTACGCACAAGGCCTATAAGCTGGAAACAGCAGTGCCTACGAGGGCGTCTCTGGGGGGGCTGGAAGCGTCCCAGCTCCTAGTCTGAACGGTGGTCACCTGGGTGTGCTCAGTATGGAAAAGTAATCACACTCTATGCTCTGAAGATTTCACGTCTGTGATTTGCATGCTTTTCTGTATGGATGTTATACTTTCAGAAAGAAAAGTTTATTTACAAAAATAGCCACACCTAAATGGAAGAGACATATTTATTCAAATGGAGGCAGATGCTGCTGGAGTTTCCTGAAATCACAGAGAAACAGTGGCTGTTTCTCATTACGTTATTCGTTCTATCGACACATACTCAAGAGCACAGCTACGGTTAGGAGAGGCTGCAGCATCTGACATCAGAAAGGGGTCCTCTTTCAGCATGTTTTCTGAACCACTCAGCTCGGGCCTGGCCCCTGCTCGTCAAGTCTTGTGGGGCTCGGGGACTCTCGTGCTCAGGCCATCCCTCCCCCGACAACCAGTGTGTGAACGGGAGGGCAAGGCCCTGTCTCTCCCACCTTGGCAGGAGGCCCCTTCATGCATCCTCAACGGTAAGTAGCCCAGGGCAGGCCGCAAATGGGCAGCCAAAGTACACCATCGTCCCCCAGCCAAGACGGTGGGTAAATAGGAGATGGAGGAAGTGGAACTGCACAGCCCCTTTCCCACGCTGCCCCGCCCACCTCAGGCTGGCCCCTGCCCCTGCTGAGCAAAGGGCAGGAACTTGCCCTACTTTCGCCAAGACCATCCTCACCCATGGGCCTCCACACCCTTCCCACAGGGTAGGCAGAGGGAGTGAGCTTTGCCTCCTCCCCCCCACCCCCCACCCCAGCTTCCCCACCTTAGCCCCAGGACCTATCTCCAGGCCTGACCCGGCCACTTCCTCTTCCTGCCCTGGCAGCAGGCAGGGGGATTTGTGCCGTGGGCAGGGAAGCTCTGCCTACTGCTCCAGGGGGCTTCCACGGACAGCTCTGGGAACTGGGGATGTAGGGGCAGGCCCAGGTCTGATCTTCTGGCCCTTGTCCAGGCCCTGCCACGACCACACGTTTTGTTACCTCCCGGGAAAACAGGTTCCCAAGGACACGGGCAGGTCAGCCGCCACCCTCCACTTCTCACCCCAGCCCCAGCAGAGGCAAAAGATAAAGGAACTCTCAGAGGCATCTTTGACCTGGAGCCAGCAAGCCTGGTGTGTGACCCGGGGCCAGTCCCTTGCCCTCTTCGGGACCGTTTCCTCATCTGCCCAATGCTGACAACATCACTAGTCCTGGTGCTATTAGAATTCAAGTCACTAACGGAAGGGGGAGGCTCACAGTGAAATGGGAGCACTGTCTGGGGGCTGGGGCTCTAGGGACCCGCAGCAGGATCCTGAGGGAGGCACAGAAAGGAGACACCAGCGCCGTCAGCTCGATGGGGAGCCAGCACCCTCCTTCTTCAAGACCCAGAGATAAATAGTACCCCCATCCCCACCTCTCCCTCTCCAGGGCTGCGTGAAAGGAAATGAGAGTATGCCCAGCACCAGGGAAATTCCGGACTGTGTGCAGCAAGTGCTCAACTGATACTCCGAAGAGAGCTGGTTACTTGAGCAGGTCAGACCTCTCTCCACAGAGGTCATTTCCAGTCCAGTGATGTCTCAACCCCCAGCCCGCTATCAGGCCAGAAGGAATCCACATACAACATAAAGCAACAAGATCAGACTTCAGGAAGAACCTCCAGACAGAGCTGGAAAACATAGACAAGATCATGGAGGTCCTCTGGGAAGAGTCGACCCACGCCTCATTTGTAGCCTCCTCAAATCTCCTTCCATTGGCTTCCCTGGTGGCGCAGCGGTTAAGAATCGCCTGCCAATGCAGGGGACACGGGTTCGAGCCCTGCTCCGGGAAGATCCCACATGCTGCGGAGCAACTAAGCCCGTGCGCCACAACTACTGAGCCTGCGCTCGAGAGCCTGTAAGCCACAACTACCAAGCCCACGTGCCACAACTACTGAAGCCCGTGTGCCTAGAGCCCGCAACAAGAGAAGCCACGGCAATGAGAAGCCCGTACACTGCAAACAAAAGTGGCCCCCGCTCGCCGCAACTAGAGAAAAGCCCGTGCACAGCAACGGAGACCCAACACAGCCAAAAAAAAAAAAAAATCTCCTTCCATGCCCCTCAGTCTGCTCAGCTCCTGGCCAGCTCTTCTCTCCCCGACCCTAGGGGGTTCTCCCACCACCTCGCACAACATCAACAACCCACCAAATTCTCCTGTGCCTGCCCAAGGTCTCCACCCAGCCTCCCTGGGCAAAATTTCAAATTCCAAAATAAAAACCCTCTGATAACGAGGCCCAGCCGGAAAGACTGATGCATTTTCCTATTGTTGAAGTATTTTTAGTCACAGGCTCTGGATTCGTTTAAAGACTCACGTTCAGAAAGGGAAAAAATTTTTTTTCAAGAACCGAGAAGGAGAGCACACAGCCTCCCACGTAAGGAGCTCCGCTTATTCCATGCCGGCCCAAGCCCCTGGCCCGGCTCCCGGGGAGCGTGCTTGTGGCAAGCCGGTTGGCGGACTTGCCAAGCCTAGCTCCAGTCCAGCTTCTCAGGCACCAAACCAGGCGGGAAGCCAGGCAAGTAGGGCGGGGCAGGGGCCGAGGGCGGGCTCAGGGACGTCAATCCACAAGTTCAGACCCCAAGTCCCAACCAGCTGGGGGGCCAGGGACCCTACTCAAGGACAAGTGCTGAGGTACCTGACTGACACCCAGCTCACTCCAGCATCCGTCCCCAGTGTTGTCCAGGCCGGGTCAACAGGACAGGAGGATGGAAGACCCTGTTGCAAATCTCTGAGGAAGGAGACAGGCGGCATCACCTATTTCCTCGTCGCCTGGTTCTCAACCACAAAGGGATCCAAGTCCAACTCCCGTCATCCAAGTGCCAAAAAGCCTTTACCCTCATTCCTCGGGAGGGTCGGCCACCCCTGCTTCCTCCTCCGCCCCTCCCCCTCCGGAGGCCAAAGAAACCACAGTGAGGACGGTCACAATGGAAAAAGATGCACACAGCCCAGCCCCTGTGCCTCGGTTTCCCCATTCCTAAGACTCACCAGCTTCCTCCACGCGATCTGCTTTGATTCTCTGAGGGCCTGGACAACTGCACCAAGGGAGAATCCCGGGATTGGTTGGGGACTCTTCCCGGTGGCCTCAGGAAGCCCTGCGGGAAGAGACGTGACCGCCCAGTCAGCCCGTCCTGCCGACCGAGGCTGTGCACCAGCTGAGCGGACTCAGGACACGGAGCGGCCTCCAAGCCAGCATGTCCTCCTCTGTTTATATAGCTGAAACCGGAGCTGGCCTCTGGGGGCAGGGGGAGCTGCCTCAGGGCCCTCTGGCTGAGGCCTGACTTTGGCCCAGGTCAGCAAGAGCCTAAAATAGTCAGCTGACGGGAGCCCTGGCATGAGCGTGACCCTGGGCCCGTGCCCGGGCCTGGCAGACAGGTGCCCACGTCACAGGACCAGCAGCTGTAGCACTCGTGGAGCCCCCGCTGGTAGCACTCATGGTGGCCTTGCCAGCACCTCTGGCATGGGAATTCCACCCAATCACCACCCTTACCCAGACAACGGACTGACCGCAAGGAATTCTGGCCCCAGGAGCCACTGGGTACCCAAAGGGAAGGCTAGGCACTCAGCAGGCCGCGTCTGACCTGAGGGCAGAGGTGGGGGCTGAGCGGAGGGAAAGACACCCGGCCGCTGCTGTCATCTTCACTCACGTGCTTCCCGAGTCCAGATGTCCAGCTGACCAGGGACACCCGCCTCTTCCACTTACAGTAATTCCTCTCCCTGCCCCAGCCCGAGGTTGGTGGCACAGTGCCTGCTGCCAGCAAGAGGCCAGGTGCATACCCAGCGCAGCCCCCAGAACAGGAGGCCCTGCTTCCCAGGGCTTTCCCTCCTTCCCTCCAGGCTTGGAGGGCTGGGCAGCCCATCCTCCCCATCCCAGCCACCTCTCTGGGACTCTCTGCACCTCGAACACCAACTCCACAAGAGGCAACAGAGTTTGGGGGTCCAGGGTGGGATACTGAGCCAGCTCCTGCTTCATCTGGGGATCTCTCAAGGCCCGAAGGGGGTGTTGCTCAGAGATGACCCTCGTTTCTGGGCAAGGAAGAAGGGAATAAGAGGGTCCCTGTCCAGGGCGCCAAGCTGAACTCCAGCTCTCTCAGGTAAACACGGTGACCAGGACTATGTACCCTTGACCCCGCCCCAGTACCTCAAGTCCCCAAGGAAAGGCCTGGTGGAAATCCCATTCCCATACTCTGCCCCTCACCCACAGATCAGCTTGTGTCTTCTCCGGAGGCATCTTCAGGCAAGGAAGGTATGTCCTCCACCAGCTGACCGGGCCACTGGGCTTGCCCAGAATCCAGAAGACCTGGATTCTGAGCTCGGGTCTACACGTCCTCAGTGTAGGACCTTGAAAAGTGCCTTGTCCCCTCTCTAACTCAGTTTCTTCATCCATAAGAAGAGGAGGGGAGCTAGACGGCCACGGATTTCTCTGGCCATGGCCACAAGTCTGAGACTTTCCCTCTCAGGGATGTTGGATGAATAGTGAAGGGTCTGTCCCTGCCCTTGGTCAGCGAGATCCTCCCCATTCATAGAGCCACCCGCCCCATACCAGACCCCACAGGACCTACAGGCCCACCGCAGAAGGGGGCAGTCATCACCCTTTCAGGGAGGCAAGGGGTGGTCCAAGTTTCCCTTCACGCACTCCCCTGGTACAGTGTCTACACCCTAGGAACAAGGCAACTTCCCATCCCCCAGGTCTGCCCCGCTATACTCCCAGCCTGGCCTTGAGCTATACAACCCCACCCCATCAGCTTCCCAGAAGGAGGCACATGCTGCCCTGGGAGCAGCTGTCATCCCCAACAACCCCATGACACCCAGGCCCAGAGCCCCCCAGTCTGTCCTGCTAAGAAAGTCAGGCTTCCCCCCTTCCCTGCCCCCGCGTTACCCCCACCACTGAAGAAATCAGATCTCCCATGCTGAGCAGCACCTCGCCCACCACCTCTGCAGGGCTTCCCCCTCCATCCCCCAAACCACATCCGCTTCAGGCAGCTCCACACCCACCTCAGGGGCCCCAGGGGCGTACAAGGGGCAACAGCAGGGCACTCACCCCTCTGGATGGACCAACAGTCCTCGAACAACACTCGACCATCCCTCGGGCCTTCGGGGCCTGGCAGAAGGCGCTGACACCAGGGAGGGGCTGGGGCTGGCCTCTGTCCACAGTGGAGGCCTGCAGAGGGAGAGTCCACGCGAGAGAGGAGAAACCAGCTAGCGGGACCATTCCCTGGAGACAGCACAGCCAGAAAACACAGGAGTGGGAACAGAAGCAGGACCCGGGCCATGAGGGGGGACAAGGCAGCCCAAGGACCTCCGTGAGCTGGGCGTCAGAGGCTGGGGGCCCACACCGCAAGCAAACAGCACTTGGGAACGTGGGGTGTGGCCAGGAGCTGCCGACAGTGTCTGGGGCACCTCTGGGCCCTGGAGACACAGCTCCTCAGCCTCACACCCCACTCCTGGGGGGAGGGGGGTACCTCAATCCAGCTTTCAGCTCCCTGATGTGCACAAAAGGGCCTGTTGTAGGCAGAGAAAAGGGAGCTATTGTGAGGACAGAGCAGAATACCCCTCTCTCCTTTAATGGGCTCCAACTTGGCCCCCAAAGCTTCAGAGGCTGCAGAGCAAGGGCTCCATGCCCCCATCTCTAGGCAGCCCAGCCTTCTAATCTGAGCCATGGGGACTCTCAGGAAATCCTCTCTGAAGGGATTCCAGTCACAAAGCTGGAAGGTCCAGCTTGGGGTGGAGGGGTTAAGAGCATGGATGCTGCAGCCCTGTGGCCTGGGTTCAGATCCTGGCTCCATCACTTGTAACCTTAGGCAAGTTACATAGCTTCTCTGTTACTCATCTGTGAAAATGAGAATCTGTGGGACCTCCCTGGTGGCGCAGTGGTTAAGAATCCGCCTGCTAATGCAGGGGACACGGGTTCAAGCCCTGGCCCGGGAAGATCCCACATACCGTGAAGCAACTAAGCCCGTGCGCCACAACTACTGAGCCTGCGCTCCAGAACCTGCGAGCCACAACTACTGAGCCCACATGCTGCAACTACTGAAGTCTGCGTGTAGAGCCCGTGCTCTGCTACAAGAGAAGCTACCACAATGAGCAGCCCGTGCACCGCAACAAAGAGTAGCCCCCGCTCGCTGCAACTAGAGAAAGCCTGCACGCAGCAACGAAGACCCAATGCAGCCAAAAATAAATAATAAATAAATAGTCTAAAAAAAAAAGAAGAGAATCTGTAATTGACATCTCTAAAATTAACAACCATACGTTTACCAGCGGGCTTAAAATGAGCTCATATGTGTAAAGGACTTAAAACAGTGCTGGATACACACAGGTGCTATCATTATTAGGAGAAATTGAATGATGACACATAAAAGCTAACCCCAGACCTGGTTCCTATTCCAAGCCACTTCTGGGCACCTGGCCTCTACTTCCAGGGCCACCTGTGCGTGCCACCCCTTCAGCCTCTTCAAGCTCTCCCCCAACCCTGCTGGTGCCAAAGCCTTCAGCCAGGGCAACGCAGACCCCACTCCTCTCCTTCCCTTCTCCTACCCTTACTCAGCCCTCTCCTCTCTTGCCTGGGCCCCAAGGTGAGGGCAGGACCAGACAAGGCGTGATCTTCCCTGGTTATCAGGATGCCCTTCAGGCCGATGAGATCTAGGAAAAGAGAAGTAGATGCTTCCACGGTGCCAGGTAGAGGAAGTGAGGAGGAGGGGTCCCAGAGGGTAGGTGATGGACTCCTTCACCCTCCTAACCTCTGTCCCACGGTCCACAGGCTTAGGGGAGTTCCTCTAGCCCATGGTACCCAGATTCTCCTCTTACAGAGCTATTAGCACCCCGATATCCCTGTGGGTATAATGGGGAGCAGGGCATGAAGAAGGGGAAGGCGGTCTGGATCATCTAGAGGGAGTCCAACCCCACACAGAAGGCAAAACCAGGCTGCAAACCTGGGCCAGCCCACAGCCTACACCTGCTTCCCAGAATGACCCTGTCATCTTCCCGTACCCCAGAAACGGTCTGCGGTCATGCCCTAGCCTCCCCCCATCCCCGACCCCACCAACCTTCCCTTTTCTCCCTTCCAGCCCACAGCTGCGGACAAAGGGTAGGGAGGGCCAAACACCTCTTACCACAGTCAGGCCCAACCTGAGTGCCCGGGAAGACCCTGTATCTGAGAACAGGGGTCAGAGTCGGGGATCCAGTTGGTGCCCAGAAAGTGATTCACAGCATCTTAGAGCAGGCATCTGATCCCATCTCCTGCCCTCCATCCAAATCCCATCCTCAACAGTCATTCCACAAGCATTTACTGAGGGCCTACTGTGAGCCAGTGAGCCTCAAACAGTGGGAGATCCAAGAAGCAGCAGATCAAGGTCCCGGGGCCCCAGGAGGTTACGATGCAGGAACGAATCAACATTGGTTCCAGTCAGCCCTGTGCCGAGGACAAACCAGCTGAGTGGGCTTGGAGGAGGAGAAAGTGATTCCCCCCCAAAGGAAGTGGGCGCCTCAGGCCAGACTTCAGCCCCCAGCCCCTGCTCTCCAGCTCCCCTTCCCTGCTGTGCTCCAGCCCCGTGCTCTCTTGCCCCATGCAGAGCCTCTGCATTGGCTGTTCCTTCTGCCAGGACAGTCACTGCCTGCGATACCTGTGTGGCTAGCGCCTTCTCATCAATCAGGTTTCCATTCCCATTTCACCTCCACTCCCACCCCGCCACATGAACCTATTTTTACCATCGCCATAGGACTAATGCTGTGCGTTTGTTTACGTGTCTGTCTCAATGGCTGCAGAGTTCAGACTCCAAACCAGAGCTCAGTACTAATAGGTGCTCAGTTAAGTATCTGTGGAATGCGGGAGAGGGGGACTCAGACGTGCCTGCATCAGGAAGGGTTTAGGAGGAGGGTCAGCCAGTCACCTGGAAGGAGGCAGGGAGAACACTGCGGCTAAGGAGCTGTCCCCTCCACTTGGGGGCAGACCCAAACTCCAAGGGTTCCCTCCTATGCTGAGTCACGACTGACACAGGAGCCCCCAGCCCCGCATGAACCCACCTGAAACCTCCTTCTCCTCCCTCCTATCAACTGAGTCTTTCCTTATCTGAACTCCTTGCAACAGGACATGAATGACAGACCCTCTGGAGCCCTGGTGGCTTCCTGATGGCATAAACTCTGCCTTGGCCAATGTCCCCACCCAGAAATGGGCATATTACTATTACCAACAATAACAGCAGCAGCTAATATTTGTTGAACACCATGTGCTAAATATATCACTACGCACTTTACACTCAGGTTCTCATTTTAGCCTCACAACACTGTGAGAAAAGCATTATTATGAACGTTTTAACAAGGAGGAAACTAAGGCACAGAAATGTTAAGCAACCTGTCCAAGGTCACACAGCTAGGAAGTGACAAAGCTAGGATTAGAACCCAGGGAGCCCAACCAGGGAGCCCAGGGTCAGGCAACCCCCTTCCCTCCTTGGACCTGCTTAGTGGGCACAGAGCAATTTGACAGCCAACACCAGAGAGCCAGTGGGAAGCTCCAGGGCCTGAGTTGCTGGGTTGAACCTCTCAGCTAATTTTCTTAACTACAGCACAGGCCTCAACATTCATAATCAGTCTCATTCATCCTGCTAGACTTGGTCCATCCTTCTGCCTGGCTGCCATCGCTTGGAATCTTGGCTTTACCGTACTATACATTTGTCATTGTCATTCCTCTCACCTCTAGGTCACTACAAAGAGTCGGCTGGCTTCCCTTTCAAGTCTTCAACCAATTCACTTGGTGTGGGTCTAGGGCCAAGCCTGAAGTCACCACTGAAGCCTCCTACCACATCAGCACACTTTGGGCATAACTATTCTCAATCCACCTACCTCTGCCCAGCCTTCCTTTTCCCAGCACACCCCTAATACTAGCCCCCAACCCAAATTATTACTCCACTGGAAACCACTGGAGATGCCACCTCTGCAGCACTTCTAATCCCAGGTCCGCTCCTGACTCCACGAGACCCTCTCCAGGCTCGGCTTCTCAGCTCAGTCCCACGAAGGGGTTGCACCGGGCAACTCTGGTCCCTCCCGGCTCGGCGTCCTGGCAGCCGAGCTCCCTAACTCCTGGAAGCCAGCGGGGAAATGGAAGGAATTCCTCTGGCCTGGCCACTTCCAGCGCCCCTCGCGGGCCAAACCCCACCCTTGGCGGGCTGGGGCGAGAAAGCGCTGGCCGCCACACTCGGGGGCTGACTCGGATGTAGCCGGTTCCGCCGGGAATCCAGTCCCTGCCCCCACGCCCCCCGGTCTCCAAGCGGGACTCCCGGCGCGGCCCCGACCCCCGCCACGCACCCGCGCAGACCGCACCCTTCCCGGGGCCCCCGGAGCCCCCTCCCCGGCCCCCTCCCCTTGCCCGACTCGCCTGGCTCGCCTCGCCGCCCCCGCCTTCCGGGGTCGCACCCCCGCCGGCGGGGAGCGGCTCGGCAGCGTAGGAGCGCCCATGGCCGGGCGGCCTGGGATCGCGGACGCCGCGCGGGGGGCCCCACTGTTCCGCCGCCGCCGCCTCGCGCTCCTGCAGCCGCGCCACCGCGGCCCCGCGCCCCCCGCCCCCGGGGACCCCCCCCGGCCCCCAGTTCCGGCCGCGACCGCGCCCCCCGCCCCCGCAGCTGCCAGCACCGCCGCCCCAGCCCCGGGCTCGCCTCCCCCGGCGGGCGGGCGGGGACAGTGACGCGCGCCCATTGACGTCTCCGGAATCCCGGCTGCGTGGCCGACGCAGCCTCATCAATGGGGCTAAAAATAGCGGCGCCCGGAATAGCCGCAAGGGCCTGGCCCCGCCCCGCGGGCCCCCCTCCCCAACCCTCGCCGCACACCCTGTTACATAATCCGCCCGCCTGCGGCCTGGGTGGGGGAGCTGTTTCTCAGGTGAGGCGTCTGCGGCCTTGCTGACATCTTCCCAGGCAGCGAACCTGGAGCTGACTTATAAATAAATTAACCCGGGGGCTTCCCCGAGGAAGAGGTGGAAAAAGTGAGGCCCAGAGAGGCTCAGCAGCGGCCCAAAGTCACACAGCAATTAGGCTGCTTTGAGAAACCAGGACCGGGGCCCTCTGAGCCCTGGACACCCCCACCAGCATCACTTGGCCTACATGCCACCACAAGGGCAAGGAGCCCAGCCAACCGGGTGTCCAGCGTTCACACAAGAAGGCAGCTTAGAGAAAGAAGACTTCTGGGAAGGTGAAATTTCTCCTGGAGAGAAGCATTCCCAGAGGCAGCTGCTCCCATACTACTGTGTGACCTAGGGCAAGTCACTTCACCTCTCTGAGCCTCAGTTTTCTTACCTATAAAATGAGGATGATGAACTTCCCTGGTGTCCAGGGGTTAAGACTCTGCGATTCCACTACAGGGGGCACGGGTTTCATCCCTGGTCAGGGAACTAAGATCCCACATGCCGCACAGCGCAGCCAATCAATCAACCGAAATGAGGATGATAATATTATCCCCCTTTTCCAGTTATCAGGAGTCAGGAGAATCGAACAACCGTGGAGGTGCCTCGTACACAGTAGTTACTCACAGTTACTTTCTCCTCCTTGTTTTCCTCTAGGAACCTGACTTCCCCAATACACAGGAGTGCTTCGTGAAAGAAACACACAGAGGCACACCACAGTGGCCAGGAAGCGCTGAGTGGCCCACCCTCTTCTGATCCTATTCTTCTCCCCAGTAAGAACCTGCCCGGGAGTGAGAGTGCTTGGAAGGTTTCCCTCTCCCACCTGACTGGAACACTCTTTGGAAATGGGAGAACTGTATTTGTCCGGAGCAAACAAATCCTTCTCCCCCAGCAGCAGCCCACTCAGGAGGGGCTGGCTCGGGGAAGACGAGCCAAGGCCGGAGCAGGGGGGCGGGGGTCTGGCTGGGTGGGGCTGGGGTTACAGTGTCTCCCCCCGTGCTGCCCAGCAGGCAAGGCCCTTGGGGAAGGCCCGTCAGGCAGGACCAGTCCTGTGCTCTGTGGCCCTAGCCATCAGCCGCTGCTCATTTTCGGAGCCACCTTAAATTACGAGTCTGCTAATCAATGCCAGCGCCCAGGCCAGGCCCCACGCAGCAAAGAATCTCTTCTGCATTCAAAACTCTGCAGAAGAGGCCCCATACCTCCACTCAGCCCTCATTCCAGGGGCCACATTCCTCTCCCCCCCCCCCCCCCGCCCACCCCCAGAAATCCTTTCCCGGACCTGTCCTGAACGCCTGCTGCAACTCAGAAGCCCCTTTCTCTCCTTCTTGAGAACGATCCCAAGAATCTCTGGTTTGTCTCAAAATCACCTTCTCAGAACCTTTATATTTCTTTCCCAGATTCAAATATTAGGCCAATATGGAGATAAAGAAACGGAGTCTTCAAAAAACGGCAAGGTCGGGGGTGCAGGGAGGCTGTGAGTCTGGCTTTTTCCTTCCCTCACCACCCTCCTCTCCTTCCTACCCCAGGAGTTCCTTCCAAATGGGCTTTTTAAAGAAGCCACTACCCCCACCTCCTCCTTTTCTTTTTCCAGAAATCTAACTTTTGAAATACATTTTAAAAATATTTGCCTGTGTAGGAGAAATACATTTATTTGGACAGGAAGGATGAAATTTTTTAAACGTCTCAGTTACCAGTTTTTCCATGAAGGCTTCCAGCCCACAGAGGTCTCTCCCTTCTATAAATACTTCAGCACAACTTGGCTTTATTATATACTCTCCTGTTTTATAATGAAATAAAAAACATATTAAAATATGTAATGCTAAAACACACACACCTTTGTGGCTCGTGGTGGCAGACTGAGATGGTGGAAGTAACATAGGCTCAAGAGGCCTGGGATTGACACTGGTTCCAACTATTACCAACTAGGTGACTTCAGGGAAGTTACTCACCTTCTCTTGCCTTCAGTTTCTTCATTTGAAACAAGAATAACGACATACCCAGGGCTTCCCTGGTGGCGCAGTGGTTGAGAGTCCGCCTGCCGATGCAGGGGACACGGGTTCGTGCCCCCGTCCGGGAAGATCCCACATGCCGCGGAGCGGCTGGGCCCGTGAGCCATGGCCGTTGAGCCTGTGCTCCGCAACGGGAGAGGCCACAACAGTGAGAGGCCCGCGTACCGCAAAAAGAAAAAAACAAAACACCTTTAAAAAAGAATAATGACATACCCATCTCATAGATTTGTCATTAAGAGTGCATCTTTGATAGTAGATATAAGAATGCAGCAAGGAGTCTGGCATGTAGTAGCAGACCTGCCATTTCCACACAGGAGGATTTGGGGGAAGGCAGGGCTGGGACTTTGTCTCGAAGCTGCACATGCAAAGTACTCAGCCTGTCTTTGCCAGCTGGTATGTTTATCAGGGGGCTTGAGGAGCTGCACAGATGAGGGCAATGTCACCTCATTATGTCATGAGAGATGTCCAGTAAATTTCAATCCTCTTGTTGTCTCCTTGACCCTGTTAGTCAGTGGCCAAGCCAGGACCACAGCCCCAGTCTTCTGACTCCCTGACCAGTGCTCTAATTTGTATGCACCATCTTGAACCTTCATAACTTAGCCTCTCCCCTTTCTACACAAATTCCAGGAACTACCACAGAGCCCACATGGCAGATGGGAAAACTGAGGGGAGAGAAGGTCAACTCCTTTCACGGCTCAGGAGCTAGGACTAGAGGGGAAAACAGACACCCCAGCCAGTGCTGTCCCACATTCTGGGAAATTCCTAAGGGAGAGGACAAGATTTTGCCACAGAGAGATGGATCCTAGTCTGATGGGGAAGCAGGACACAAGAGGCCTCCCTGGAAGAAGCGAACGTGGGCACAGTGTGAAGGGAGAGACAGGACCAGGCAAGGCAGAGAGAAGGGAGGGTATCCCATGGAGGAGAAAGACTGACCTCAAAGTTCACAGGGGTGGGGTGGAGGCAGGGTTGAGATCCTGGGGGTGCAAAGCCCCAGGACCCCAGACAATCAACCAGACCCTTAGTGGTGTTCCCCATATGCCCTTCCATCTCAAAGTAGCAGAAACTCATGACCCAACTCCACCTAGTCAGGGAGACACCACTCCACCTCACCTCCATCCTGGCCCACTGGGGGCGGTGGTAAAAGGATGTCAAGGGGGCTCCCCAGCCCATTTGGGCCCTGAAGGGGCTCCCCTGTCCAGGCCCCAGCCCTCAGTGAGGCGAGGGGGGCTGTGGAGGGGATTCCCTTTGTGGTTCCCTTCCTTAACCTGAAGATGGAGAAATACCCGGCTGGGGTCCTCCCACCACTCCCCAGGTTTAGGAGCAATTCAAGGGCAAAAAAAAAAAAAAAAAAAAAAAAATGGGGGCACAAAGACAGGGCCTTCCAGGGGCTGTCGCAGGGATCATGGCCTTCTACGGACAAAACCCGGATGAGAGTACTTGCTCTGAATTACATAAGGACGAGGAGGCGCCCCGCTGGGAGCTTTTAAAAGTGCCTCCACATTTGCTCTTCCCTAGTTGCCATGCAAGGCCATCAGGGCCAACATGAAAAAGTGGCCAAAGTCACGAGGCTGGAAGTGACAGAGCTGGAATTAATGTCAAGATTTCTCCTAAATCCAAGCCAGGCTCTTTATTAAAAACAAACAGAAATCCTCTGTAACTTATTTTTTTTTATTACAAAATCAAACTGGCTCGTTGTAAACAAATGCAAAACGTTACAGGACTGCGTGATTTACGAAGTGAGAGGCCGGTAATCCACTCCCAGAGGGGTCGAGTTTGGTAATCCTCTGCTGTCTGCTTCCAAATTTCTCTCCACGTCGCCAGAGATCAGATCTGGCCCAGCGGGCCCTCCCAGAGGGGCCGGGACCGGAACGCTAGGCCGAAAGCAACAGGGCCGGGCCCCGCTGCAGCACTGCGGCCTCGGCAGTGCCCCACGTCGCGTTCCCGGGGGCGGCTGCGCTGCCCAGCGCCGGGTCTGGGTGGGCCGGGTGGGGCCCGGGGAAGCCGCTACCTCACGAGGCATACCCGAGGGAGTCAGCACGGGGACCAGCCGGGATTCCGTTGCATCACCCGGCGGCGCGGAGCCGCGGCTGGGTAAACACCGCTGCAAACCATTGGCTACCGGGCCGCCCTTCCAACCAATAGCACGAGCGTATGCAAATCAGCCATCGGGCTTTTGCTTCCTTTGGATCTGATGTATGCAAACAGACGTCTTTGCCAGGATGGGGAGACCCTGGGCTGAGGAAGAAGCGTGTCTCGAATTCCGTAGGGGGGCTGGTTTGCGACTTTCCATCCCAAATCTGGTCCAGCCACTCCTATGGGGAATAGAGTGTAATTAAGGGTAAGCGCCCTTAATTCTTGAGCTATCTTTCCAGTTAGACCATGCTTCTTGGAGATTCAGTGAACCCAAGAAATGATGCAAAAATTAAGTCAACTTGGAAACGAAAAGAAGGAAGAAATAAGAAATACAGAGATACAGAAAGCTGGATCGTACTTTTGAGAACATCTAGGCCAACCCTCTCGCTGGGGACACAGCAAAGAACAAAACAGACCCAGCCCCTGTCTCCACCCCTACTTACAGCCCAGTTGGGGAGACTGCTGTTAAACCATCTTGCAAATAAGTACTAAGCGATGTAAAGAGAAAACGAGTTGCAGGGTGCCAATGCGATATTTAATGTGGAGCTGTAATTTACAAGTGGGGTGGTGGACTAGGGAAGTAATTTTTCTCCTTCCTCAGGAAGTAAGTTTTCAACTGAGGAATATTGATGAGGTGCAGAGTTGGGGGAAGGGCCAAGTGTTCCAGGGAGAGGCAGTATGTGGGAAAGCCCAGGGGTGGGAAAAAGCATCGTGGAGGGCCTTGTGCCAGACACTGTGCTGAGCACTTCCTTGCTTTGTTTCTTCTTCCTTCGTTCAACAGCCCTCTCAGGTGGGTACTATTTAGTATTGAGAGAACTGAGGCTCCAAGTGGCTAAATAACATGCCTGATGTCATACAGCTGAGAAAATATAGAGGATGGATTTGCATCCTGGCTGATGTGGCCTCAAGTCTATGCATTGAACCACTAGTTATTGCCTCCCGGATTAGAGACTGAAGTTCAGAGAGGTGAAGTGATTTGCCTCGAATCTCATGGCTGCAACAGAGCTAGGACCCCCAGAGAGGTCTGCAGCTTTTTCACTGTGTTGTGAAGGAAGGTGGGGCTCAAGAATGAGGAGCGGGACAGGGAAGGAGGGGAGGGAGGATGGGGATACAAAGGGTCCTCCCTGCCCAGACCTTGGCCTAGAACTTGGGGTTTACTGAAGTGAAAATAGGTAGAAGTTTGTTTTTTTTAAATTTTATTTAATTTTGGCTGCACTGGGTCTCCGTTGAGATACGCGGGCTTCTCACTGAGGTGGCTTCTCTTGCTGCGGTATGCGGGCTTCAGTAGTTGTGGCATACGAGCTCAGTAGTTGTGGCTCGCAGGCTCAGTAGTTGTGGCCCGCAGGCTCAGTTGCTCCGCGGCATGTGGGATCTTCCCAGAACCAAGGTTCGAACCCGTGTCCCCTGCATTGCAGGGTGGATTCTTAACCACTGCGCCACCAGAGAAGCCCGGAAATAGGTAGAAGTTTTTAAGCGTCTTCCTCTGGGGGTCTGCTGCTAGCCAGCAGGGGGCTGCCCTGGAGACTCTGAGGGGACTGGCCCGCCAGATCAGCCCAGATTAGCCAAATCTTGTGTGCTATTCAGGTTGCCGAGCGACGCTGCTCCTCCTCCGGCTCTCACCGGATGATCCAGCTCTGGTTACCAGTGACAACTCCCAGGGGAGGGCCCGGAGAGACAGGGAGGCAGGCAGGAGAACACAGGAGGCCAAGCCCTTTCCTATACAGGTTTACCTGGCAGTGTGCGTGTGGGGTATCCCTTAGCTCTCTGGCGAATTTTGGGCCTGTCTCCCCATGCCATGGGCTCAGAAATACAGGACGCACAGGCGCACAGGAGGGTAGCACAGCAGGCACAGCGCCTTGGCACAGGTGGGACCTTCCAGGGAGAGCTGCTGTAGGAGCTTGGGGAGGGGGTCCTGTCCCCACACCTGAGCACCAAGAAGAGCAGCCGTGTGTGTGTGTGTGTGTGTGTGTGTGTGTGTGTGTGTGTGTGTGTGTCTATATCTGATCACTGAGCAGGGAATCTCATCAAGAAGGAGAAACAACTCACCAGCCTTCCATTGCTCCTTTGTAAAACTTCCCACCCTTCTCCATTTGGCAGGTCCCTACCTGTCACAGGGTTCTGGAGTCATGGAGTAAAGAGGTCCTAACTCCCTGGGAGTGCCCATTCTACTGAAGGATTGGGGGAGAATAATTAGGCGATTTAACTGTTAGGTAATTTAAATCATTTCTATACTTTTAGGGAGGGTTTTTTTTTTCTTTTTGAGGGGTAGGAATCTTAAAGGCTAAGGATTGGAATACCCATCCTCATAATTCTTACCATATGATCACCCTATACTGGGAGAACACCCTCCCACACCCTGGGTGGTCTTTGAAAGTCTGCCCAAGGTGCTCTCAGGAGTAGGCATGTATGTGCCTTGTCTCTGGAGGACTGTGTCCTTGCCAGTGGGCATCAGAATGTGTGGGCACCTCCTTGGGACCGGGAGTGCGGTGACAGAGCGGGCTGTGACACAGAGGCATGGGGGTGGGGGTGGCACGTAGCCTGCAGCCTCTGGCATCCCCCATCCCACCCCCAATTTCTCTGGCTCCTCTTGGGGCCCTAAGCAGAGGACGCCAAGGAGCAGAGATCCCAGCCTTCCCTGGTGCTGGCTGCAGAGATTCCACAACACTTTCTCTGGGCGAGGCTCTGGCTGCCAGCACCCAGGGTGGCCGCAGCGGGCACGTTGTAGCTGTGAGCTGCCTCGGCCACTCGGGCTCGAGAGTGGGACGATCCCTCAGATGCTCGCACCATAAATGTCCAGACACAGAGTCACAGAGGACGGGCAGGGCCTCCTTCCAGAGAGGGCCGGGTAACCTGAGCTGCCGGCAGGCCCTCAGGTCACCTCGGGAGAGGTCAGCTGATGTGCCTGAAGACCATTCATCATGCCCCCAGCCCAGCCCGGCCCTGCCACGGCTATTTCCAGCCTCAGGGTACGGAGCAGCTTATGTAACAGGCTGGCAGCCAGGGGCTGAGCTGGGGGCACTTGTGGCAAGGGATGGGCTGCCCCCACCTCCCACGGTCAGGCCCGCCCCTCAGAGCCCCTGTTCCACATGTGGACGTGTGTGGTGGGAGCTCACAGGGCTGGGTGGAATCACTGGGGACAGCCTGGTGGCCCCCAGCACACTTTCACTTCCTCCCTCCCAACCTGGCCCGGGAGATGACCCAGTCTCCTCCCTCCCATGGACCTGAGGCCACCAAGCAGTGTCTCCTTCACCCCTGAGCCCTGCATGGCCTCTGTTCTCTCACCCACCCCTGAGGCTCAGAGGAAGAGCCAGGTGTGTTTGCTGCTGGCCCCTGTAACAAATGCCTCTACCCATCCCCGACGCCCCTTTCCTGACTCCGGGGGGGAGTGGGAGGTATCCCTTGGAGGTGAAGCGGGGTTCAAATACACGTGTTCACACCACAGCTTTGGGCGAGCTCTGTCAGCTGGCTGAGCCTCAGTTTCCTGTATGGGAAATGAAAAATCATACCTCCTTTTCCATGTGCCTGTGATCACGAGGGCTTAGGAACCCATTCTGGCAAGAGGCAGGTTATTCAGGTTTGAATCCCACCCAATCTGTGTGGCCTTGGGCAGTTTATTGACGCTTTCCATGCCTCCGTTTCCTTGTGTAGAATGCAGACAGTGACACGACCCATCTCCCTGAATTGCAAGGGTCCCATGAGTTTCTACACATAAAGCACTTAGTGCCTGGCGCAGGGCAGCCCCATCTAAGTGTTGGCTATAATTAGACAATGTCTGGAGATCACTTTCCTCAGCCTTGGCTCCTAATAAGCTCTTGGTGAAAGGTAGTTATTTTTAACTTCTTTCTCCTTCACTATTTTAATCCCCTTCATAAACCCACCTTCACTTAGCCTTGCAAGTGCCCTCTAAGCTCTCCTCTTTTGTTGCTAATCTGCTGCCACTACCAATAAAGGCATGTGTAAATTACATTCCCAGGTGTTTACATTCACAAAACATTTCACACACATTCCTGTTTGGGCTTCACAGCAAACCCAGGAGCCAGCCATGCAACTCCTGTCATTGCCCTCATTTTGCAGAGCTCAGGATAAGGTGTGATCTGTCCAGAAGACTCAGCTGCTAAGGGGTGTGTCCAGGACAGCAGTCAGGGTATTCCGGCCTTGGGCACTGGAGCACGCCGGATGAGGCGGCCAGCCCAATGCCAGCCCATGCCAGCCCCCCGCTGCCAGTGCAGATTAGCACTGGGGGCCCTCCTGCTTCCGGTCCCAGCCTGACTGAGCGCCCACAGAGTGGGAGGAGAGAGGCCTGTGGGCTTTATAAATATCTCCATCCTAGTACCAGCCCTGGGAGACCCCAACATGCTGTGTGGTGGTGCCCTCTACTGGACAGAAGTGGCTTCTACTGGGCTGCTGCCTCTTTGAAGGAAGAAAGGCAAGTGGTAGATTTATTCATATTTGCACAAAAATCTGTCCAGGGCCTACTATGTGCCAGGCAGTCTCCTAGGAGCCACAGAGGTGGAGGAAAAACTCAAAAAGTCCCTCCCTTCCAGGGAGATACATTTAGTGGGGAGATACAGATAAAAACATATGCAAACTTACAAGCTTTTGTACAGCAAAGGAAACCACAAACAAAACAAAAAGACAACCTACAGAATGGGAGAAAATATTTGCAAATGATGCAACCAACAAGGGGTTAAGTTCCAAAAAATACAAACAGCTCATACAACTCAATAACAAAAAAGGAAACAACCCAGTCGAAAAATGGGCAGAAGACCTAAATAGACGTTTCTCCAAAGAAGACATACAGATGGCCAAGAGGCACATGAAAAGATGCTCAACATCACTAATTATTAGAGAAATGAGAATGAAAACTACAATGACGTACCACCTCACACGGGTCAGAATGGCCAGCATTAAAAAGTCTACAAATAACAAATGCTGGAGAGGGTGTGGAGAAAAGGGAACCCTCCTGCACTGTTGGTGGGAATGTAAGTTGGTGCAGCCACTATGGAGAATAGTATGGAGGTTCCTCAAAAAACTAAAAATAGAGCTACCATATGATCCAGCAATCCCACTCCTGGGCATATATCCAGACAAAACTATAGTTCAAAAAGTTACATGTACTCCTATGTTCATAGCAGCACTATTCACAATAGCCAAGACATGGAAACAACCTAAACGTCCATTGACAGATGAATGGATAAAGATGATGTGGTACGTATACACAATGCAATACTATTCAGCCATAAAAAGGAATGAAATAATGCCATCTGCAGTAACATGGATGGACCTAGAGATTATCATACTAAGTGAAGTAAGTTAGAAAGAGAAAGACAAATACCATATGATATCACTTATATGTGGAATCTAAATATGACACAAATGAACTTATCTGCAAAACAGACTCACAGACATAGAGAACAGACTTGTGGTTGCCCAGGTGGGGATGGGGGTGTTGGGGAGGGATGGAGTGGGAGTTTGGGATTAGCAGATGCAAACTATTTTATATAGAATGGATACACAAGAAGAGCCTACTATATAGCACAGGAAATGATATTCAATATTCTGTGATAAACCATAATGGAAAAGAATATGAAAAAGAATGTATATATATGTATAACTGAATTACTTTGCTGTACAGCAGAAATTAACGAAACACTGTAAATCAACTACACTTAAATAAAATAAATTTAAAACACATACGTAGAACTTCCCTGTCAGCCCAGTGGTTGACTCCGCTTCCACTGCAGGGGGCACGGGTTCGATCCCTGGTGGAGGAACTAGGATCCCGCATGCCCCGAGGCGCGACCAAAAATAATATGTAACATAATGCCATGTAATGAGAAGTGCTATGAAGAAAAACAGAGCAGGTCTAGAGAATGACTGGAGGCTGCTAATGATGAAGGAACAGTCAAAGCGACTTCTCTGAGGAGGCAACAAGGTAGCAGGGACCCCAGGGAAGTGAGGGGAAGTGGAGACATTTTCTGGAGAAAAAGCTAAGGAGGCCCAGGATGAGTTGGAGGGCCCCAGAAGGGGAATTTCTGGATGGGTTGGAGGAATAATGAGACCCACGTGGCCAAGAATGGTGTCAGGGTGGGGCAAGCTCGGAGACGGAGACTTCTCCCTTTCTTACCGTTATGGCACATGGAGAAGGGAGAACATCGTAAGTGCTCTGAGAAGCAGGCGGCTGGGAAGAGTACTGCACAAAACACAGGCGGCACGATAACACCAGCTAACAGGTTCTGAGCTGGCTATGCCCAGGGCTTTACCGCAAGCCTGTGAGGTGGGTACTCCTGACATTACCATTTTGCTGAGGAGGAAACTGAGGCTGAGAAAAGGAAACGTTATGTGGTTTGCCCAAGGACGGAAACATACAGTCACAGAGCGAGGACTTGAATCCGGGTTTGTCTGACTTCCAGAAGCAGGCTTTTACGATGATTTGTGCTCTTGGAAAAAAAAAAAGACAGGACATAAAACAGCATGCAGAGTATGGCCACATATGCGATATATATGTTTATTATATAATTATATTTGAATTATATAATAAATATATTTAATGCAAATGTGACCATATATATTACATGTATATTATTTTTTTAAGAAAAGACTGAAAAGCAATGCATCAAAATGTGGTGATCCCAAGGGATGAATTAAGCCCCTCCTTCCAGAAGGCGGGAGAGAACACCCTTAGCTTTAACAACGACCACACCTCATCCTCAGATGCTCCCTTTCAGTTTACAAAGTGTCTTCTTTCACTGTCTCGCATTTGGACTTCACGACTGCTATTTCACAGGGAAAGAAGCCAAGGCTCAGGGAGACCGCGACTCTGCCGCAGACAGCCTGTAACAGAGTTGGAACCAGGACCGACATATACATAGTCGGAGTCCTGCAAGGGTCAGGTTAAGGAAAGGACAGAGAAGGCCGAGAAGTCAAGGAAGGTCCGAAAATAAGTGGCCCAGGGGGCAATGAAAGGACGCGGCGACGGAGGTGAAGCAATTCCCTGGTCTTCCCAGCAGAGGGCGACACCTCCCCCAAGCTCTGCAAACCACCCGGGCTACGCCCCCCCCCCCCCCCCCCCGCAGGGACAGCCCCTTCCCGAGACCCAGGGAGCCGGGCGGAGCGCAGGGGCAGCTTTCCCCGGATTCTGAAGGGTCTGCGGGCCGTGGGGCAAGGGATGAAGGGCGGGCCCGCAGGCGAGGCTTCCGGGCGCGGGGCGGGGGTGGTGGGACGGGACGGTGTGGGCGTCCGCAGTGGGGTCAAGGGTGCTGGGGCACCGCGCGCCGCTGTGGAGCGAGAAGGTCGCGGCGTGGGCGGGGGGAGGGCGTGCGGCGTGGATGTGGGACTTCCTGAGGAGGCAAGACTTGCTGCTCCGGGGAGGCGGTTACTCGCTCAGGCTTTGCCACCTGCTTCCCTCCCAGCGAAACGAAACCAGGAGTCCCCTTCTCCACCCCCAACCCAGCTAATGGCGGCCGCACCCCTTGGGGGACCTGCCTCCGCAACTCAGCCCCTCAGCCGCTCGACCTCGGGGTGGGCGAAGGTGGGTGCTGCCCAGCTGACGCCAGTTTGTGCACCCAAGTGGCACTCCCACCCCCACCCCCATTTCAACCCAGTCCAGAACTTGAAGGTCAGTCCTGAAGCGCCCCGGCAGCTCATGGGGCTGCTCCCCCCAGCACCACCACCAATCTGATCTCCCCCTGCTGACCCCAACTGCTGGTCTAGACACGAACCCCGGCTCAGCCCCAGACTCCTCTCGCCTCCCCCCCCCCACCCCCGCCGCCCCCGACCGTTGGCTACACCCAGTCAGCCAGCAGGTCCTGGATACCTGTGTCGTGTCCCTATGCCCCACTCCAACCAAGGCAGGGACATAGATGTGTCCAGTGGGCTCTCCTTGCTCCCCAAGAGCTCCCAGTTTGGGGGGGGGGAGAGGGCGGAGGCAGGGGAGTGGCCACCACACCTACACCGTGAAGCAGAAAGTGTTTCTGTGCCAGTGGGAGGCTCAGGTCCTCAGCTCCCTGAGGATGACACGGATGACAGGACCTCAGGGAATGCCTGAGTTCAGTCAGTATTTGGAGTGCCAAGGTTCTAGGTGGGAGGGAGTTCAGAGGCCTCCGGAATCATCTTCATTCAACATCCAATCAATAAATCCTTATTGAGGGTCTGGGGTGTTTTTAAAAATCCTGATGCTCCAGCCCCGACCCAGAACTCCCAAATCAGAATCTTATAGGGGGACTTCACTGGTGGCACAGTGGTTAAGAATCCGCCTGCGAATGCAGGGGACACGGGTTTGATCCCTGGTCGGGGAAGATCCCACATGCGCAGAGCAAGCAAGCCCGTGAGCCACAACTACTGCGCCTGCGCTCTAGAGCCCGCGAGCCACAGCTACTTAAGCCCCTGCGCCTAGAGCCCCTGCTCCACAACAGGAGAAGCCACGGCAATGAGAAGGCTGCGCACCGCAACGAAGAGTAGCCCCCGCTCGCCGCAACTAGAGAATGCCCGCGTGCAGCAACGAAGACCCAATGCAGCCAAAAAAAAAAAAAAGAAAGAAAGAAAGAAAAAAGAATCTTATGGGGAGGGGTAGGGTCCTATCTTTGGTTAAATGTCCCCCAGGCGATTTGTTGCTATAGTTGGTAACCACTGGTCTTGCATTCACTTAACCAGAGACCGTGTTCCTCAGCACTAGTGGGGCTTGATCTGGGCTTTCAATCAGGGTGAAATTTGGGGAAAGCTGAAAGTGGGACCTGGGTGGCCAGTCACTCTGGTGGGGGAAGGGAGTTGCTGAATGGACTGGCCAGCTGTGTGTGTTGGAGGGGGCCCTGTTAGTGACTCTTTGGGGAAGCAGTGGGGAAACAGGGACAGTATTTGCATAATCTTTACTTTTCGCAGATTTGTGTGTTCTCTACTGAAAGGCTAAACTCCAGGAACAGAAAATTCGCTGCCATTTAGGAGGTGTCCCTTATAGCAGCAATTCTTTGTGTCGCAGTTTAGCAGCTGTGCTCCTCCCCTCTCCCCCCTCCCACCCCAGTCCCGGAGCCTCCAGACCATGCGGAGTTCCCTGCAGAGAAGGTAAGCTGGTTGAAATCATTGGAGTTGGATGACTTAAAAGTTCTGAATTCATTCTTCACTCCCTTCAGGCATACCTGCCTTCAGTGTTTTCTGAATGCCCACTCATTACCAGGCCCAGGAATGGTGTCCGAGAGCTTCAATTGGGTTGTGCGGTTCCAAGGAGGCCCCGCCTTGTAAGGGCGTGGGAGCATGGCTGAAGAGGTGGGCTCGAAGGCGGGGAGCTGCCTTCACAGCTTGTTGGCTGAGGGGACGACCCTACTTCTGCCCCACCCTGTTTCCCGAGCTCAGGGCTGAGAGGTGCAGTGTCCTGAGGTTACCACCAGGGGTCAGGCGCACCTGCTCTGTTCACCAGCGTCTGTCTCATCTCTTGGCTATCTTACTCTCTGAGGAATCTTCCTTGGTCCCTTGCCCTTTCTCTCTCACTTCTCTCGGCCTATCACTCCCTCCTTTAGGTCATCCCATCCAGCCATCAATGCAGGACCAGGCAGGCTCCCAACTCGACAGCCTGACGTTTCTTCTGACACTTGGAGAGTCCCACAGCCCTTCTCACTTCCCCAGCTTCATGAGTGACGGACTGGTGAACAGAAAGTGTCATCTACTGTCTCACTGTTTCCCCTCCTGCTGCCGTTCAGCTCACGTTCTCTGGTTTTGTTTCCAGGCAAAACAGGAGCGTTTATAGGTTCCCTCCTTCTAACAGGTTTTCTTATGTGTGTCCACAAAGCACTTCTCTAAACCCAAGTTCTTTTGTGACCCCCCAGAACCCAGTGCCAAGAGCCCCTCCCCACCTCACTCCAGGACAGCACCCACATCCAAGAGCCTTGATCCCTGTGGACCTGATCTCCTCCTCCTTTTGCTGTCTGCTACACCTCAGACCCTGCTCCCTTAGGTCCCACCATTCATTTACCCTCCATGCTCCCACCTTGTTCCCCACGAGTGAGTCTTACAGCTTTGGAGGTTCAATTCCTCGAAATGATTCCTTACCACCTTGACCCTGTCCTCACACTCCTTCCTCGAGGAAGACTTCCCTCTCCCCAGTCTAGGCTCTAGAGACAGATAGATCTGAGAGAATGCTGGCTGAAGCAGGTACCAGCTGTGCTACCTTATCCTCTCTGATCCTCAGTTTCTTCATCTGTAGAATGGGCTGTCAGATATGCTGTGAGGCCTAAGTGAGGTGATGGATGTGGACGTCTTAGCACAGTGCTGGTACCTAGGGGATGCTCTGGGAGCCAGTCTCCCGTCCTTTCCTTCAGGACAGCTGCCATCCCCACTGTCCCCCAACTCCAGCCTGCTGTCAGGAACCTGCCTTTGTCTCTGTGCACTGGCTGCTTCCGCTTCCCCCACCGCCCATGGGCAGAGCTCTGGCCTGGGCAGAGGGGGACGAACCAGGTGACTCAGGGCCATGCAGCCACCATGATTGAGGGGATGGGGCAGATGCAGGGCTCTGTGGGGACCTCATATCTGAACTCCATCTGCAGGGCTGTGTCCTCAGTCTACCATGCATGAGACCTGGGGTGGCGTCCACTCTCCTCCTTCCTGTAATTACTAGGGGCCCCTTATGGCCTGGGGAGGAGGAGGGCTCCCACAGAGTCCCCTGAGGCTTTGAGAGAACCAGAACGCTGGTGGGAGGGGAGGCAGGGCAGGGGGGATACCGACCGCACAATATTCCAAGTCCCTGCTCCTTTCCCATCCACCCCCACCCCTCCACCAAACACGATCCCTGGGTTAATTTTTAGCATCACAGCTCTCACATTAGTCACTCCCTGTCACCCCACCTACACGGCAGGAGGCTGCTGTGCTGGTGCCGTCAT
This sequence comes from Aethalodelphis obliquidens, assembly GCF_003676395.1. NCBI lineage: Eukaryota > Metazoa > Chordata > Mammalia > Artiodactyla > Delphinidae > Aethalodelphis > Aethalodelphis obliquidens. The sequence continues at coordinate 3,916,734 of NW_020837952.1, read as the reverse complement.
TCCGTCAGCTGAGAGGTGGGATCCAGCCCCACCCTGGGCACCCCCTCACTCTCCTCGGGGTGCATACGGCCAGCCAGGAGCCCCCCTTCAGCCTGGGTAAGCGGTGCTGACATCACTGCCAACGCTAGCTGCTTGGTGGGGGAGGGGAGGGGAGGAGCAGGCTGGTAAGAGAAGGGCTGGGAATCTATTCTAGGAGGAGAAAGCCAGGGAGGCCCTGGCAGCCCCCCACCCCCAGGAAGGTGCTAGGCTATGCCCAGGCAGCTGGTCTCCTGGCAGCCAGGGGCTCTGGGAACAAAGGTGCGAGAGGGCCCCTCCCCTGGACCTGAGCCCCTGGGAGCCGCTGTCTGTCATCACTGCAGAGCAGCTGTTCAAACAGGGAGCTTGGGGAAGCTCCGTTTTCTTAATCAAATGTCCTCCCTCCCCAGGACCAGGGAGGGCAGGGCAGCCAGGTGCGTGCGCCCTGGCTGGAGCCGACAGCCAACCCCGAAGGGATTTGGTGAGAAGGACCCACAGATGCCAGCTACAGATGGTGCAGGGCAGGGGCCTCCCCACCCCACCCTCCAGGGCTGAGAGGTGGGTAGGTCGTGGTCACCCCTGTGCAGGGCTGGCCCCAAGGAGGCATTCCCATATATTGAGCACCTGCCACACGCTAGGTTGTGTGAGTCCCTGGAGCGGTGTTAGTAACACAGCTGAGTTTCCTGCCTTAGAAAGGCAAAAGGCAGATACAAAAGAAGTCAGTAAAATTACCAACTGAGAGTAAGTGCTATAAGGAAAGAAAAATAGAGGGCTCAAGGTAAAGCATAATGGGGACAGGGAACTTCTGATCAGATCACGAACATCTCTTTAAGGAGGTGATGTTTAAGATGAGATCTGAGGCTGGAGGAACCAGTCTTGCAAAGAAGACTGTTCCAGGCACAGGGAACAGTATGGGCAAAGGCCAGAGGCAGGAAAGAGCTTGGCATATTTGAGAATAGGACTAGAAAGAAGAGTGTGGCTTAAACATGAGTGACACAGGAGGAGAAACGATTTGCGCTTGAAGAGAACTGCAGGGCCCAGATCCTGCAGAGCCTCGTGCAGGGCATCCCAGTACAGTTGCAGAGGTTGTGCACTGCACAGAGGCTCGCAGCTGCCAAATCGCTGGGCCCGCGTGGCTGCCATCAACCCACAGGAAGGGATGCGTTTTTGTAATTTGTCTGCCCAGAGGGACAACACATTATGGCTAGGCCACGATAAAGAGTTTGGATTTGATTTTTTTATTCCAGGGGAAACCATAATGGGTTTTAAGCGGAGGAGGGTTGTGACCCAATTTCCTTTTTGGAAAGATCACCCTAACTGCTGTGTGAAGGGGTGGTCCAGGGGTGAGAGATGAAGCAGGGAGCCATTCAGGAGGCAAGTGCAGTGGTGCAGGAGGGAGAGGCCTCCCTCCTGCCACTTAGACCTCTCAAAACCACCCCTTGTATGCTGATTACTGCCAGGGAGAAGCACTCAGGAGGCTCAAAACTCAGGCCCAACTCTGCCACCTACTTTCTGTGTGACCCTGGACAGGTCACTTGCCCCGGGTCACCTCAAAGAAGGTGGTGACCACCTCTTGAAGATGCTTTGAGCACACACTGTATTTATCGAGGCTCTATTATGCGCTAGCGTTGGGCAAGAAATAAAGCAGTGAGTAAGACAGGAGAGGTCCCTGAGTCCTGCTGTATGGAGTGTATATCCTAACAGGGAAGGGAGCCAGGCAAAACCCAAAACCCATCCGGGTCGAGACAGTTTCAGAAGGGGGTGAGTAGTATGATGGAAATAAAACAAGGCTCTATCAAAGCAGAGGGTGCGACAGTATTTTAGACCAGATGGGACGGCCTTGGGGAGGCCAAGCTGAGTGCCAAAGGAGTCAGCTATGGACGGAGCAAGTGCAGAGACCCCAAGGGCAGGGCATCTGAAGTGTACCGTGGGCGAAGTGGCCAGAGCAGGGAGCGAGAGGGGAGGCAAGAAAACGAGGCAGGCAGGAGTCAGATATCCCTGCGTAAGAGCTGGAATCTTATACTAGGAGTGATGGGAAGCTTTGAGGAGTTCTAGAGCAATGAGTGACCAGTGATTGGGCCTGTCACAGGTTGGGTGGGTGATGGCTAAGGTCTCCTAAGCAGGAGACCCCAGACCCCTGGGAGAAAGGATGCCAAGCAGTTGTTTACACAAGGATAGTTCAGAAGTATAGAGGAGCCTTGACCCCACCAGTTGTGGTATTTGGGGAGGGAAGTTCTAGATACATTAAACACGAGACCCAAGTTCTGAAGGGGTGTGGGGCCTCTAGTTCAGGCCCATACATGTAAGTTAAACTCTCCCAGTCTGTTTCCCTGGCTGCAAGCTCCGAGTAAATTAGATGTAAAATATTGTGTGTGTGTGTGTGTGTGTGTGTGTGTGTGTCTGTGCGTGCGCGCGCATGCTGGGGGTCGGGGTGGTGGAGTCAGAGCTTGCCCGAGCCCAACCCTCCCCCTCGGGCAGTCACCACACTGACACCGATGCAAAAAACCGTCAATTTTATACAGTCTGTGGTTCAGAAGCAACAATATGCAAAACGGTGGAACAGTCTGTGCTGCCCCCATCCCCCCAAGACAGGCCCATTCCTGTCCCCCAAGGGGCAGAGGACCCAGGACCCCTGCCGGGCAAGACCCCACTTAGTTACAGGCTCCTGGGAGGGGCCAAGCCCTTAGGGGTCAAGGCTGGGAGGGAGAGGGACCAGCGCTGGTTAACTGGAACTATGTGGGGGGATGGGGAAGCGACTGGGCATAGGCCATTTCTCCCCAAGGCCAAGGGTGGGGAGCAAGTAAAGCTGAGGAGAGGGCTTCGTGGGGCAGGGTCCTCTCACCCGGAGAAGGGGTTTTCTTGGACACCCCACAAGGCACTACTGACCCAGATGTAGGATGGCACGCCCCATCTTTGGCCCCGGAACCTCTCCCAACCCCGAGCTCGCCTAGCTCTCCGTGCCCACCTCCCACTGTGGTTCTGGGGAGGAGTAAAGGGGCCTGGGTCTCGGGTTCATTCACCACTCTGCACAAGCCAGGAAGGCAGGCCAGCTGGGGCTGGCGAGAACCCTCTCCCGCCGCCTTGGGCTCCCGGAGTCGCCGCGGCCAGGCGCCCGCCCCCGCCCCCTTTTTGCACTGGCTGGAAAGAATAAATAAATAAATACCTTCCCCCGCCCGCCCCCGCCCCTACAGCTGGCTCTCCTCCTCCTCCAGGGAGCGGTTGAGTCCGGGGATGAACTTGAGCAGCCGCCGGCGGAAGCTGCGGTACTTGGTTTTGCGCAGGCCGGGGCCGCACAGGGCCTGCTCGCGGGCCTCAGTCCAGAGAGCGCTCGGCGCGCCCACGCCGCCGCCGCCCCCGGGGCCCGCGCACCGCACGCTGGCGCTGCGGCTCAGCATCGCCCGGGGCCCTGGGGTCGGAGCGTCGGCGGGGCCCAGGCCGGGCGCGCGCGCGGGGGGCGGGGGCGGCGGGGGCTCAGGCGGTTCAGCGCCCCCGAAGAAGCACGTGTGGTAGACGGCGTCGTCCGCGTCGCCCCCGGCCCGCCGCGCGCCGCCGCGGGAGCCCCCGGGGGCGGCCAGCAGAGGCCCGAAGGGCAGTGAGCCCGGGAGCAGGCCCGCACCGTACAGGCTGGAGCGCACGGACTCCAGCGTGTCATAGATGCTCGGGTCCTTCACCACGAGGCCTGCCGGGGCAGAAGACACGAGGGAGGGCCGTCAGAGGGCACGGGTAGGAGACCTCAGCTCCTTCCTGTTGACCATCTGTGTGGCCCTTGGGCAAGTCACAACCTTGAACCTCACTTCTCTTGTCTGTAAAACAGGAATTATACACTCAGATGCTTAGGAGGGTCACTTATGACACAAGAGCCACGGAAGGGGTCTGAAACAAACTCGTGGAGCCCTCCTGTTCCCATCTGTAAAATGGAGATGGTGCTATCTCGTACTTTCCTTCAGGGAACAACTGTGAGAATAAACTAAAAATGTGTGTGCATCAGCCTGGGGCAGCATTGCACCCAAAGTAGTAGCTCAACAAACCTTTCTTCACTTTGGAGGGGGAAGTAACCCACTAGTTCTGCGGGGGAAGCAGGAATGGGGGTATCAGTAGGGGTGCAAGTGGCCCTTCACACACCCCTAATCTACTCACCGTGCACCAGCCGCTGCTCCTGCACCATTAGGGACCTGTATTCTCCCCACTTCTCATACAGGGTTTGCTGTAAGAGACACGCCCCGCCTCACTGTCAGGAGCTAGCAAGAAACTAGCAGGAGGTGGGAACAGACTGAGGGATCAGGGAGTACACAGAAGAAACCTTAAGGTTAAAAGGAGGTTCAGGACTTCCCAGGTGGCGCAGTGGTTAACAATCCGCCTGCCAGTGCAGGGGATGCGGATTCCAGCCCCGGTCCGTGAAGATCCCACATGCCGCCGAGCAGCTAAGCCCGTGCGCCACAACTACTGAGCCTGTGCTCTAGAGCCTGCGAGCCACAACTACTGAGCCCGCGTGCCACAACTACTGAAGCCTGCACGCCTAGAGCCCGTGCCCTGCAACAAGAGAAGCCAACGCGATGAGAAGCCCGCGCACAGTAATGAAGAGTAGCCCCCCCCCCTCGCTGCAACTAGAGAAAGGCCGCGCGCAGCAACGAAGACCCAACGCAGCCAAAAAAATAAATAAATAAAATAAAATAAAAGGAGGTTCAAGCAGATAAACGACCCCTAAAAAAGAGTGCGGCCGGTAGGGGCAGGGGCTTGGGAAGAGGAGGGTGGCGACTGGACGTTATCTGGGCTGCTTTACCTTCAGGTACTGCAGACGAGCCTCCAGTTCCGCCTTCCGAATTGATGTCCCGTACAGAGTTTCCAGTCTGAGGAGGTCGGGGAATCAAAGGTTGAGTGGGCCCACAGGGTGGGGAAACACTGAGAGAAGCTGAGCTCAGGAATCCCTCAGGGACCGCGGCACTTGGACATACCTGAGAACGTTGCCAGACGCCTTAATGATGTCAACAATTTCCCGATGCCGGATGCCTTCCACGTTCAGGCCGTTGACACTAGCGATGGTGTCCCCTGCCAGGCAGAGAGGGGATCAGAATCTGCTCCACGGGGCATGTGGAAGAATTCCAGCCACCTTCGCCAGAAAGGGTAGGGGTAATGACCCCACAAAATTCTCCTGAACTCCCTACCCCCAGTCATGGTTCTGGGGAGATCGTGTCCAGGCCCAGCAGCCCAGCAGAGGGGCCAAGGCCCTCAGACACCCACATTCTCACCTCACTCTCAGGAAGCTCTGTCCTCAAAGGTAAGCCTGGGCTGCCCCCAGAGCTGGTTATTTTGGTCCAGCCCACAGGCTGTCATGACACCCAGCCGAGACCGGAAGGGGGCAGGGTGAGAAGCACCAAGCTGGGAACTAACACCGGCCCCAGGCATGAGAAGCCTCAGCTCTGATACCCTGGGCCACTGCAGAGCCCCCTGACCTCAGGTAGAGCAAGCACCATCTCCGAGGGCCCATTTCCCATCTGGAAAAGGGGGTGTGGACCCCTGCGGAGGCTACCATGGCGATTAGGAGGGAGGGTGGATGTGAAACTACTTTGCAAAGTTGCAATATACCACTTAGCTACCAGGGGCTGCTGGTAAATAGGCAGGGAGGTAAGGGCTTAGGGAAGGAAATGGTGACAGGACTGGGTGGGGGTCAGTTGGCTGTCCCTTCCTGGGACTTGGGACTCTAGATTTGGCCAATTCGAAGGGTCTCCTACCAGTGGCACCATTTCCTTGTTAGAGGAAGTATCACAGGTACCCCAGTTTGGGGCCAGGTTGGGAGCAAGACAGACCCTGATTCTCGATATCAAGCAGATCTAATGGAGTGGTTCCACCCCACCTCCTGCCTATGCTGGACTGCCAGATCGCCAGGGGGAGGAAAAACAGCGGCACCAACACCTGCCATTTACCAGGCCCTGGCTCTGTGCCCAGGGGATTCCCTCACCACGCTGACGTGAGGACATGGTATTGCCCCCAATTTGCAGATGGCACTGCTCAGCATCACACAGTAAATGGCAAATTTGCCTAAGTCCAATCCATGCTTCTTTCTGGCCTTCTCAAAATAGGAGGAGGAAGGGAAATTGTTTTCAGAAGAGATTTCTTACCCCCTCTGCTTGGGAGTAAGGTCATACCCCTCTTCCCAGAGCCCTGTGTCCCGGGTTCACGCCCCACCTGGTGTGAGCCCAGCCAGCTGGGCAGGGCTGGACTCATGAACCCGGCAGACAAAGGTCACCATCTCCACGCGCTGCTCCTCCCGGTGGTGAAGGCCGTAAGTCTGTAATAAACAAGGGGACCCTCAGCCCAGCGGTGGGGCGAGATCCATCCAGCCCTCTGACCAGCCTCCCAAGCCGTCCCTCCCTCTGCACGCAGCTTCTCCCACCTGGATCTCAAAGCCGAAGGTCTGGTTCTCCTCCTTCTCCAAAGTCAGCACTTTCCTGCAGGAGACACAGGGGCCATCTCATCAAGACTGTCAGGACTAAAAGGAGCTTGCCAGTCCCATAGCATGGCCCCCCGCTAGAGCTGGGAGTCTGCTCTGGTACATCCAGGCAGGTTCACTGTCTCCAGTGACAAGTCACACTCATCACAGGTTGTCGGAATGTCCTTCTCCCATTCGCAGCTGAAGTCAGCTTCATTGAGCCACACGGCATCAACCCAGCCCCTGGTGGGGGAGGCACGGGGACAGCTGACCCCCAGAGCCGGTGGACTAGCTGAGCTTTTCAGCCACACTCCCAGCTCTCTAGTGAGCCCCAGAACACTACTTACTGACTTAGCTGAGGCCCCAGATTCGGCCACAGCCTGGAGCACCGTCCGCTGCAGAGCCCTGGGGAGAGGGCTGGCCCCACCCCCAGAGGCCAGTCACGAGGCTGAGCCCAGACCACAGCTGCTCCTCCCAGCTGCGGTGAGGCCAGCCCACCAGATGTGAGGGCTGGGGGGAGGGGAGCCTCGAGGCCGCCCCTTCCCGCACTGCAGGCCTGCCCACTGGACACAATGGTCTGGAGTAGCTCCAGATTCTCGTCTGCTGGGGGAGCCCAGAGTTTCCTCTGCCCACCCCCACACCCCCTTCCTTCCCGCCCAGCCAGAGGCAGAGTTAAAGCAGCCTGCAAAGGCCCCTTCAAGCCTCAGGGCCTCAGAAAGGCCCTGGAGACCCAGGCCTCTCAGTGCCCAACCTGACCCACATACCCCCCAAACGCTGAGCGGCAACTCCCCGCGCCAGCCTGAGCTCCTCCCTACTTTGAACGCAGGGCTTTCCCCCTCTACACGTATTGGGGCGGGAAGCAGGGTGACTTCTGTGTCTACTCCAGTGCTCTCTGGTTTTCTGGGAGGGTTGGCAAACTTTTTCTGCAAAGGGTCAGACAGTAAATATTTTAGCCTTTCTTTTCGAGACCTAAATTATTTGACAGCCTCCGTCCTATATTGTTCTTTGTTTTTATTTGTACGACCCTTTCGAAACATAAAAACAACTCTTGGCTCAAGGCCAGTCTGGCCGGCGGGGCCACAGTCTGCCGATCATTTTGGAAGAAGCCACGCCCAAATCAGGATGGGACCTGGGCAGAGTGGGCCCTGAGTCAGCACCTACTTCTGCCCTCACCTCAGACCCTTCCTAAGAGGCCACCACAGGACGGGACCAGCAGAGGACTGAGATTTTGGGTGCCGGGGCAGACAGACTGGAGCAGCTGGACGTAGCCTGGCCATGGTTTGGGCCCTCGGAGTTTGCTGGGCTGGGAGGGCTCAGGGTAGCCCCGAAGACTTCCTGCTTCCCTCCTCCCAGATCCAGATCTCTCCGGGGAGGGGTAACTGGCAGGGACTGGGGGTGGGTTGAGGAGCACCTGATGACTCAAAAGTCCCTATCTCCTTCCTCTGCCACCCCCTTCACACAGCCCACACCTCCACCTGCCCCTCATTCCTAGCAAGGGTGCTGTGCTGAGAGGGTGGGAGAATGACTCCCCCCTGGCTGGGCTGAGATGCTGTGTCGTGCTGCCCCCAACCCAGCGCCTCACCCTTTTGGACCAGGGCAGGGGCTGCGGTAATGGTGACTCACCGCTGCTGTTCGGGACTCTGGCTGAGGTTCTTCCAGCGCAGTCCCGAGCCCTGGGTGGGAAGGAGAGTCAGGAAGGAGCAGGTGAGAGGGAGCTGCCCTGGAGCAGATGGTGAGAGCCCTCCTTTGGGGGTTTCTCACCTGGGCTCTGGCCCTAGACCCAGCACCCCACTTCCTGTTGCCTGTGTGTCCGGCCCCAGCTCCACACTTACTCTGGTGCTGGCGTAGCTATCTGCAGAGTGCCACCACCAGCACCATTCCACAGCTTTCTCCCTAAGCTCTATCCCCACAGCCGGAGGACTGTGGGGGCACAACAGTCTCCCGGGTTCCAGATGCATGAACCTCTAAGCCCTGTGCTGGTTCCCAACCTGGAGGGTAGGGGGTTTCATTACTCTAGATAGAACAGTCTCCACCCCCAGGGTGCACGTCTGCGGCGGCTCAGGCCCCCTAGACCCCACAAGCTGAAGCAGGGGCTCTTCCCAGCTGTTATTCAAGGAAGGGCAGGGGGCCCCTGGGCTTGCCTATGAAAACACTCCAGAGGCCCCTGGGCCGGTCAGGTCTCTCCTAATTTCTCATTCACACAGAGTGGCTCGGGGGAGCCGGGGTCAGAGGCCCAGGTCTGGAGGGCTGGACTCTCAGCCTGAACATGGAAAGGCAGGGGACAGAGGGGCCCAGCCTCCTCCCTCAAAGTAGACTGTTTCAGGGACCAACTATGGATTCCAGCTGCAGATGGCCAACCGTGCCCAGCTCCACCTGGGTCTCTCAACATTGCCATATATTTTGTTGCTTTCTGGGACAAAAACGAACAAAAAAACAAAACCTTGGATCTCAAACTTGTCCATAAGTCTCACTATACTTAAGGAGAGACATTGGGAGGTTTTTTTTTTTTTTTTTTTTTGGCATGGCGGATGACAGAGCTGAGGGTCCCTACCTCTTTTGGGTCCTTGAGAAACTAAAGCAGTCTCTCTCCCTCCCTAAATTATTGATCCTTGGAAGAAGCCCAGTGTCAGACCAGCCCTTGTCCTGTGTGCCCCAAACAGCCCAGGGCCTTCCTGGTCGGTGCCCTTGTTAACCCTCCCCCCAGGCTGCCCCAAGGCCAGGAAGAGAAGGAAGCCCTCCTTCTCCAGAACCAAAGATTGGCCTCAGCGGTGGGGACAGTTCCCAAATGGGCCAGGGAGGAAGGACTGGGCCGCAGAGAGAGACCCCTTTGTCTTTCCACCCGATTTTCATAAAATGCAAATTCTCAACAAGCCGTTCATTGTGTTGGGGGGAGCCAGGGGCCAGGGGGAGAGGAGGGGAGCTGAGCTGGGAAAGGCCACCAGCCCCCTCTCCTTAACCTGGGTCTTGAGTTCCCCTTTCTGAGTGCTCGGGTCCCCCTCAGGCCAGAGGAAGAGCCCGGCACAGGGGGAGACTCAAAGGGCGGGCGCGGCCCGCATCCTTCCTGCCCCGCAGGCGCCCTGCGACCCCTCCCACCGCGTCCGGTCGCGGCTGACTTCCAGGGAGCGGTGGCCTCGAGCCCCGCACCTCAGACGCAGGGCAAGGCGGCAGGCCCCGAGTCCAGGAATCCGGGCGTCCCCTCGGAAGGGTCGGCGGCGCCGCACGCACTTCCCCCGCTAGAAGGCACGCGGCGCGTCCGCCGCCCTCCCCACCTGGAACCCGCAGACTCTCAACTTGACTGGGCGAGCGGCGGGACCCCAGCCCGAGGCCTCCCCGCTCCCACGGGAGAAGCCCGGGCGAGGCGTCCTGGGGACCTCGAGACGTCTGGACGCGGGGAGGCGGGGCTCGGGGGTGGCCGAAGACCAGCTAGGGCGAGGGGAAGGGGACCTGGGGAGGCGGCAGGAAGGAGAGCAGCGAGACGGGGCGGGGGCGCATGGGGAGTGGAGAGCCGCCAGGTCGGGGGCGGCGTGGAGCCGGGGTCGCAGGTATGGGGGATTGCTCCTTCTGAGCAGAGGATCGAGGGGACCCAGCAGGATCTGAACGTGTCCGTGGGGGATCAGCGGGCTGGAGAGGAATGGGGGAACTCGGGGACCCCAGGAGAATGGTGTGGGGGTCGGCAGGCGCGAATGGGGGCTGCTGCGGGTTGCGCGGGTCCTGAGGAAGGGACCCCGGAGGGTACCGAGAGCCGGGCGGGGGGCCGCGGGAGTTGGGGGGGATACGCACCTTTCGGCGGGGCAGGGTACCCCCGGACACGGCGAGCGCGCGATACAGCTCGGCCGGGTGATAGTCCTCCAGCGCCGCGTACAGCTCGTCCCCGGGGGTCCCAGGGCAGGCGGCTGCGGCAGGGGGGCCCGAGGCCGGGGTCGGGGTCGGAGGGGCTGGAGCAGCTTCCGAGTCCGGGGCCGGGGCAGCGGGGTCTGGGGTGGCCGCCGCCTCCTCTTTCTGCTGCAGCTTCCTGAGTCGGCGGAGGGTCATGGCTCCGGCGCCCCTCGGAGGCGGCGCTCGCTCCGCGCGTCGGGGCAGGCGGCGACTCGGGGATGCCAGCCGGGAGGGTGGTGTGTCGCCTCCCTTTATAGGCTCGGGGGATCGGGGCGGGCGGGGAGCGGCCTCGCGGGGCCTCGCCCCCCGCACGGCCGGCTCCGCCCCCCCCGGGGGGGGCAGCTGTCCCGGAGCCCCGCCCACAGCTCCCGAGGCATGCCAGGCTGGGGAAACTCTTGGGGACCGGAGTGCTCAATAGGGGGAAAAGCTAGGGGAGGGGGGTCCAGGCCATCGGGGGGCGGAGCATAGGTCTCCGTGATACCTGAGGGACGGGGAGCCTGTGAAGGGGCTTGTGCACGAGATTTGAAAATTTAGGGATGGATATCTTTGGAGATTCAAGCAGTCTGGCCGTGGAGCGACCGTAGGAGTCCTTAGGAGGAGGTTTGGAGGCCGCCCAGAGTAAGATTCTAGGAGACCCAAGAGGCTGCAGGAGACTTTAGGCAAGGAGAGGAAGGCAGGGGGAGGGGTGAGGTCCCTGATGGGAGGGAAGAGATGGCCCTGAACTAACTGTGCAGAAGCCGCTAGGGAGTGAAAGGGTCCAGGATTTCCCCCTTACCCAGCTGTCCCAGAAGAGTTCAAAGAGGCTGCCTCTCCTTCCCATGTCATGGGGAAAGGGAAGAGGGGGTAACCCAAAAAGTAGTAGACTTAATTCTGGCCTGGCCCCTCAGAAGGTCAGGAGTTGTTCCTCCTGGATAAACCTTTTCTCACCTCCTGATGTTGGAGCTCAGGTATCCTTTTCCCAGCCGATACATCCTTACTGTGGGGGTTGACTCGCGGCAGGGGATGTGACCGCGCTGAGTGGGTGCTCAGGGTTGGGGGATGGTGCTCAGCCATTATCTGACCTTTTTTGGGGAGCATCTTCCCCCCACCCCCGGCTGTGTTGCTGGTGGCTGCCAGGCCATGGGAGAGGTGGGAATGGCCCAGCTGTCGTCAGTGGTACCCGAATAAGAAGTGAGAGGAGGAAGTGGAAGGCCAGGTCTGGCATCTAAAGAGTGGCCAGCCACCGCAGGGCGTCAGCATCACAAGCTGGGGGCTCCACATCCCGACGTCTGCCACTGAACAGAAGCCAGGAATGTCCACATTGTCCCCTCCTCCAGTGTTCCCAAATCCGTTATGCCTTTACAGCTGACATTTATTGTGCTGTGCACACTGTTCTGTGTAATCTTTTACATCTTCTACATCCATGAATGAATTCATTTGGTCTTTATAACAACTCTATGAAAACAGATACCATTATCTTCCCTTACAGAGGAGGAAACTGAGGCCCAGAGAGGTTAAGTAACTTGCTTTAGGTCACTCAGTGGCAGAGCTGATTCGAACCTGGGCAGCCTGGTTGCAGAGCTTGCAATCTAACCACCGTGTGATGCTGTCTTCCGCTGTTCTTCATTCACCCTATGTTGAAGCCCTGCTCCGGGCCAGGTTACAGAGGCTCTTGGTCAGGTAGGGAGTGATACACGCACCGGTGCTGTGTTAGATGCATGGCCTGCGGAGTACAGAGGGGCTAGTGGCCCATCAGCCTGGGGAGGCCAGGAAAGGCTTTCTGTCTCCTGTCTCTCTCAGTCCATGGGTCTGTCTCCGTCTTCTTGCTTCCTAGTCCCCTTGACTCCGTCTGTGTCTTCCCCACCCCCAGGCCCCTGGGGCCCCAGCCCCTACAGGAAGTGTGTGTGGGGGGGTGCTTCTTCACCCTGCAGTGATTACACAAGTCCAGATGGCAGGATGCTCGTTGGGTGGGGGGCAGGGGGTGGACTGGGGACTGCCACGAACCAAGTGCTAGCTCCCTTAGTGCCTTCCTCTCCCTCCTCCCACCTTCCCCCTTGGCATCACCAAGTGGCCATCAGCTGAGGGGCCGAGGGGGCGTTGGTGGGGAAACACGGGACTCTATTGTGAAGCATTAGCACAGATGGACCCCTGGACCGTCTGCTGCCTGCTCCTGACAGACGGCATCTGCAGCGGGGGTGGGGATGGGGAGGCGGGCAAAGGCAGCAGAGCCAATGGTTTCTATCCTCCTCACTCTGTGCTTACTCATGCAGGGACCCTCAAAAGGGCATCTTGTAAGCTCTTCCGTACCGCCACCCCACCTATCCCAGAGGCTTACCTAAGGGACACCTCCTCGCCTGAAACCTGGAGGAGCAGACACCACGGGTGTCACAGCACCTGTGTCTGCCAGCCCTGTTGAGACATTTCTCCTTCAGACTGACGTGGAGACAGAGACTGCCCATCAGTATCCAGGCCAGTCTGCCTCCCGACCTCCAAGTCAGAGAACAGCACCAGAGAAGTGAAGCTTACACCAGTTTCCGCCTCCTGCCAGGCAGGGCACCCTAGAGAACCCCAGAGTAAAGGTGGGCCCAGGAGATGCAATTTCTGTCACGTTCATTGCATGATTTCCTCAAACCCTAGAACTTCAGAGCCGGGAAGGGCCCCGTGGGCCGGAAAGGACACCAAGCGGTCCAAGTCCTTATTCAACGGAGGAGGCGAACTGAAGCCGACCAGGGAGGGAAAGACGGTGGCAGAACAGGCACTAGAACCCACTAGAGCCCAGGTCTCCTGACTCTGGAGACCATTTAACTCAGCTGCTGGTAGCTCCCGCTGAGAGCTCAGAGACCCGCGCCTGCTTCCTCCTCCCAATCTTCCCAGTTTCTCCAGGGAGGTGATGGAGAGCCCAGGATGCCACACTGTGGGGTGGTGGTGCCCTCTGGTGGCCATGAGTCTCGGAAAATCTTCAAATCAGACTCCGAAGGGCTGTCTGGCTGGTGCTAGGCCCCCTCCTGGAATCCCAGCCAGGTTTAAGGAGTCCCCAGAGCTCCTCTCTGGCCTGAGATGGTCTGTGTTCAGCTGAGACACCAAGCCCCGCTTCGGTCACTGCGTTCTGGAGTTTCACACCTGTTAGGAAGTTGTGTGTTTGTCACCCAGCAGCAGGTGACACTGCTCAGTGAGAGGGCAGACAGCTGGTGGGCTTCCTCCATGCAGGAACCTGCACACGTCAGACGGTACACCAGGCCTAAAGCTTTGCTTTTTCCGACCCTCCACGACTTCCTCCTGAGCCCGAGTCTCTGGTCTAGCATCTGCTCTCCTCATCCCATCTTCTGCAGCTCTCTTAAGGCTGGTGGTGGCGGGGGGTGGGGGGGGGAGGGAAGCATGCTGCACGCCACCTGGGGCCTCATATTAGGACACCTCCCCCTCTGTTCTCCTCCCCCCGGAAGCCTCTTTGCAAAAGCCCCATGGCTCTGGCTCCCGCAGACATCTGCACTCAATCTGTACCTTATTCCTGAGCGTGTCCCGGGCTTTCAGAGTGAACTCTCCAGGCTTTGCTTCCTTTGGATCCAGCTGTCCTGGCCCCTGGCTCTCAGGGTAGGCAGGGCTTGGCCTGTGGTAGGGGCACAGAGAGCGGGGGCTTGGCTAATGGACAAGGCCTAGGTGAGATCCCTTCTCTTTGGGACAAGCCCTTGCCCAGGTACCTAACAGTCAACGGTCCCCTGAGTCCCGTCCTCGCCCACCTGCTCCAGCTCTAGGCTCCCATCAGGAGGTCGGGGCACTCAAGGCAAGAGCTCCAGAAGCCCAGGCTCCTCTGGCACCTGAGTTAATGTCAGGGCTCTCGCACAGTCATTTCATCCCAGGACTGGGGGGCTGACCGGTCCGCCGGGGCTCCTCTCTGGGTACTGCCACTGCTTCTGAGTGGAAGGTGGGAGGGTGAGGGCCTGGGACGGAGCCGGCTGTGTGGGCAGGAATGAGGGGCTGGGCCCTGGCTCTCGGATGCTGAGGGAGGCCTGGGCAGCTGTAGGCAGCTGACTGGGCAGGGAGCGGTTGTTTTCCTTAATGGCTCATGTTGCCCAACTGTTTCCACGGGCTCGTGTCTGTGTGTGGCACTGGGGTCCAGGGGAGCTCAGCAGCAGGGACGAGGGGGGAGGTGGATCCATCACAACCCAAAGAGCTAATTCTAGGGGGTCTGAGAGCCGGAGCCAGGCGGATATGGCCGTTTATTTGTTTTGGATACTGTAGCTTCTGAGTCTAGTCCCAGCCAGAGGCCAGGGACCGTCTTGCCTCCTAGGTGGGATGGCAAGGTATCTCGGGCTTGAACAGGTTAGACTGGCAGGAGGGAGAAAGGGTCATCTCTCTAGTTTTCCTTACAGTAACCACAAACCACTTCTAGGACAGAGGGCACGTATTATCGTACCCCACCTCATTTCAGACACGTACAGACGGCTAGGACAGAAAATGACAGCTTTTAGGGCCCCAGACTCCCCAGATCTCGTCTCTCTTGGCAAACACAGCTGCTCTGGTGGTCCAGCCCTGGTTCCTTCTCCCCAGGGACAGCATTGTACACAAGGCTAAGATCCTCCCGTGGACTCCACACTGAAGTCGGCTTCTCCTCACTGTCCACATCTGATCGCGCCCCCAAACTCTGCGTCCTTTCCACTGTCTCTCCCCGTCCTCCAGCTTTTCCTGCTCTACCACCTCGGCAATTACCTTCTCAAGTCAGCACTGTGTTCTCCCCCCCAGTACAAGTAAGATCACCTCACTCCCCTGCTCAAAACCCATCAATGGCCTGTCATTCCTACAGCAGGAATGAAAAAAGAGGTGTTCATTCACGGGACAACTCCACATAAGCGAGCTGTTGAGAAGAATTTGGAGACCAGGTCGAGACTCAGGAGGAAAAACTACTGAGATTAGCAGTCTGAGGCAGTGGTCACAGGGGAAGTGATGGCACTGGTGGCTCTCGGGATACAGTCTTGACGGCTTAGCACAGCATGGCTCTAAGAGATTTCCTGTGTGCGCCCCTGGCTCTCTTGCTCTAGCCATACTGAACCTGTTGTTCTTGAGCAACGCACTTTAAAAAAATAATTCATTAATTAATTAATTTCTGGCTGCGTTGGGTCTTCGTTGCGGCGCGCGGGCTTTCTCTAGTTGCAGCGAGCGGGGGCTACTCTTCATTGCGGTGCATGGGCTTCTCATTGCAGTGGCTTCTCTTATTGGGGAGCACGGGCTCTAGGTGCGCGGGCTTCAGTAGTTGTGGCACACAGGCCCTAGAGCGCAGGCTCAGTAGTTGTGGCGCATGGGCTCATTTGACCCGCGGCCTGTGGGATCTTCCAGGACCAGGGCTTGAACCTGTGTCCCCTGCATTGGCAGGCGGATTCTTAACCACCGTGCCACCAGGGAAGTCCCGACACACTCTTTTTGACCAAATCTCCCTCCTCCCCAGTCAGCAGGCCAGTGCCTATCCCTAAATAGATGTCACCTCTCTTGACCCCATCTTCCTGTCTGTTCTGTGTCTCCAGAGGATTGTGTGTCTACCCCACCATAGCACTTACCTCAGTCCATTGTAATTACCTATTAACTAGTCCATTCCACCAGGTAGGGAGCCCCTGAAGGGCTGGCTTTCCCTAGGCACCTCACCTGAGCTTCCACGACGCATTACATATGGCTCTGTAATGGGACTTGCTAAAACCTGCTCTACTCTCGATTCTCTGTACAAATCCTCTCGGTCTCGAAGGGCAGTGGCCACAGCTTGTTCATCCTTGTATTCTGCCTACTGCTTTACACACTAAGGTTGCTGAACTCGTGCTTGTTATTTAATAAGAATGTATTTAGAGCCCAGTCCATCCTATCGTTCCTTAAACCTTCCTATCCCATTATCCTCCATCCTTGGCCTCCAAGGAGCATTCCCAGGTGGATCCAGAGCCGTCTGCCTTATTCCTTAAATCCCACCCTGTCTGGCCATGGGATGCCTAACACTTTTCAGGGTGTGACGCCAGGGGTTTGGTCAGACCAGTCTGGATGTTCCTGTGAAGGTCTGATTGAGATGTGATCAACATTTAAATCAGTAGACTTGGAGTGAAGCAGGTTAGGTTACCCTCCACAGTGTGGACGGGCCTCATCCAATCAGTTGAAGGGCTTAAAAGACTGAGGTCCCCTAAGGAAGAAGAAAGTTTGCCTCCAGACTGCCTTCAGACTCAAGACTGCAACATCAATTCTTCCCTGGGTCTCTAGCCTGTCAGCCTGCCCTGTAGCTTTCAGACTTAACAGCCCCACAATTGTGTGAGTCAATTCCTTTAAATATCTATCGATCGATCGATCGATCTATCATCTATCTAATCTATCCAGCCCTATTAGTTTTCATTTCTCTGGTGAACCCTAAGAAACCGTTCCTGTCTTGATCTACAGCTCTCCCTCCCTCTCCCTCCCCTGCACTATGCAGCCCTCACATGTCCCTGCATGTCTCTTGAACTTTACTACTCTACCCCTCATTTTGTTTGGGTTGTATTTAGCAAGCACGTTCTCCAGACTATAGATCAGAAGACATGGCCGGGGGTAGGGGGTGGGGACAGAAATTTAAAACGTGTGAAACAAAACCCCTAGTGATACACCATTAAACGAACGCAGGTCTCCTGGGTCGTGGGCCTTACAAAGGTGAAACGTTAGTAACCTTCAAGGGCACATGAAGAGGTCCCAGAATTGCTGCCTTTCTGATTTTCAAAACGGTAAGGTTGAACCTGCAATCCACAGCCTAGTGAACTTTAGGTCCGTGCTTGGCAAGACGACTGATCATTGATTGGCTTTTGAACTAGGCTGAGATCCACTGCAAGCCACTTCACCTTTCCTTCCGACAGACAGATCAGAGATGCAGCAGCCACAGGAATACCTGCCACTTCAACAAGGTACCTGGGATTCTGCTGTTATCTTTGTCCAAAAAGAATTAGGGCCAGGGTGCAAGGACAGTTTAATTAGCAGCCACTCTGGGTTACTAGGATATATGCCAAACTTCGAGCCAACTTCTAGAGGTAGGTTACTTGATTTTCTCCGGCCCAACAGTCTCAGATGGGAGGACAAATGGAAAACTCTGGGCAACAAGCAGAATTCTAAAATATTGCCAGGCTGCAGCCATGGACAGGTTCTGTGGTAAAATTTCACAGGGTAAACCTGTAAGGCGTATAAGGTCCTGCACTTGAGTTCAAAATACCAACTTCTCACATACAGGAAAGAGGAAGGGGGCTGGATTGTACTCAACCCAAACATAAGATGCAGTCCTGGGATGTGACCTGAAGGTGTCAAGCAGAGTCTGGGATTCTCCTTCTAGTCTGTGCTGCCAGTGAATGCCTGGGTGGAATGTCATGTGCTCTCCGTGGCCCCAGGCTTGAGCCAGGTTCTCGGAGAGCAGCCGGCGTGGGGGAAGGGCATGGCGCCATGGAGGCAGGATGTGCAGAGGCTGAGGGGCTGCAGTCTCTGGCCAGACACCCTGGACCCAAGGTCTTCTCCACCCTTGTGAGCTATGTGGGCAACTTATTTGTTTTCCCTAACCCTCAGTTTCCTAATCCAATCTCATACATTGTTTTGAGGATGAAAGCAGTTCATGTACGTAAAGCCAATTATGGCACACTGCGCAGCACAGAATAACTTTTTTTTTTTTTTTTCCGCCGCACAGCATGCGGAATCTTAGTTCCCCAACCAGGGATCAAACCCATGCCCCCTGCAGTGAAAGCGCGGAGTTTTAACCACCGGACCGCCAGGGAAGTCCCACACAGTAACTTTTTAATAAGTATCTGCTAATATTAACTGAAAAAACCCTAAGCTTTGCCACATTCATAGTAACGTAACAGCTGCCTTCAAATATGTTAAGGGACCTTATATGGAGTAAGTGCTCTGAATCATCCTGGAGAGAAGATGCAGGGAGGTTTCCCAGTTCTAGGTAAGGAAGGGCTGTTCACTGAGCAGACGGCCGGCAGGTGAAGGTTGTGGTCCTGAGTGTTACAGCAAGAGGCCCCCGCCACTCGGCAGGGATGCTGTGGGGGAGGTCAAATGCCTGATGGGTGCTGGACCTCTGGAGTCCCATCTAAACTTGAGAGTCTATGATTCTAGGACTTGCTCTCTTGGTTCCTCAGCCTGGAGATGTTGGGTTAGGGCTGTTCCTCACAGCCACCCGCACACTGAAAACCCCGGAGTCACCACTGAAGACTCCCATCTCAAAGTCGCTTAGCCAACCCCAAATTCACATTTATACTCCAAGTCAGGAGGGGGAAAGCTAAAACTGAGGAGGGCCCAGGCTGCCTTCGAGAGTGGGTGGTTTGTGACTTACCAGGATCAAGACCCTCTTTTATATAAAGAGAAAAATGCTAAAAGACAAAGACAAATACAGGCAAAGCCCAAGAAAAGGTGCTGAGTTCGTCCTCCGCTCCCTCTCACACGCCAGGCCCTCCTTCTATGAAACACAGGGCAACAGCCTCAGGAAGACCCCGGATGTTCCGACAGGGTCCTCTTCAGACATGACCTGCTGCAGCTGCTGTTAACGTCGTACCCCAGCCAGTGGCGGGAGGGACGCTACCTGAAGCACCTGCCCAGCTCCTCTGATAAAGGCTGGGCAGCCAGTCCACAGATGTAAAACAGATGGCACCAGAAAAGCTCTGTGAATAAAACTTTAATAATGTACAGCAGAAACTGGACAGGCTCATTCTTATATTAAAACAAAAGATTTCCTATATTACAACTTATTTACATTTGCATACTGAAGAGGTAAAGTGTCTAAGTGGCTATCTTACAGTCCATTCTAATAAAATGTACAAAAACAAACAGAAGTACCGAGAATGCCGTTCGGGGGCCTTGACGGCGACCTAAGAACGGGCTTGGACTTGGTCTGTGAATCCAGAATCCAGAGGTGCAGGTAGCCCTATGGATCGGGGTTAGCCTCAGGGGGCCAAAACCACAGCTTTAGTTTCTTCCCAACTCTCTCACTCCTAACTCTCGGGTTAAGAGTGGTGGCGGTGGGATTGGGAGCTTCCCCCCAAAACTGCTCAGTCTTCCCCAGAGGTGGAGAAGGAGGAGTGTGTGGTGAGGACAGCAGGGCCACCGGGGGAGTGGGCTAGTGGCTTGGGAGTCCCTGGGTCAAGGAGTGTTGGCAGATCCCAGAGGCTGGCTGCGGCGGGGGGGAGAGGAGTCTGAGTTCCGTCATCTCCTCTAAACCGCTAAGTTCTGCCGCAGGGCGGACAGATGGGGCATCGGCAGGGGTGGGGAAGAAGGTCCCCCTAATGACACAATTGGTATTCGAGGGAAATTAGTCAGGAGCCAGTAAATTGGCTCAGAGGGTTAGGGGAAGATCTCCTTTAACGCAAGGAAAGAAGCGATACAGCAGGAAAATAAATAGGAAGGCCAGGGCACGGGGGAGACCAATGGAAGTCGGGGGAGGGCTCTCCCCTCCTCCACAAGCTTTGGCAGAGAATCGCTGGGCTGGAGGCAGGGATGCTCTGAGGCTGCACACAGTCTGTGCCTCCCCTGGGGGCAGGAAGGGGGCTCCGGATGAACGCAGCGACTGGTGGGTTCTCACTGCCCACCACCGGCCTCTTTGGTGGGGGACAGGTGGGCATCCTCACTCCTTAGTGGTCTTATATAAGAGCAATCACTCCAGGCTCAAAAGGCTCAGAAGCAACTACGAAAACTTCTGGTTTCAAAACAGTCACCCACTAACTTGAATGGGTCCCATGGTCGGCGCTCCAAGAGTAGGACCCAAGCCTGTCTTGTTCACAGCTGTATTTCCCAGCGCCCGGCGCACTGCTTGGCATCCAGCAGGCACTCAGCGATGTCTGTAGCGTGAATGCCTGCAGGAGAAGCTGCAACCTGCTGGACAACACACGGAAGGCCAGGGCCCCAGTGCAAAACCCACTTGTGGAACTGGGAGGCGGGGCAGAACGCAAGCGAGACCAACCCCCAGGGCAGAGGAACTCTTGCTGCTGGGTGGGGGGAGCAGGCTCAGGTACAAGGACAGACATTTCCAGTGTGATTGAGCTGTGTGCGTTTGATTGAAGCATTTTTTGTGTGGTTGTTTTTATAGGGATTTCCTTAAAAACAAATAGATTGAGAGGTAATCATCACATAGAGATGGTTTTCCTTTTATAAAAACTTAACAATATTTAAAAAAAGTTAAAATCCAGACCCTCCCAATTAAATTAAAAAAAAAAAAAAGAAAGAAAGAAAAGAAAACCAAACCACTCCAGTTAAGTTATGGCTTCAAAGTTAATATATACCTAAGATATGCTGACGGAATCACCATCCACAACCGCGCTTCCAGACGTCGTTAAATACTACACTCAGGTTAAACAACAGGTTCAGCTCGGGCTGTTCCCTTTAGTAAAGCCCCTGAAGTGGATGCAAGTCTCACATCTTCCCTCCACCGTGATCAGATAATCCAGTAAAAGACCCATGCAGATGCCTCCCTCCCGCCCCAGACTCCCTCCCCACTCCTTGCCCCCCCTTCCCTTCCCCACCCTAAATCCACTACCACCAAAAATATACACTGCTGTTTCCAGAATGTGGGATATGAAAGACAGATGTGACATTCCGATCTGAGTCCCAAGATCTGGGCTTCAGATTCCTCGGCCCTTCCTCGACGCTGCCGAGGACGCTGCCCTTAGGCTGGCTCATTTCCCACGGTGGCCGCTGACCACAACACCCAGACTGCCACCGAGATTCTCTCCCTGCCCATCCCACCCCGCCTCCCTTACGTCTGGACCCAAGAGCCTTGCCTGCCAAGACAACCGGGCCAGCTTTGGTTCCACAGTCTGAAATGGAGAAGGAGGGCCAGGCGACACAGGGCAGGGAGACCCACCGTGGAGGGGGGCTTCTGGAAGGGAGGGGAGGGAGACCTCCGGGAGGGGCACCAGGGAAACCAGACGCTGCTCACTACTGAACAGAGGCCCCAGCGCGCAGAGCCGGCGTGACGACCACACGCCTGACCTGCACATGCACGGAAAGCTCGAGCAGGTAAGTGCGCACCTACAGACACACGTGCGCGCGCACACACACACACGCACACACGCGCACGCGCACACACACGTGTAAGGGCGCGGCACAGACCAGGCACAACAGGGGACGCACCTCGGCACATGCATACACGGCTGGACAGACGGGCACTGGCAGTCCCTCCAGGTGTCCCGACGGGGTGGAGGGGAGCACGAGGCCCGGCGCTGCCGAGAGGGGCCATCCTTCTGGTTCCCCGGGCTGCCTCGCTGCGCTGGGGTTGGTCCCAGAGGAAAGCCCTCGGTGCCGCTCAGCAGGGGCCACGCTCGCTCCTCCCGGGCCCTCCCAGGCCGCCCGTCACCATGCCAGGCTTCTCGCCAGGTGCGCCGGGCTTTGCAGAACTTCCCACTACAGCCGGTCCAGGCTGTGGCACTGAGTTCTCCACACCGTTTGCTCTCAGAGGCTCTGTGCCACTAGGAGGTAAATATAAAAGGTGTCTGTGTCTCAAACCCAATGTGGGAGTGAGCGAGTCTCCCGGGCTCTGTCCCTCTTGCGGGCCAGGCTCCTGGCCACAGAGGGCTGGGCAGAAACGAGAGGTAGGCCTCCATCGGACGCTCAACACGGCAGCTCGGCTGTAGGTCCCGCTGCCCAGCAGCGTGTGGGGAGGGGCAGCTAGATCTTCACGTCCTCCTGCACGCTGAGCTGGGAGAGGGTCTTCTTGATGCGCAGCGCGGTCAGGCGGGCCGCGCCGTTGGCGTACCAGCACTCCCGCATCATCTTCCCCATCACCCGCAGCGCCTGCACAGAGACCCGGCGTCACTCGAGCCTGCCCCCGCCCCCACTGAAGCCTTCCTGGTCCCCAGGCTGCCGTCTCCCCCACCCGTGCTCCGCCCGCCCCCCACCCCCTGCCCCGGGCTCCCCCTTCCTTAAGGGACAGCCTGGGGAGGGGGACCTTCTCGGCAAGCATGGTTGGTCAGCCACTCCCCGGTGTCTGGGTGATCCTGAGAGAAATACCTGCAACGGCCTGTGATCTGAAAATCACTTCTGGAAGGTTTGAGTATCCGTGTTTATGACTGTTTACTGACTGCTTTTTGTAAAGCAGCGCTCGAGCCAGGCACAGCAGGGACATCCCCCAGCACGAGCACGCACGCGGCTGTGACCCCACGTTCACGTGCAGAGACAGGGTGGCGGAGGAGGAGGCAGCAGCCCCTGAGGGGCAGCCTCGTCAGAGGCAGAAGCTCACGGCCAGGGCCCGGACGGCACAGGCCAGGGGCAGCCAAGGGGCGGACCTGGAAGGTCACCTGTGGAGGGCTACGGAGTCCCCAGACTGCTGCCTCAGGCCTGTTTTCCAGGTTCCTTTTAGCAGTGGGACCCGTTTTCCCCAGCGGAGTCCCAACACACAAACAGCCCCGACTGAAGAGGGAGTGGGGTGCGGGCAGCTGAAGACCAGCTCTTTCTGCTTCCCTCACCCTCTGAAGTGAATAAACCCTGAGGGTTCCAAGGACCATTTTGGAAAAGGCTGCTCTGTCAGGCAAAGCGGAGGCGTCACCAAAGTGTGAGCGCAGTAATTCTGCTCTTCAACGCAGGCCTGCCCTCCAGTGGACACACTCCTTAAAGCAGAGCCGCGAGAGAAAAGGGGGCCCAAGAGCACTAGCGAAGCAAACCCTGTGCCGCCAAAGACTCCAAGACCCCCCAACTCCATGCTTCTTAGGAATCTAGATCATACATTTGTCCTCGTTTCTGTTATTGCCATCGAATGCCACCCCCTCCCCGCTTCATCCGCCATCACTCCCCAACCCAAATTCTCTACACCCTCCTCGCTTCTGAGTTTTTAGAAAGGCCACTTCCCTCGCAGACATGTCTTCTCACTGAGTCCCACCCCCTCATTCTTCTACACCCTTCGTGGACGCCTCTTCTTAACTCTTCCACGAAGCTCAGCTCACCCCTTGGCTCCAGAGCCATTTTTCTAGTTGGGCAGGTCTAACAGCTCCCACTCAGTCTTTGTTCTGTCTCTTATCTGTGTCCTGGGACCAAGCCTTTTTCTTCTTCTAGGCTGTCAATTCCAAAGGGGACCCTCCAGTGCCCAGGACAAGGGCTCAGTATATAATACAACAGCACATAACAGTTTGCAATGACCGACACGCTCAGGGGGTAGCCCTGGGGTTGGCCCCACTTTTGGCAAACCCTCTTCTAAGGGAGAGAAATCGGGCAGATAGAAAGGCCACGGGAGAGAGGGGAGCTTCCCACCTCGTAACTCTGCCACCAGTTGGGGATGTTGGGGCGGAGCTTCTGGTCGCATACGACCTTCCGCATCTCCTCAATGGAAGGGTCAGAGGGCACTAGGTCATAATATGGTAGCTGATATTCCTCATGGACTCCTGGGAGAAAAGAAAACGTCCACCGGAGTTATCAAAAGAAGGAAGAGATTACTCAAAAGCCAATGACAACACCCATGTTGCGATCTGTAAATACCACTTCCCACTAAGAGGAACTAGGGCTCCTTGGAGAGCCTGGTCAGTGCTAGTTATGGGACAAGAGACACACAGGATTAGCCAGGAATATCTTTTTCGTAACAAAAAGCAAGGAAACTATCAAAGACTACTGAGGCCATGTCAAAAGGTACCGACCTGAAAAGCTCCCAACGGGCCAAAGATGAGAACATTTAAGCAACAGTAAGACCTATGACTTCAATGGAAACAAATATTTTAAATCACCAGTTCGTGATGACACTAAAAACAAACAAATAAACCAAAACCTCAGTCGCCTTTGTAGAATGAGAGGGAATAAACTCATTATTTTGAAAAATGTCAAATAAATGGAAAGAATCAAGTATTTATCCTGCCTTTCCTCTTCAAATTAAACATCTTGGTAACCAAATAGACAATAGGGGAAGTTTCTCTTTAAAGAAAAAAATCTAGCTAATACATGAAGTTTGACAGGATCGGAATACTGGCATTTTTCAACCTCTAATACATTTGGATTTGGACAATAATCAACAACAGCTGTTAACATCACAAAAAGAGAGGTAACCACCATTATCTGTGTCTTTTAACAGAACGATTTTGGGGGAAAAAATGATTCTAGTCTTTAGATGGAACTCTCATAGGAAATTCACAGAAACAGTAGAACGTGTGAACTGCATAAGAGGTTACCTGGAAAATCTAGACAGGAAAACCCTACAGGGTAAAGGACCTGGATTCTCCAATTTTGAAAACTGCAGGAGAGGGGACTTACTTGGTGTTCCAGTGGTAAAGAATCCACCTTACAATGCAGGGGATGAGGGTTCGATTCCTGGTCGGGGAACTAAGATCGCACATGCCCTGGGGCAACTAAGCCCATGCGCCACAACTACTGAGCTCTCGCGCCTCAACTAGAGAGCCCACGCGCCCTGGAGCCTGCGTGCCACAACCAGAGAGAGAAAGAACCCGCACGCCACAACTAGAAAGAGAAAACCTGCACGCCGCAACTAGAGAGAAGCCTGCGCGCCGCAACAAAAAGATCCCGTGTGCCTCAACGAAGATCCCGCATGCTGCAACTAAGACCCGACGCAGCCAAAAATAAAATAAAAATAAATAAATAATAAATCTTAAAAAAAACCCCAAAAAACTGCAGAAGAAAAAAATTGAGGGGTAACCTGTAGATTATGAGACTTGGGAGTTATATCAATCAACTGCAGTGGATGGACATTTAAATTAAACCCTGATTTAACAAGCTGTTTTTTATAAAAAATTCACAGATAATTGGGGAAATCTCAACACTGGCTAATGTTATATGATATTAAGAATTAAGATATTAAGAAAACAGAATTACTGTCTGTTTTTTAAAGTGTGATAATAGTACTATATTTTTGAAGTCCTTATCTTCTAGAGCTACAAACTGAAATATTTTCCGTAATAAAAAGTTAATTTAAAAAAATCCAATGTAACTTTCTCATGCCTTTTTCCAGAAAAAAATTCTGCTGTTCTGAGCTGATGGGACAGATTTTTATTTTTATTTATTTATTTTTTTGAGATTAGCATTTATTTTATTATTTCTAAAAAATATTTATTCATTTATTTGGTTGCGCTGGGTCTTAGTTGCAGCTGGCGGGCTCCTTAGTTGCAGCTCGCTGGCTCCTTAGTTGTGGCACGTGGGCTCCTTAGTTGCGGCAGGCAGGCTCCTTAGTTGTGGCATGCGAACTCTTAGTTGCGGCATGCACGTGGGATCTAGTTCCCTGACCAGGGATCGAACCTGGGCCCCCCTGATTGGGTGCACAGAGTCTTATCCACTGCACTACCAGGGAAGTCCCGGGACAGATTTTTAAATAGAGTCTGACTTGGTTAATCATCTAAGGAGCAATTAGCTTAAACTCTGGCCTCAGTCTGCCAGAGTCTGAATCCTAGTTTATCAGTGGTGTGACCTCGGACAAATCACCTAATCTGTGACTCACCTTCTTCATCTGCAAAACGGTGACAATAACAGTACCCACACAGACCCCTGCGACCAGATTCAGCTTGATCTGTTTTATCTGTATATCATGATCAAAATTTAAGATGTACAATACCTGGGTGCCTCCTCCATAATTTGGATTTTACCAACTGTATCACAGATGGAAAAAGGCAGTAAAATACAGAAAAGGGCTCTGCTGGAACACTCATCAGTTCTTTTTAATTAATTTAATTCACTTCCACTGACCTGGAATCTCTTACATCAAAGATAAATGGCTAAGGGCAGGGTTCTAGTGGTTCTTGAACTTGATCATGTGGCAGAATACTTAGAAGTCACCATAAAATTCTGATATACTAAGCCGATGATAAAAAATGTTTTCTGCTGGGCTTCCCTGGTGGCGCAGCGGTTGAGAGTCCGCCTGCCGATGCAGGGGACGTGGGTTCGTGCCCCGGTCCGGGAAGATCCCACATGCCGCGGAGCGGCTGGGCCCGTGAGCCATGGCCGCTGAGCCTGTGCGTCCGGAGCCTGTGCTCCGCAACGGGAGAGGCCACAACAGTGAGCGGAGCACAGCAACCAAAAAAAAAAAAAAAAAAAAAGTCTTCTGCTATATCTGATACTACCTTTCATTGAGTTCTGACGTGGTTGAACACTTGCAAATGCCAAAGACTTAGGAGAAAATTGCATAAGAAAAGACTCATTGTGAGAAAATTTACACATTAGTAAGCTTTCTCCCACAAATTGAGAAATCACCACTATTATTTTATCAGTGAAACCCCACATTCCCCAGGAACATGGCTTGAGAGCCAGTGTGTTAGAATACCCTGCCTCCTGTATAAAAGAGATCCCTGCATTAGTCCTGTGCTATTCCCACCCAGGGCTTTCCCAACCTCGAAAGACCAAGAAAGACAATGTGTTACCAAAAAAACCCCCCAAAAGCCCAAATGAGTCCCCTGAACGGTCACCACTACATAAAACACTATTCAACAAGCTGGTCCAAAGAGTAAACACACTCTTGTCCCTGCGGCTCCCCGGTCCCCTCCCTCCTCTTGGATGAGAACCCTAAGTATGATGGGTGCTGGCGCCAGGCATCTGACAGGCCGTTAGGAGAAAGAAGGCAGGACAACTCTAGCCCCTCAGGACTCTGGACTGCGAGGGAGGAGCCAGAGAAGGCAGGAAGAAAGGTACCTCCAGAGTTGCATCTTCGAGCAATCTCCCAGTACACGAGCCCAAGGGCGTAGATATCAGCACACTTAAAGGAGTCGAAGTGCTTCATGTTGATGGTTTCATCAAGTACTTCGGGGGCCATGTATCTGCAAGAGCAAAGGAAACGTGATCACGCATAGAAAATGATGACTTCTTTCTCGACTCAAAGTACTGATTCAAGGGCCCCCTGAATGTGGGACAGAATCACCCCAAGACAGCCCCTTG
Organism: Aethalodelphis obliquidens; assembly: GCF_003676395.1. NCBI lineage: Eukaryota > Metazoa > Chordata > Mammalia > Artiodactyla > Delphinidae > Aethalodelphis > Aethalodelphis obliquidens. The sequence goes on along the minus strand of NW_020837952.1, from coordinate 3,889,622 downwards.
GGGAGGAGGAAGTGATGGATTCTTATTATTGCAAACTCCCATGCTTTGGATTCGAATCTAAACACCTTAGCAAGGTTTGGTAATACTAGCCTACTCTTAGTTCTACCTCTATTTTTTAACCGCCAAGATTTATTTTAAGCGTGTTTTGATTTCTTGGCAGAGGTATGTGTACTGTAGGCCACAGAGCAGGAACAGTACATAATATCTGGTTGCTACTGGGGGCTTGGACTTTATTCAGTGCAGCCAATAATGGGTTGAGCTTAAATTTCAGTCTGAACTTCTTTTGTTATCTTACCCGTGCACGTAAGTGAGAATTAGTTCTAGGTAGTCATCAGAGTCCCACTCAGTTAGTTCATGAGTACTGCTTGAGCCACTCCCCACTGCCCACAGAAGGCCAATCAGCTCACCTCAGGCCTCACACTTTGGGGCCTGGGTGGCTGCAATCATTCAGGTCAAAAGGAAGGGGAAAAAAAGCAGCAGCACAATTAGTGAAATTCACTGATACTCAGCAGAGAAACAGCCCTCCTCTTCCATCCTATGAAAAGTTGCATTTCCAGCTCGTGAAGTCGACCTGGAGTCACAGTCAATCTGTTCCTTATTTCCTTTGTTTTTGGCCATGCCATGCGGCCTGTGGGATCTTAGTTCCCCATCCAGGGATTGAACCCAGGCCCTCGGCAGTGAGTGCTCGGAGTCTTAACCATTAGGCCAGGGTACGCCACGTTCCTTATTTCTTATGTCACTTCTCTGTGACGCGGGGAGGAGGCCCATAATCCTTACGCGGGGCCCTCATCTCCACCCTGGACTACCTCTGCTCTAGCTTGGCAAACCTGCTCTCTACACCCTAAGCAAAGCATGCTCCCTGCCTCCTGTGGGGTCCTGCCCAGGCCACCCCTTCAGACTGCAACATTTTCCCTCTCCCCCAGCCAAGCCTGGTGCCTGTCTCCCTTCTAAATCTTGCTCCAGGTTCTCTTTCTCCATGGCCTCCCCTGCCCAATGCACCAGCACCTATGGGTATAGGGTCCTCCGGAGCTGTGCCGCTCGCACTTGTATCTGTGCGATGCAACCTGTGTGGCTTTCCAGTGTTGGGAGTGGGTGTTCAATTCAACCGCCAGCTGTCAGAGTAAGGACCACACTGCCTTCTCCCACGCAGTTGGGCAAGGGCTACTCAGTACCAGTGTCGGGCAAGCGCGAAGGCCCAAGGCCTTCCTACCGTTTGGTTCCCACCCTCTGGTTGGGGGCAATGTCAATGGTGTCCGTGACTGCATCGTGACGGACAGCCAGGCCCAGGTCTGCAATGGCACACATGCCATTTTTCTTCACCAAGATGTTCTTTGACTTTAAGTCTCGATGAGCAATTCCAGGCTTCCCTAGCAGAGAAAAAACAAACAAACAAACCAGGGATCTTTAAAGACAGACAGTACAGTGTTAAAAGCATAGTCTCTGCAGCCAGACGTATGGGTTCGAGTCCTCGTTTTGCTCCCCACTAACCCAGTAACCCTGGAAATGCAACTTCACCTGTCTATGCATTGGTCTTCTCATCCATAAAATGAGACTAAACCCCAGTACTGACTCCAGGGGAATGTTGTAAGGATTAAATGTACTGTATTAACTTAGGTAAGTCAAGAGCTTAGAAGGGCATGCGTATGAGCTAATATTGCTATATTAATACTACTCCTGCTCGCCTTCCCCGAACTAATAAGCTCCTGTACAGAACTGCTGAGGACTTCAGAGAGAAGCTGCTGCGCTAGCTACGTTCTGACAACCAAACGGGGGAGGTAAGGACTGCTACTTTCCCTGAAGAGCCCAGCAACAGGGTCAAACTTTCGTGGCTGGTTTTCTGTCACGGGCAGCAAGAGCTGCTGCCCGGTCGACCAGGCACGAAGGAGCAATGTGCCGCCTGCCAAGCCCAGGAGCTCCCAAAGAGCTGATGTCAGGCCACAAGCAGGGGTGCCCGCGGTCGCCTTCCTCCAGGAGGGCCCTCCTAGTTTAGCAGAGCCCAGTGTCGAACCCATCAAGCTGACCCACCAATGAGGGTGTGAACCTGCTAAACTGACGCTCGGCACAGCAGCTCCTTCGATTTTCTCAGTCCCCTCCTCTACCAGTGATCCGTGGGCATCTGAGATGACCACTCAGTCAACGGCAGCCTCCCAACCGACAGCCACGCCAGTCCATCGGGGACAAACCACCCACACTTCCGTCAGGAGTCCCCCGAGGAGCTCTGAAGGCAGAGGCACCTCTTGTTCTCGCTGGAGTGAGGCCAAGCTCCTCTCGCTTAGACCAGACCCCAGGCCCTGAGGCCCAGATCCCGCATCCTCAGGGAGAAGGGGTTCTGGGAGCTCGGTGGGGATGGGACAGGCCCACTCACCTTGGGTGCCCACAATCTCCATGTGCAGGTGTGCCAGGCCGCTCGCGGCAGACAAGGCCAGCTTGATCATCCCCTCGATGGTCACCGTGTACCGGTTTAGATAGTCAAACAGGGAGCCGTGCTCGTGATAGTCGGAGACGAGCCACAGCTGTGTCCAGGTGCCGTTATCTGCAGAGAGCCACAGAGCAGGTCCAGAAAAGGCACAACTACCAGCAAAAAGGTCAAGGTAGGAAAGGAAGAGTCTGTGTGCAAGCCCCAGTTAGACCCCTGTACTCCCCGCTCCCCGCCCCTACACCTCCTGAGGCCCCTCTGTGCCCGTCTCATCCACCACCGTCCACAGCTTTAGGCTCCAGGAAGGACAGAACAGTCTTTCTTTCTTAGACCCGCTCCCTTACTTCTCGTAGGCAGGATTCTGAACCGCACGCACCCTGATTACACCCAAATTTGAAATGCGAGGCACCCCGAGGAGGAAGCACATGCTTAGGCAAAGTAACAGGATCATCTGTTTCTTCTGCAACACTGCTTCTGATCCTGACGAGACCCGCTCATCAAAACCATGACCGGCCGCACCCACCCCCGCCAAGGAGGAAGGCTTCGCAGGCCCTCCTCTGTGCTCCAAGACCCTGCGAGCACAGCCCAGCCCGAGCACCAGGCTCATCTGCAGCGGGTCCTTGAAGTCCACTGCTCTTACCAGGCCATGAGCTCTCTGTGAGAGGAGGAAAGAGCTCCTTTGCGTATTATTGTGTTCCAGGCCAAAAATGCTTTTCAACGCATGAAGAGCACACTTACAAGTATTCCAGAGAGGAATCTTATCATCTCATCCTCAGAAGAGCAATGGGAGGTGGCGAGCACACACTTTCCTACTAGGGGAGAGGGGTATGCAGTGTACAGCGGGAAGGAGGAGTGGGAAGAAGGGAGGGAGAAAAAGAAAAACCAAAAGCTGGTAGTCTAATTAGCTTGTGCTGCTGTCAGTAAGAAGACTGGGAAATTGGATCGAGATCGCCCAAATTCCAAGCTGGCCCTAGCTCCAGGACGCTATACTATCCGTATCATGTTAAACAGGCAACAACAAAGGAATCCGAACTTCCTCCTCCCCTGGCCTTCGCGTGGGTTTCAACAGCCAGATCCTACTCACACAAGCTGCCAGAATCAATACAGGCAGCGGCTCCTGGAAGAGCACCAGCCTGTTTCCCTGATTACGAACGAGCGGTCCACCGAACACACCCCTTTACACTCAACTAGCCCTGACATCTTGAGGACCCTGCCCATGAGTTAGAAGGGAAGACATCTTCTGACCCTCTAAAATATATGTCGGATTTAAATGAATAATCAAAAGGTAATGCTGTTTTACAAAGGCACAGCTTACTGAGAGGGAGTAAGGAATTCTCTCTTCCCCTTCCTCCCTTGCGTGAGAGGTCAAGTCTCTTCAGCCTGGGGGCAGCTGAGGCCACTACAAACCGCCACGGCAACGTGAGGAATGAGCGCCCTGCTGTTGTTTTAGGAAGGAAAAACAAACACTTAGCATCTTCCGCAGCCTCTGCCAGCACCAACTTCTAAAAATTACTGGACCACGGAGCAAACTGTGTCCTGACCGCCGGAGACACTCTTCTAAAATGCAAATGCCTTCACCCACGGTCTTTCTGACTTCAAGTGCGCTACCTGCCCAGGTGTCGGCTGTCCCCTCTTCCTGGGCACTGTAAGGTCAGGGACTGTGTCTTGTTCTTATATGTGATGATTCCAGGACCAGACAGCAGCCAGTGAATATTACCGAATAAATGAATGCAATTTCGATTACTACCCACTCTCTATAATAAAATACAATCCTCTCAAAAAGGCCCTTCCTAATCTGGCCTCTGCCACCTCTCCACCCATGTCTTTGGCTGGAACATCCCAAGTTACCTGCAGGTTCCCAAAGACACTTCCCCTTTGCACACGTGCCTGGAGTGCTCTTTTCATTCGTTTTTCTTTCTGAGCAACTCCCTGCCACCTTCGCCTCAATCAAGCTCAGGTGTGATATCTGTGATCCCCATCTCACCCCCAATTTGCGCTCACCAGAACAGCTGTTGTTTGATTACTTCCTATAAACAATCATTAGTTTGTCTCTTTGCTAGTCAGCGAGGTCCTTAAAAATGAGCACATGCCTGGGCACACGAGAGAGACTCAAAAACTACAGCGAAATCAGCAGAGAGAGGGAGGAGGAAATAAGGAACCTCAGGTACAAGCGGACCAAAAGCTGAGCTTGGAGGCCACGGGGGAGCACCCGGGGGGAGGCAGGCCGTGTCTCTGCTGCACCCGCTCCACTGCAATAGTGTGTATGATGCTGGTCTGTCACTCAGTGTGGATCGCATGCCTTTCCAGGGCCAGCCTTTCCTGGCAGGGGTTGAAGCCACCCTTCTTCGTTCCAACCGGAATGAAGGTAAATTTACTGGAGCCCCTGCAGGGACTACCCTAGGGGTGGGTTTGGGAGTATCACAGAAGGGAAAGTGAGCAGGTAGGATGAGGGTTTACTTATCTGCTTAATAACTGCTTATTTACTTGCTTAATAACCTGGATTTCTGTACAAGCTTTTCATAGAAGAGAAGTTTGAAAACCATCGCCTTACTCAGATCCCCTTGCTATGGGTAATAACTATAAAGGCAAACAAAACTGTGCTGTCCCACAACCGTTCAGTTTCCACAGTCACTCCTCCATCTGGGACTACTGTTGGCTTTGGGACACCCCGTATCCAAACCCAGCCCTTTACCTTTATTGTCAGCAGCAATAAACCCAAGGATGTTTTCATGGCGCAGCATGACTGTCTGGTATATCTCTGCTTCCCGGAACCAAGACCGCTCTTCACGAGAAGAGAATATTTTCACAGCCACGTCACCACCCCTCCAGCGGCCGCGCCACACTTCTCCAAACCGGCCCTTGCCAATAATCTCCTGTAAAACGATGGTTCGGGCCACTGTGCGCTGGACAAAAAGGGGTAACCCTACGGACCAAAGAATGGAAAGAAAGCAGACATTTGTGCATTTGCTGAACTTTGCAACGCCCACTCTCACTGCCACACTGGAAAAGCCCTTATCACAGTGCCTCCGTTCTACACTGGTCCAATGACCACGGAGCTCGGCTGCCCCTACAACCGTCCAGGTAATCCTCCGGAAGTCTAAGCTGTGCAGGGCTGACAGTGAGTGAGCGAGGACGGGGCAATGTATACGATTAGCTCCTCCTCATCTAAGCGATTTCTCCTCCCAGTTAGTACGGACGGACGACAGATCTGAATGTAAATGTCTGACCGGATTTACTCTTCAGCCAGCCTCCGGGGGGCCAATCCACCTACAGCTGCTTTATGTGGAAGAGGAAAGCGGAGGTTTGAGTGCTGGGGGCCGCCTCTGCTGCTCCACTCATTGGCCACTGGAGGGCAGTGCTGCGTGGCCCATGAGAGCCGACGTGTGGTCAGGGCCCACCAGGTTCCCACCTCTCTCCAGGGAGATCAAAGTTCTGCTCACTGGGAGCTCCACATGCAGGACGGGGGAGGGGGGGGGGGGGCTACCCAGGCTTATTCTAAGATCACATTTACTGCCTTTATAGGACTCGTTTATCGCCTCATTTGACCCATGCAGTAAGTGTCTCCCTGTCTCTCCAATCACCCCCACCATCGTGACCCTTAACTCTCTCCCTCTCCCTGACCAAACAAATAACGTGTCGTTAACCCCTAAGTTGTGTACTGTATGTTTAATACTATGCAGGAGGCACCTGCATAAATGATCTCATTTCCTCACAACCACCTATACGGTAGGTGGTGTTATTATGCCCATTTTACAAATGAGAAGACTAAGCATCAAAAGGGAAGGTTAAGTAACTCATTCGAATTCCTACAAGCTGTAAATGGCAAAGCATCTAAGACCGACTCTAAGGTTTATGCTTTTAACTCCCACAGTACAGAGCCACCAAATGCTTCCCAATGCAGCCCCCTCCTCTCCAGGTCCCCCCTCGCTGGCCCTCGTCCCGGCCCTCCTTTGAAAGATTTCCAGTGGGCCTCTGCGCCTCCCAGCTCACCCGCCTTGCCCTGCCCTCCCCAACAGGGGGCGTAAAGCACAGCAGCCCGAGGCTTTCCCACCCTGGCCTGGGGACGGCGTGCTGGCCTCTTGACCATTCCCTAAACACCCAGTGAGCGTTCATGCCTTTCTGTCCTTTTGCTCAAGGGTTTTCCCTTGGCCTGGAATGTTCCCTGCCCTCTTACCACTCTCAAAACGTCCGACTCGTGACCCCTTTAGACACGACCTCCTCTGTGAGACCCTTCTCCACAATCTCTTCTCTCCCATCCTGGCTCGGCCTCTTTCTCATTTTGTTCGCCCTGTATCACCCAGAGGGTATTCAACGCATACTTGTTAGTGTGAACTGAACGTCACACAAACAGCAATGACTGGGCTTCCCTGGTGGCGCAGTGGTTGGGAGTCCGCCTGCC